>NW_024412391.1:42683846-42707532 GCF_014898765.1 Herpailurus yagouaroundi | reverse complement strand
TTTTTTTTTTTTTTTTTTTTTTTTTTTTTTTTTTTTTTGGCAAGGGTAATTCATGGCCAATGTGGAGTACTTCTGTCAGGAGGTACCAATTCTCTGTGTATCTTCGGGGTATTGTCAGAGATTGAGAGTCCGTGCCTGAACCCATTATTTCTCTAGGGACTGCAAAATGGTGAAGGCTAATTCTATCATTCCTTCTTCATTTATTAGCTAGAATATTTCCATAAAGAGAACCTACCCTGAAATCTGTGCCTACCCTCAAGTCTGGTTCAAAACTTCTTAAAGCCTGTGTCCCATTAATTTTAGTGTCAGAGAGATGTCCTTTTACCTAGTAAGTCCCCATAAACAACTCTTAACTCATAAGGGGAGGTATCGTGTAGGAGAAGACACCAGGCTGGTGTCTCAGCAGTCTTGGTTCTACCTCTGAGATCTGTATGATGTTGGGCAAACCTTATAATTGATTCCTCAGAGCTGGTGGTCTCCAGGCCCTTACCTACATGTCAGTCAGAGAAGCAGGTTTTTTCTAAGGGCATTTGAACAAATCAGGCCACGACTTTCAAGAATTGTGTTATCAAGAGTCTACACTAAAGTCTCTTTCAGGTGAAGCATTTTATGATTTTTAATTTAGGATAAAAAATGATGTACGTCCGGGGCGCCTGGGTGGCGCAGTCGGTTAAGCGTCCAACTTCAGCCAGGTCACGATCTCGCGGTCCGTGAGTTCGAGCCCCCCGTCAGGCTCTGGGCTGATGGCTCAGAGCCTGGAGCCTGTTTCCGATTCTGTGTCTCCCTCTCTCTCTGCCCCTCCCCCGTTCATGCTCTGTCTCTCTCTGTCCCAAAAATAAAAATAAACGTTGGAAAAAAAAATTAAAAAAGAAATGATGTACGTCCATGTCAGGGTGTTTAGGAATCAAATGACCACGAAGAACTAAAACGTTGTCTCTAACAAGGCATTATCTGATGCGTTCATTCATTAATTCATTAGCTTATGCATTTATTCTTTAAACAAGTATTTATGCTGTCCAAGCCCCTATAAAGTCTAAAGCTTGAGAGTAGGCATTGTGCACAGTTATCATTTTGGGATCTCCTGGAAGTACCATTCCTGAAACTTTAGCCTGAATTTCAGGGAGCTGAGAAAAGGATGCTGGGACGCTTGGAAGTCTACTAAAATCATCCATGAGAATGATTCCGTGTAAGCGGGAGCCAAATTTGGAATTTTCCCCATGGAAAGTGTCTTTGCTATGCAGAGCCAGCATAGGGGATATTTAATAACACCCCCGAGAAGGAAAGGCAATTTAGAAGAACATCTGGAGAACTCTCATTAGTTGCTTATATGATAATGTGGATCTCAAGTTGTAGAGGAGATGCAATCAGTGATCCCACCTCTAAATGTTGCCTCCACCTTCTGCTTTCACCCGTACAACTACTGAATGCATGCAGGTTAGAAGCATGCATGAAGTCTACTGACAGCACAGTCCCAGGTTCTAAAATAGAAATATGGACTCTGGTTTTTCATTGATGTGCCTTATATTCCACATAGGATGGGTTGTAGAAGTGGCCCAGGTGGAGGGGATACTCAGGGGAAGGAAAGCAAACCTCACCACTGGGATCACGCTGGCTTGTGGCAGAAGCAGAACAAAAATAGAGTCAACAGCACTCGCCTCAGAAACGAGGAGCAAATGGGGGCTTCCCTTCATCACTGTTTGACCCAGTACTTAATCACAGAAGGTGCCGCTGCTCCCCTGGCACTTAATCATTTAATAATAGAAGCTGTTCCTGGCAGGAAATGTTATGAAACAGCCTTCAGAGTGATAGGAGGAGAAGAGAGCAATGCTCCATTAAAAGATGCAGAGTCTTTCTCGGAGGCCATGAAGTTCTCTCATTCAATTTAATTATCACCAACAAATATTTATTTTCTTGATGAATATTTATTGAGTGGCTCATTTGAGCAGCATGCGGCATAGGTGTCACCGTGACACAGAGATGGCAAGAAGCAGTTCCTTACAAGCCAGTAGGGCAGAGGCAGTTTGCACAACTCGTTACGAAACAGGGCGAACTTGGACAGCATGGCATTAAAGGTGCACAAATGACAGTTTTATGAGGACACAGTAGGAAGAGATTAGTTCTAGAGGGAGGATTGAGAGGCAACTTAGTGAAGGAGATGGGCACTGAAGGAGTAAGACAGGAAAGGGCACAGAGAACAACCGTGCCTACTTGGCATCTCATCTTCCTTAAAGACGTTAGGGCTTGGAGTCCACGTGTGTGTCACTGGGTGAGACCGTGACGCTGAACAAAAAGGATGAGATATTTTAAAAGTGTCCCCTCATTTGTATCAACTGCAGCCCTCCTGATCTTGCCCGAAATAGCATGTCATGTCAAACTGCTGTCATCGTGAGCCTTCCCTTGGGACATGCAGGCCCACCCGGGCCTCGGGTAAGCACTACCCCTGGCCAGACACCTGCCTAACAAGCTCCCAACGGGGTTGGCCTGGAGATTAGAATATTCGTGATTTTCTCAATTTGATGCAACAGGAAGGTGGGTGGAGCTCAGACATTGCACCTTTCTCTTCAAGACAATAGCAGGCATTCTCTAGACGCACAGAGCATTTTATGACTGACAAAGAACTTTCAAGGACAGGATCTGTTTTGATTCTTGTTACATGGTTTTTCATTATTCTTACTTTATACAGAAAGATATTGAGGGGCTTGTTTTTTCAGATAATAAAAAGAACTGCTCTCGTTGAGCACACTGCCAAGTCCCATCCTGGCACTTTACATTCATCTCACAGAAGCCCTGAGGTAGACCATTCGTGTCCCCCTTTAGAAGACAGGCACAGAGAAGTTATGTAACTTGCTTAAAGGCCCGCAGCTAGTAAATTGTAGATGTGAGATCTGAATTCAGCCAGCATGGCTCCAAAGTTGCACTAGATGACCCAGGTCTGGAAGAGAAATATTGTTCAAATTTACCATTTACCCAGCCGAGAGGATGCCTGGATATCACAGGGAACGTTCCCCAATGGCAAATATTTCTGCTGGACAAATGCCTTCTCACTCATTGGTCTACTATACTGGGTGGATTTCAAGAGAGCTGTTAAGGAGAAAATTGTTTGGTGCCTATTTATTTTCCCCTGTCATTCTACATTGAGACAAACACTATCCTCTTCAGTAAGAAAACCACACGTCTAATCCCACCTCTGTTCCTCCAGGATGGCAGGGAAGCAAACCTTGGGGACAGAGGGCTTTTCCAGGTTTTATGGGGAGCAGAGGCTCATGGGGAAGCAGCAGTGAGCACAGTGCTAGAAGACGTGGATTGTGGTCACGTGCTAAAAGTTGTGATGTTGGGCTACTTGTTGTACCCCTCCTGAGCCTCCACTGTATCAAATAATGACTCTTCTGCCTATCTCGCGTAAAAAAATTATAAAAATCAGTGTTATCTGTAGAACATCATACAAATGCAATGGGTATTATCCCTTACAGTTTCTAGCAAGTGATTACTTTTCTCAGAGCTCATCTCGTGCCTCAATGCAGGGGACTTTTTAAAAAATGAGATTTGAGAGCAGCTTGTAAACTTCTGCACAATTTAGGCACATTACAATAAAATGGGCTTGATTTAATGAAGATAGTAAAAACAATAACTTCTAAAATGGCACAGTAGTTCATCCCTTATAGTTTGAGCTAGGGATATATTTCATCGGTACAGATAAGAGAAACAATTTTTGCAATCCTCTCATAGCTTTTTCTAGAAAATTCAGAATAAGTTACCTTTTTGATAGCTTTATATTTGCAGAGATTTGCACTTGAGGAGATTAAATCTTGTTGGATGGAAGCGATATTGTGTGGTAGTGAAGAAGGTGGGCTTCAGAGACAAGCAGAATTTCCCTACGATCAGGAGAGATCAGCATGAGTCCCGGCTCTACCACTTACTGCTCTGAGACCCTAGGCAGCTGAGTGAGTTGCTCTTAGCCTTGTTTTCTCACCTGGAAAATGGGCACGTAATATTAATTACCTTTATAGGTGTTTATGAGGATTAAATGAAATAAGGTGTTTGAAGCATTTAGCATGGTCGGTGCTCATGTTCTTTTCTTGAAAGAACATGGCTCGGTTGTTGCAGAGTGCAGAATTAACTTCTTTTTTTAAGGTTGAGTAGTATTCCATTGAATACCACATTTTCTTTATCCATTCATCTCTCCATGGACATTTAGGTTGTTTCCACATCCTTGCTACTGGGAATAGTACTACAATGAACATAGGAGTCCTAATATATCTCTTTGAGATTCTGATTTCCATCCTTTTGAAAAAATACCCAGAAGTGGGATTCTGAATCATGGAGTAATTCTTTTTTTTTTTTTTTTTTTGAGGAAACTTCGTACTATTTTCTATAGTAGCTGCACCATTTTGCATTCCCACTGACAATGTGCAAGGGTTCCTATCTCTCCACAGCTTTGCCAACACTTGCTGTCTGGTTTTTGTCTTTTGTTTTTGTTTTTTGTTTTATTTTGTTTTTTTTTTTTTTTTTTTTTTTGATAATAACCATCATGACAGGTGTGAGGTGATAGCTTGTTGTGGTTCGGCTTTGCATTTCCTTGATGGTTAATGACATTGAGCTTTTTTTATTTTTTCATATACTTCTTGGCCATGAAAACATTATGCTAGGTGAAAAAAGCCAGTCACAGGAAGACAAATACTGCTGATTCTACTTACATGAGGTATTTAAAATGGTCCCGTTCATAACATTAAAAGTGGACTTGGGGGGGGCGGAGAAAAGGGGAATTATTAATCAATGAGCATAAATTGTCAGTTAAACAAGATGAATGAATGAGCTCTAGAGAACTGTTGTACATCGTACCTATAGTCTACAATAATGTGTAATGAGAAGTAATAATAATATATAATAATGCGTAATAGAGTATAGTACACTTGAAGGTGTATTAAGAAGGTAGATTTCACGTGAAATGTTCGTACAGCAATAAAAAAAATTTAAATGGTTCTGAAAATTGGGAAGGTCTGACCCTGATTCTAAATATAAGGAAAAAAAATATGTTCCAATGTGGTTATACGTACCATCCTTGCAGAATTGGTCATTTCTTAAGTCTGACGTGACATAAGTCTAATAGTACATTTTTAAATTAGACGCACCATTGGCTAGTGACCTTTTGATAATGTTTAAATAAGAGGTTAAACAAAAGAAATAATTAGGAAGACAAAAGGCATTAACATGGTACATTATTTTGTGCAAATTTATCAATAACAGGACCCCGGTACCTTACTAGGGAAGTACCCAAATAGTTGGTCTTCCAATATCAATTGTAGGATAAGATATTCTCATTAAACCTCAGACTTGGATCTCTGGTAACCCTCCATCTTAAACTAAATCTTACTCAATAGCAAACAGATTTTGATATAACATCTTAAACTGATGGGTTTGCTTAAATTATTGTTTGATTTAAACAATAAATAAAAGGTTGTCTCCATCAAACGTATAGTTGGAACCCAATCAGCAAAAGACTTAAAAATTAATAGCTCAATGGAATAGTCAATGCCAAGTCTCTGATTTATTCTCTATTATTGAGATAGCAGAAATGGAATGAAACTACTCTTTGGAAATGCCAAAAAAGAACTATCCCAGAGCCCTCTGTGCTGATCTTGTTGGGGTCTTTGTTTGGGAGTCATCTGATGAGAAAAGCTGCATTGTAAGGGATTCCTTTTATTTCTTCAATAACTAAATCCACTTGGAAGAGGTGTTCCCATTTATAACGAGCGTCTCAGTGACTAGTGCTACAAGAGAACTCTTACTAAAGGGAACATTATAGAGTCTGCTTTTCCTGTGAAAAAGGACACCCTCCAGGGCCATGTCTTGGTATCTCCAGATCTTCACACAGGCTTGGTACCTAATGAAAGATCATCATTGTCTCTGGAAAGAATCTTCTTAAGTGATAAAGTTGTTCATAGTGTAACATTTCTAGATAAAAGTTGTTATTTGGCCTTATAGAGATACTAGGAAGCAAATATTCAGACAATGCCTACTTACTTTTCCATATTTAGCCCTAGGCTTTTCTCATTTTTGACCCTCTTATTGGCATCCAGAGCCACCCTCATGAAGGGAAAGGGGGCCACAGATTGACCTGAATTCAATAATAAGCCTATCCAGCCAATCACTTTAGAGTTTGGAAGTGTTTGCATATAGTGCCATGCCCCCTGCCATAGAAATGCTATTACCAAAGGGAGAAGCAAATAAAAAACAGAACACAGTCTAGGATCCAGTTGGTATTGAACATGAAAGAGTGCTTGCTGCCATTAACAGTTTTCAAAACCAACGAGAAGTCCCTAAAATGAATTCCACCAAAACTTAGTCCCAAATTTGGAGCTGAATGCTAATTTAAAAAGTTATGTTAAATCTCTACTTCCAAAATAATTTCAGAATGACATGAACATTTCCCTGTGCCTAATATGGCAGTATCTTCCGAGGTCCTCCAGAACTGAGTGGCCTTGGAATTACGTAGTGAGACGTAATCCCGAGGGAATTCCAGAGTAAGACCATTCATGAGGTGCAGTCCAGGGTTGGCTAGCCCTGGGGATTCAGAAGGGTCACAGGGAATCCTGCCTCTTTGGTAGAATAATGTTTGCCTGGTCGGGTGGTGTGTAAAATATTACTGGAATGCAGGGTTACTAAAAAATATTTAGTGCCAGAAAGCTTGGGTTATGATAGTTACAAACAAAGGAAAGTATCTACAATATCCCTTTTGCCCCAAAATAGATTTTAGCCACTATACAGCTACAATGGAATGTGTCCATTCATTTCTAAATGGGTCGTCTCCTACCTCCATGCTTAGGTCATAGTTATTTCTAGACTTTCATGTGACAAGACCTTCACACACCAAATTCAACAGTGTCACCTTCTGAACAAAGTAGCTGCATGTGCTGTGGTTTTCCCTTGTTTATTCTGTCTTGTTTTGTTTTACCCAGCGTGTATCACTAGCCTCCTGATCAAGGTCAGTAGATTGAATTCAACCCCATTCGTTTAAAAGAGCGATAAATTCATGCCAGCGCCATGATCTCACCCCCCCCTGAGTAGCAGAGTGTGTCTGTGGTGTGCTGTGAATTCAACTTTCCAGATGCAAGTGTTCTTGTGACCCTGAAACCACACCTGAAAGACAGGATGGTGTCGTCATACCAGCATGCATTCTGACTGCAACTTAATGTATTAAGGGCAACATGTATCCAGAGGTGAAAAGAACGTGAAAATGACTGATTTATTGTTTTACTTGAGGAAGACCCTGTAATCCAAAGAAACCGTATCAATGGAAAGGGCTCATCCAAACACCAGCGTGCAGTTTCCTAACAGTTTCCTGCCAATTCGCTATCGAGTAGATGTTTAGGAAGTCTCCGGTGGATTCTAATTGTACAAGGGCCAAAAAGAGATCTTATTGCCAAGGCGGAGGTCAGTGATTAACACTATGATATGAAGTCATAGTCCCTGCAGTGCAGCTCTTTGTAGTGTGCCAGGTTTGAGATCTGTGTGCAGGCAATGTTGACACGTGTGCCTGTGAGTGAAAGTCAGGTGAAGAGGGTGGTAAATTTCATGTCCCAACATGAATTCTTACACACAGATTCTCTCTTCCTCCCTCCCTCCCTCCCTTCATCTCTCTCTCTCTCTCTCTCTTACACACACACACACACACACACACACACACACACACACACACACTTCTTCCCTCCAATCATATATCCCTTAAAGATGTTCATTACATCAGCCATCCATGAAGTAGGGGTAAGAAAACCTTAGTAACCAGTAGTAACTTAGTAGCCATCAGACATGCCTCCTAAGGCATGCTATTGACAAGACTATGAAGACGTGCTCTAGCAATCAAAGAGCACCCAAAGAAGCAGGAAACCATACCATCCTATCACTGCCAGGGCTGAAGAGAGCAGAATCGTAGCTGACATTTCTTAAAATTTTATTACGTGTACTGAGTGCTTTATGTGCATTATTACTTCATTTAATCGTCACATCAGTCTCCTGAGGTAGGGACTATATTCATTTCCATTTTACAGATGAAAACGAGACTCAGACATGTTAAATGACTTATTTATGGTTACACCGATGGACTCTAAACCATTGTGCAATGCAAGTCAAAATGCTCCCACCTGCTTCTCTATCGGAGCATGCATGGGAGGACAGCTTGTTACTCGGTACCAAATACGGTCTCTACCTACATGCATGTGAACATGGATAGATCTATAGTGGGCGTGGGCCTGAGTGTGCACTTATGGATGGACACTGCTGTCCATGCAAGCTGCTTGGCCTTATAGCAGCCTCTGGTCATATTCTAATATAATCAAAGAATCCTCGTATTTCAGAATAGCCTTACCGATCAAACTCTGCCCAATCTGAAATGCCTTTTCTCTGTTTGGTGAGAGTCGAAGGAGTGTCTCAGGCCAATGCTTAGTTCACATTCTATAAATGGCTCTTATTCCTTGATCTGACTCACTGTATGTATTACAGCAAAGTCACTTACAGATCAGTTTATTTTTAGAATCTTAAAGAAACAGATTCTACAGGGAGTGTTTGTTTCTGACCACAGGCTAGTACGAATGAAAACCCATCTCGGTGAGGAACTTTCGTTTCGTTTGATTCCCCCGCCCCCAGCTCTCTGTTAGTGATAAGTCTTTGCATTTTGTGTTAAAATGTCCTGAATTATTTAGAGTGGAATGGCAGACTTTTATGCCAGCCTCTTACCTAGTAAAGGAGTTCTGTGGTGCGCAAGTGGGAGAAGAGCCTTTTGGGGTTTACACAAAATAATAAGTCAGAAAAAATGAACACAATTAATACTCAGGAAAAAAAAGATTATATGCCTATTTCCTACTTTGCGACTTTGCAATAGATATTTTCCCTAAGATCAAAACCCAGGAATTGGATAAGAACAATGATGATGATGGTGGTGGTGGTGGTGGTGATGGTGATGACAACTACCACCACCGTTAGTAGAGATTCTGGATCCATCTATTAAATAAATATGGCATACTGCCCTCTACAGGTATACAATCTAAATCGGATAGTATTAAATTCATACCACTGGAGAAAGCATCCTCAAATACACAGGCCAATGCAGCAATGCAAATGGAATATTGAGGCCAGTGAAATAACTAAAACCTTTATGCTCTGCAGGTCTGATTTGTGCAAATTCTGAAGCCAGAAAAGAAGGAGGTACTTAGGGGTGCCTGGGTGGCTCAGTCAGTTAAGCATCCGACTCTAGATTTCAGCTTAGGTTATGATCTCATGGTTCGTGAGTTCGAGCTTTGTGTCGAGCTCCGTGCTGACGGCGGGGATCCTGCTTGGGATTCTCCCTGTCAAGAACAAATAAATAATTTTTTTTTAAAAAGGAGACATTTAGTAACACATTATTTTAATTTACTCTTTGAAAATTTTTGAGTATGTATATTTGGTATCGGTATCAGGAAAGAACAACTGGGAATTCGTGAGCTAGGTTTTTGTTTACACTTGAAAAAGCTAATTATTATTGCTTTGGCTAAGCCCTATTGTTTTGTTGTGTTGTGGTTTTTTTGTCGTTGTTGTTTGTTTGCTAACAGATCTTTAATGAATAATTAATTAACAATAGCAGGTTTGGAAATCTCAAGTTTTTTGCAGTTCACAATGGTTGGATTTTATACTGCATTTTACCAACATTTTAAGATACTAAACTAACAGACCTTGTCTTCTTTTTTTTAAATTTATTATTTATTCTGAGGGAGGGAGGAGCAGAGGGAGAAGGAGAGAGAGAATCCCAAGGACCCTCATGCAGGGCTTGATCCCCTGAACCATGAAATCATGACCTGAGCCAAAATCAAGAGTCGGATGCTTAACTGACTGAACCATAAACTAACAGGCGCCCCATTAACTAACAGGCTTTGTACAAAAAGAGAGTCTGCCTGGCTCCTTCTTTACCCCTCTACCTATGCCTTATCCCAGTCAATACTCTTGTAAGTTTAGTGTCAAAGTTGAACATTTCTCTCAATTTATTCTTTGCTCAATTTATTCCTTGGGGATATGAACCAACAGAGGAAAAATCGCCGGGCCAAGAGTCTGAAGAACTGATTTCCTGGAGTACCTTCGCTTCCACCTCGGGTTCAGTTTGGAATAATTTGGCCTGAGTACCGAACAGCTCTTAATTTTATTCCTCTCCTATTAAAGGAAGGGCTGGCTCAGATGGTCTGGAGTCCACAAGTCCTAACTTTCTGGGATTTTGTGATACAGGCCAGTGAGTGCATGGTACAGTGGTAATAAGCACCAACTTTGGAGTAATCCTGGACCCATGCCTCACTTCCTCCGCTTACCTGCTAGGTGACTGTGGGCCAGTTTATAATGTCTCTGAGCTTTGGTTTCCCATCAGCAAAATGAGGACAGTAGTATCTGTCTCCGAGGATTTAAGGATACAGTGTAGTATAGGATAAAGTATTTTATAAACCATCTCGTTTAATTCCTTTACCTTGTAAAGAAGAGACTGTTATTACCCCTGTTTCACAGATGAGGAAAGGAGGCTTGGGAGATTCAACCACTGAACCCAAGTTACAGGGTTAGTAGGTGTGGAGCTGGATCCAAGCCCAGGCCGAGGCCATACTTCGACCAGTGGGTCATTCTTTACCTATCTCTGTCCGTTTTCCCCACCCATGCTGGCCAAACGGTGAAAAGGATGACCTTCGCTCCACTCTTTGAGATGCCCCTTCTCCCATCATTCCGATTTTTGGCCAGGCTTTGGTACCTCCAACTGCAGGAGGTATCGAGGACAAGAGAGTCGGTCCGTGCTTCCTACGCTCTCAGTGCTTGGTAGACCTGGAAAGACTACGAAAACATTCACACTGCCCTGCGGTTCTCGGAGTTGACTTATATAGTCAAAAAGAAGGGGATCCTTGTTAGTGGCTGGAGTTAAAATCCCAAAGCACAGTCGGCCAAAACCTCATCCAGATGCAAGTGTGTGGTCACTGGTCATGCATTTCTGTTTGCTGAATTCCATACAGCCAAGGCAACTGCCTTGCCTCGCTGAAGATCCACAGGGGAAAAAAGTTATGTGCTCTAGTACAAAAAAATACGCAAGTGGAGTTCTCCCTCATCGTCAGGAATGTTTGATACAGCAATGTTTATTCCGTGGCCTCCATCCATGGAAAATGTGCCATCAGTCTTCATGTGGGGAAAACCGACCCCGGGCTTCCTTATTGGCCTCTCATTTTGTTAAAATGATGTAGCATCATAGAGGATAATCTATTCCAATCAAAACAATTTTGTGGAATCATAAAAGTACATGCATTTTAGTGAAGTAACTACTGTTAGAGTCTTCTTGGCTGTTGCCAGAGTAAAAATGTATATAAGTTGTCATTACCATGTGTTCCTTTTCTTCACCTAATTTCTTATTTCCTCTGGGGGAGAGTTTATGATAATGATATCCTAACAGATTATTGTCTTTCTTCTTTACGGTACGCTCATTTTAGTTCATTCTTTGGGGACGCACTATCTTATATTTAACATATATGCTAGCCATTTTATGATAGTGTAATTCATTATTTTCTGTATATTCTTATTACAGATCACTAGAATAAGTAACATTTGTTACATGTGAGAAATGGCACTCGTTTCTGCCTTAAAATATCATTTCTTGTCAGGCACTCCATTGGCTTTACCATTCTACTATTTGAGTTGTATGGTTTTTAATATAAAATTTTTGGAATGATTGAAGTATGGAAGGATTCGAATTTCAATAAAAATTTCCTGGTATTCCCTTTGATAATTGCATTAGCTAATACTCATTGACTGCTTACTCTATGGGAGTCATGGTTCCCAGCTTTATCTGTCTCAGTCCATCAGTCTACACAACCATCCTATGAGGTGCATTACCATTATTATGCCCATTTTACAAACAGGAAAACCAAGGCATGAGAGGCTAAGTAACCTGCCCATGGTTAACACAGTGCTGTTTCTGGGATTTAAACCCAAGGAGTTGGGCTCAGGATCTGCTCTCGTAACCCCTCTCCTTTTGTACCACGTTAAACTGTGGGATGATAGAATAGAATCCATTTTATTGCTTTTTAATGACGTTTACTACTCTTTTAAATGAGTACAAATAGATTGTCATCTTAGGCAGAGACACAAGGAAGAGCCCATTAAGGGATCTAAACAATAAGCAAGAATTCGTTCTTTCTCACGTTCTATCAGAAGGCCTGGTAAAGGAGGCTGCATGTGTCTTACTCCCCCTGGTGTTCAGAAAGGGAGCCTGTGGGGGCCCTTAATTAGATTTGGGGAAAGGAGCCCCAGGAAGGATTCATTTCCTTTCTGTTCCTCAGCTTGAGAAATGAAAAGCAGCCAGAATGTGATACAAGAGTTTCTTTCCTCATCTGTTTTTGCTCTCAAGGCGTGCAATAAGTTAGAAACAATTCAGCATCCAATAGCAACCCTGGACGGTCAAAGTTATTAAAATTTCTAATTTCCTAAAATTTTTCCTGTTCCCCACCCCTCTCCATTCAGCCACGCCCTTGGCCTTCTGCCAGACTGTCTGGTTTTCCCTAATTAGCGTGGTGGTTCATATAATCTTTCTTTCCCTGTCTTTTTCCCGGGCTGCTGGGCATTTGTTCCAAGATCTCCATCGTAGTTGCCTTGTTATTGTCAGCTTGGGGTTTCTGAGAGCCAGCATTCAATGGAGAAAAATGGGTCATCCTGAATTTTCAAGTCAACTTGAGCTTCACTTCTTTGTATTAGATAAGATGGCACTCGGGCCATTTTAAAGAGTGGCTCAGCCTTGGCTACCTGAGGCTTTCACTTGAGGAGCTTGAAAAAAAATACCAGTGCTTGGGCCCCACCCCCAGAAAATTTGAATCATTTCTTCTGGGGTGGAGTCCAGGCATCAGCTTTTTTTTTTTTTTTTTTTTTTTTTTTTTTAAATGTGAGGTCATGGTTGAGAAATACTGGGCTAAATTAATCTTTTGGCTTAAATCTGAATACCAAGACCCTGAAAGGTCTTGGCTCAGAAATACATAAAATTCATGTAAATGGCCAATTGTAATTCCCATGACCTGTCTCTTGAAATGCGAAAAGGGCTTTTTTTCTCTACAGTTCTGGTCATCCCAGATTAAAGGGAAAGGATGAAGTTCATGGCACCTTTAAAGTGCTCCCCAGACCTTCTCTGGCCACAGCCTTTCCAAGAGGTCAGTGTTTGGTGGCTAAGATGTTCTGGCTCATCTTTAGCCCGAGACAAACCAGGGCAGTCACCAGAAGTCATTTTCACAACAATGTCTGCTGCATACTAGATGTTTGAGAAATCAAAATTTGTATGTGGCTTGGTATAAAATGCAGGAGCTACTGTACCGTGTGTCTGGAGATGAGTCTAGTTTCTTATCTGTAAAGTAGATGTGCTGATACTTACCTTCCTGGATTGTTTGACTTATTAAATTCCGTAAGTGAAAACTCCTGATCTACCTGCCACCGTGCAGCGGTAATTCCTTTCTCATTCCTTCCTTCCAGAATGGTGTAGAAACTTCCCAGTTCAGAGAAGGGAATCTCTCTCATTCTAAATATCACTACTGTGATCTCGGCCAACATCGTCAACTCGTCTTTCAAGGTGCCAGTGAGGAGCAGTTCTGATATATCGCATCTGTAAGACCCCAGATAGAGAGAGCCATCAGGGACTTGTGGTTGTGGTCTGAGCTTACAGCGCATACGAAAAGACTGTGCAGGTTTCCTGAACTTACTTCTGTTTATTTACCAAAACCTATTACTGCTAAGGCTGCCACAGCAACCCGCTGTGCCTGCTCATTGTCCATCTCCTGTCTGGTCACCTCTCATAGTTCTGATTTGCCCCAGCAGGCTTAGCGTCTGTCAATCTTCTTTGCCCTCAAACTCTTCCAGGAGGTGTTTCAGCAACCACAGGAAATAAACAGCCTCCTCCGGAGCCCAGGGGACATGGCCAGGAAATCAAGGGGTAAGAGAAGGAGGAGACAACTAATAGAGACAGGACTGGACAGAGGAAATTTGAATTCAGAGAACACTGTGTCCTGCGGGAAGGTGGCTAGGTAGCATGGAAATCAGGGGACATGGCGGCCAAGTGATAGACTCGTGAGTCAGACAGTAGCACCTCAGGAATTAGAGATGATATGGTGCATGCTCGTGCTTTCAGTACACTATTTCTCTGACTTTTCTAGGAAAATCCTCTTAGACATTTCCTCTGCTGTGTTCATTCATTCAGCAAACATTGACCAAGTGCCTGTCATTGGCCAAGCACTCTACTAATAGTTGAGAAACAAGAAGAGCAGCCCTGACTCATGAAGTACAGTCTGGTGGGAAACACCAGATCATTAAACAGGCATTGAACATTGATAGAGTTAACTACATTAAAAAGAAGCAAATTTAAACAACAACAACCATACGGCAAACTTCTTCTCGCTCATGTCCTGCTTTTCCTATCCAACGAGTAGATAGCGGTTAAGAGCCCAGGCTTCTAAATCAGGCTATCGGTGGAAACAGTGGGCCCACCATTTACAACTGTGTGATCTTGGGCTAAGTGATACCTCAGTTTACTGCTCTGAAAGTCGGCATAATAAAAATACTTATTTACAAGTTGCTAGATTAAGTTGAGATTGAGAAACCCATAAAGGGGATTAAACGAGATAATACATGCAAAATCCTTAGAGAAGTATTTAGCACATATAAGCACTCAACAAAGGTTGGATTACTGGGATTAATCCACTGAAGTATGGGAAGAAAGAGGTGAGGATAGACACACAGAGGAAGTCCCTGTAGGGAAGTCCAAATGACGAATTTATTGCCCCATCCTCCTCCTTTCACCTCCGCCCTTCCCTTGGAGAGTTGTTCTGGAATCACGGACTCAGTGTACAGGTCAGCCAAGCTGTTCAGCTGCTGCCGGTTCCTGAACTCTTTTTTTTCTGGCTTCTGTAGACAGAGCAGAGAGGCTTTGAGGCAGCCCACGAACATCTCTGTATCATAGTTGAACGGGCAGCTAACAAGCAGGGAGTTTCCTTGCTCCAGAGGATAGTAGGACAGCCAGGGACTGAAGGGTCTGTGCTGCTTTAAGAAAATTCATTGGCCTTCTAGAGTTAGGAAGGACCCCTTAAACATCAGGCCACAACATCCTCCTTCTCAGATAACCTCCGCTTAAGGGTCACAGGTCTTCTCGTCATTGTGACCGTCCTTGATTCAGATATTCTGAATAGTGTTCTCAGCTTTGTATAAGGGATGGTGTCTATTAATTGCAAAAGCTAGCTTTTGTTTACGAGAGATATCATTAACATACAAAGGTTCTTTGCTATGTTGAGTTTCCACCGTTAGTCAGAGGAGCTTCAGTATTGATTATGCGTCTATAAACATAGAACTTTTGACCGATGATGGACCAAGGAGCATATTTGGAAGGATGGACTTCTGTGATGCATTTAGAAAACATGGGCTCCCAAGGTTGGGAGGAACCACAGAGGTCGCATACCCAAAGCCACCCTTACCCTTCCTTCCAAACAGCCCTGCCATGTGGCTGCCCAGTTTCTGGCCAAGCCATTCTGTGATGCTCTGTGCTCATTGGCTCCTTTAGCACTCTGCACCTGTAATGGCCACTGGGATAGCTTTAATTATTATCAAAGTACTACTTCCATGGAGCCAATTACAGTCATACTTTGGAGATTTTGTGGGTTTGGTTCCAGACCACCACAGTAAAGCATATCACAGTGAAGTGAGTCAAGTGTATTCTTTTGTTTCCCGGTGCACATAAAGGTTATGTTTATACTATACTGTAGTCTATTAAGTGTGCAATAGCATTATGTCTAAAAAAAAAAAAAGTATATGCCTTAATGAAACAATTCTTTATTGTTAAAAAATGCTAACCATCATCTAAGCCTTCAGCAAGTCATAATCACTGATCACAGATCACCATGGCAAGTATAATAATAACGAAAACGTTTAAAATACTGTGAGCATTACCAAAATGTGACAGACATGAAGTGAGCAGATGCTGTTGGAAAATTGGCGCCGATGGCCTTGTTCAATACAGGACTGCCACAAACCTTCAATTTGCAAAAAACACAATATCCACGAAGTACAATAAAATGAGGTACAGTAAAATGAGGTCTGCTGTATGTTTTTTTCCGGGATTTCTACCCATAGAACTGAGTTTTACTTGTTTGACCTAACACTAAGCCCGTTTATCCCTTTTCCCAAATGATAGCTGTCTTATTTCTCTTGAACTTTCTTTTTTTCAGACTAAACAACCCCGCTTGATATTTTTAAAAATTTGTCATGATTCCATAGTACCAACTAATCTGTGAAAGTAACAAATACTGTTCACTTCTAATACCGTCTGATTCATTACTTACTCCTAATAGCAACTTCGGGAACAACAGGAAACTACATTTTGGTCCACTCTGTTTGAAAATCTTATTCTCCAATCTGTGTTTTTTGGAAAACCAAGAATACTTGAAACCAAGTGCTGAAAAAACATGTGTTTTTCATTTTCACCTGACATATTGCATCTTAAGGCATCATGCTGGGTGTGCAGCAGCTGAAAAAAGTTTTTAAAAATGTGGCTGCTCGAAACTATAGTGATACAGGGACATATGGTAAAGCAAAATGGTCAATGCAGAAAGCAGTTTGGTTTATGGCTTGGGGCTTGTAATCATTCTGATTAAATAGATTACCATATAAAAGGACAAGAGCATGGTTAAGAGTCAAAAAATTACCCATACATCTTCCACCATTTTCACCTTAAGCACCACCCTGCTAGCTAAGAGATTGACTTTTTACACACAGAAGAGATACATCTGTAGGTTCCATCAGTATTGACTCAACATTTATTCAGTACTTCCTTTGTATTCTAAGCAGAGTCTATGTGTTATCAACAATGTGGGGTATGCATGACTATCTTCCGCATGTTACAGAAGAAGAAACTAGGCACATGGATAGTGAACATGAATAACTTACCCAAAGTTAGGAAGTGGTCTCCCTGGGGTTAGAACCAGAGACGCGATTGCAAGGTTCATGGTCTCCAGTGCCGCCTGAGACCGACAGTGGGTCTTGGAGATGTATGGAAAACTTTCAATCCTGAGGTGCTGAGTGTATCTTGGGCAGGACTGTTGGTTCCTCTCCGTGGTAAGGATATTTGCATCCGGATTCCAAAGTGTTATCTGCTTTAATCTGCTTCTAAACATTCTGCACCCCAGTTCCAATGTGTGGGGCTTTCCCCTGTGCATCCGAAGCAATTCTCTAACACCTGCCGGGTGTCCTACAAGTCAACTAAATTCTGATACTCTCTACCCAGAGGTGGCACCAGATTCCACAGGTTAAGGGCTCAGCCCCACAAGACTGCTCCCTCCCCCGCCACCTCGGACTCCAGTCGCAAGTCCAGGTTGTCACCTGTGCTTCTGACTGACCATCTATAGACTGGAGGTTCCACTGACCCCCTCCTTGGATTTGATTAGTTTGCTAGAGCAGGTCACAGAACTCAGAGATACATTTTGCTTACTAGACGACCAGTTTATTATAAAAGGATGTAACTCAGGAATGGACAGATGGCACGGATGCCTAGGGCAAGGTGTGGGGAGAGGTCATGGAGCTTCCATGCCCTCTCCAGGTATGCCACTTTTCCCAAGTCTCCATGTGATCACCAACCTGGAAGCATTCTGAAACCCGTCCTTTTGGGTTTTTACGGAGGCTCCAATACATAAGCATGATTGATTAAATCATTAACCATTGGTGATTGATTCAACCTCCAGCTCCTCACCCTTCCCTGGAAGTCAGGGGTGGTGGGGTGAGGTGGGGACTGAAAGTTCCAACTGGCTAATGACAAATGTTGATTCTCTGCGAAGCCAGGTCCATCTGTAAGTGGGGTCAAAAAGCCACCTAATTAACATAACAAAACGCAGCCTGGGCAATTCCAAGGGTTTTAGGAGCTCTGTGCCAGAAACAAGGAGGAAGACCAAATATATATTTCTTATTATAAGTCTCGATATCTCAGCCTCTCATTGGAATATCTGGAAGCTACATGGGTTTTTTTAGTGCCCTTGACAGTCATTTGTGAATTGATTTCTGTATGATGTGTGGCAAAAAGAGCCCTCCAACCAAAAGTTAGAACCCCTGAGTTAGAGTCTCAGCTCCATCAGCTATGAGCTGTGTGACCCTGGGGCAAAGTACTCAATCCTCTGGGATTCAGTTTCTTCATTTGTGAAAGTGTCCACTTCTTAGGTTTGTGGTATAGATTCTTCTATTCTACAAATATTGAGCATCTCATACGTGTCAAGCATTCGGTAAAGCTTTGGGTATGTGATGGTAGATCAAATAGACGTAAGTGCTACCTTTTTGTAGAGCCTGCAGTCAAGTGAGGAATCTAGACAAAAAGAAGTAAGCAAACACATGCATAATTACACCTTTGGTTAAGAGTTCCAAAGGAAATGAAAGATTCTGGCATTGGGAAATCGAGTGTGTGGGATCACTTTTGAGATAAGGTGGTTGGGCATAGTTTTCTGAGGAGGATGTGTCCAGAAGGTGAGGAGGCCATCTCCCAAGGGAAGGGCAAGGAGAACCGCAGGCCTAGGAATGGCATTTTTAAGGGCTCTGAGCTGGGAAAAAGGATTAAATTAAAAGTGATCATATATGTGTTACAAGGATACTTCGCAAACGAAAATAGACTAAACACATAGAAAAAAACTTCTGTCGCAAATGAAAGATAGCAGTGGGCACTTGCAAAATATAGCTGGGACCATGTTCTTCCCATAAGAGTCAAGACTAACATTCCAACCCAGTGAAGTTTGTTCCATTTCCACAAGATAACAGCCTTTATCCCCCCACACCAAAATTTTAGGTGCCTGGACTGAACAAACACAAGCAGTAATGTTTTCCTTGATTTCCATCATCTACCAAGGAGCAGAACTTCCTCTCTCTCTCACTCTTCCATTTCCTCTACCTCCTGTCCTTGCAGATTGGGCAACAATTTCTAAAACTTTCCTGCAGTTGACTGATGACAGGACGTGGGTGTCTGGAATCTGAACTGCCTGAGCAGAGCAGGATGAGGTGGAAGAAAAGGAGCAGTGAGGGTCCCTCTCTATTCTTTGCTTTCTGTCTCCTGTTGGTGCCTTCAGTTGGGGTGACTGTCAGTAGGACTGAACCCCTACTTTTCTTTTCAGATGTATTTGTCTTTTAAATGTTCTGTTCACGCCCTTAAATGTACCTGTGCCATGTAAAGAACATTGGCAATGCTAGAGCTGGAAGGACCTACTGTAATGGATCCTTAGGGGAATGGAGAATACCACGACCTGCTTCTGGTTAGTGTTTCTTTTCTTTTCTTTTTTTTTTAATGTTTATTTATTTTGAGACAGAAAGAGAGAGTCAGAGAAGAAGAGAGAGAAAGAGAATCCCAAGTGGGCTCTGTGCTGATAGCATGGGGCTCGATCTCACAAAACATGAGATTGTGACCTGATCTGAAGTCAACAGTTGGACGCATAACCGACTGAGCCACCCGGGCACCTCTGGTTAGTGTTTCTTACACAGGAGAGGTGGCTGAGGTCTTAGCAATACTTTCACGAAGAGAGGATATTCTGCCTACCCGCTTGAAGGTTAGCCAGTGCCTGACCCCAGTCAGCCTCTATGACATCACCCACTGGCATTTTCTTCATAGTGTCCATCATTCTCTAAAATAGTGTTGTATATCCATTTATTTTGTTTATTATCTGCTTCCCCCACTACAATGTAAGCACCATAAGTCAAGGTGCTCATCTGTCCTGTTTACCCCGTGTCCCCAGTTTTTAGAATAGTATCTATCATATAATGGATACTCCATGGCTGAATGACGAATGTGGCAAGAGATCAAATTATAATAATGAGAGCTAATACTTCTATACCTCTCATCAGGTTCTAGGCACTTCTCCAAGCACTTTAAAGATATGAATTCACTTAATCTTTAGAATAAACACGCAGGGTAGGCATTATTATTATTATTATTCCCATTGGCAGATGGGTAAATTAAGTCACAGAGAAGTGAAGTCATTCACTCAAGGTCACACAACTAATAAGTCCTAAAAGTAGGATTCAAACTCTGACCACCTGGCTCTAGAATCTGCCAGAATCTAGAATTTTACCCACCACACTGACATTCTGTTGAACGTGTTGCTCCTCCACGAGAATATTGATGACACTAATATGAAACAAACAAAACTCTTTTACAACAAAATTATTTCTCGCAAATGAGAAGCTCGATCAGTTTAACAAAAGGAGGATTCAGTCATGTGTGCGGGCATATGTGCGTGTGTGTGGAAAGAAAAGAAAGGTAGAAAATTCAGCGCCGTAAATATTCCTTTAGCTTTAACTCCTAGGTTATCTGGAGTTGCTTTTGCTTCTGTCTACATCCACATCTAGAAAAATACTTGGGGAGAACATTTGGAGAGAAGATGAAGAGAGCATCCCTTCTATAAACAAATATCACTTCTACCCTGTGTAAGGTGCTCACGCGGTGGTTAAGGCCGGGCTGACAGTGATGAATCTGAAACTTACTAGTGTTCTTTTAATTTGCTGGCCCTGCTGTGTATGAATCTAACAGCGATGGCAGCGATGGTGGGGGTTCATAGTAGAGGGAGCAGGGAAAGTAGATTATGAACGTATGGGCTTTATGAGCTCGTCCAAAGAAATAAATATAGAGGCAGTGGCCCTGAGTCTCACGTTGGGTCCCCTTAGTCCTGCATCTTCAAATCTAAAAGATAATAATCTAGCCTGTCTCCAGTTATTGGACAGCACAACTTCTGTGCTGCCTATAAAATGAGACCAAATCTCTAAATCACTGTTATCTGAAGCCAGGAGTCTGGCTCTTAAACAAAAGGGTGAAAAGAAAATCGATGAGCCTGAAATCTTAGCCTGCCTTCGCGGCTCTCCGATCAGTCAAGATTCCCAGAATAAAAAGTAAAAGGAAGGTAATTGATAACAATTTTGAGCCTCATCTATTTCTCAGAGTTTGATAAGTGTGATCTTGGTGTTTCCCATTATAGCCGTCTAACATGGCAGGCGTATTTCCGCACGCATTTCGTCTGAGCTTTAATCTACCCATCCCGCCTGTCTCTGAACAGCGACTGGCAGCTCTTGGCTCCAGAAGGAGCTTCTTTTTAAAAACCTATTTTCACCCAAAGCTTTAATCATGTCCTTTCCCTTTCAGACCAGTGGAACAGATAAATGCATGCTCACGGATTAAAGTAAACTGATATTTTATCATGGGGAGGGCAAACATATTTAAATCTCCTCATGCTTCCCTCTCTTCTTAAGGAAACATATTTTAAAGTACATATTGTTACATCACCTTGACAATTTTTCCTTAAGAATTATTACGAGCTATGCATTGGGAAAGTCCATTTTCATCCACTGCTCAAAAATTTTAAATGGCCTGACTTCTAGGGACCTTGCAGGCCCTCCCCTGTGTATCTTTCCTTATTGCTTCAGTGGTCAAAGTGGTTCTCCTTCGTGACTCAGGCCTAGCACTTTAATTATGTGGTTCCTCTCTCTTTTTTCCACGAACCCAAATCCTACTACTCGTCCTTCAAGCTCTGTCTTACTACTCCTTCTCTGGCCTCCTAAGTGGTCTCTCAAACCCAGCCTCCACACTCCTGCAGCTAGAAATGCACAATGCACATTCTCAAATGCACATTGGATCACACGATGCTTCCTAGCTTAGAATGTCGCCAGCTGCCGCGGCGCCCCCTATAACTTTCATTCATTCAAGCTTCCACTCCAGAAATAGTTCCTGAGGGGCTATCATTTGCTAGGCGCTGTATGAGGGACTTCCTATGTAGAGGTTGCTAGAATAGTTTACTCTCAAGCAACTTACAGACAAGTGAGGAAGATTAATAATAAGTATAAAGTGTGTGTGTGTGCATGCGTGTGTGTGTGTGTGTGTGTGTGTGTGTGTAATAAAAATTTGTGATGACTACCAGTCATCACAGAGCGGTATAGAATAGAGTAAGGGAGGAAGGAGAGAAAGATGATTTCGATGGGTTAGGTAGGAAACGCTTATCTGAAATGTGACATTACACATAAGATCCAAGGATCATAAAGAGCTGGCCGTGTGAAAATGCAGAGGTGAGAGAGAGAGAGAAAGAGAGTGTGAGCGGGGAAGGGGCAGAGAGAGGGAGATACAGAATCTGCCACAGGCTCCAGGCTCTGAGCTGTCAGCACAGAGCCTGATGCGGGGCTCAAACTTGTGAACCGGAAGGTCATGACCTGAGCTGAGGTCGGACACTTGACCGCCTGAGCCACCCAGGCGCCCCAAGAACTTATGCTTAAATGTAAAGCATTGAGTGATTTACAGTTTTCATTTTTACTTTTCCTGGGTCACTGTAATTTTCCAACAATGCTTGGAGAATGGTTTGACCGGAGAAGATTAACAGATACTAGGTTTGGAAATGAAAAGGATTTCAGACAGCTCAGTGTTTGAAACTGCATGGCTTTATCAAATTGCAGATAGGCATATCTTTTTTTGCTAACTTAATAGGTGTCTCTTGGAATCTTCATTATTAGCCTCATTAGCCGCAGGATCTCTTTCCCTGGCAGAACATTGTAAACATTGATTTACAATGTTTAATGAATGGTCTTTCCTGGATTTTCCCAATGTTTATCAACTGTCTGGGCTTGTGAATGCTGGATGCAGGGTTCTTGTGAGGTCTGTCAGCAAAGGCATGGGCTAAGAACCTGTAATATGTATCACTGTAGTGCTGGTCAAGAATATCTTGGTCCTGGGGGCTCCTGGGTGGCTCAGTCAGTTAAGCATCTGACTTCGGCTCACATCATGATCTCACAGTCTGTGGGTTCGAGTCCCACATCAGGCTCCGTGCTGACAGCCTGGAGCCTGCTTCAGATTTTGTGTCTCCCCCTCTCTCTGCCCCTCCCTGGCTTGCACTCTGTCCCTGTGTCTCTCAAAAATAAATAAACGTTAACAAAATACATTTTTTTAAAGAATATCTTCGTCCAGACTTCCTTCAACTTAATCTTAAAGAAAGAGATCAAACATATGCAGACTCAACTCAGATACACTGTAAGTTCAGTTCCAGACCACGGCAATGAAGCGGGTCAGATGAATGTTTTGGTTTCTGAGCGCATATAAAAGTTATGTTTACACTATACTGTAGCCCATTAAGTGTGCAGTGTCATTAGGTCTAAAAAAACCAATGTGCATACACTTTAATTTAAAAATACTTCATCGCTGAAACAAGCTAACCATTATCTGAGCTTTCAGGGAGCTGTAATCACTGATCACAGGTCACCATAACAAATATAATACCGATGGAAAAGCTTGCAATATTGCAAGAATTACCAAAAATGTGACACAGAGACATGAAGTAAGCAAATGCTGTTAGAAAAATGATGGCAGTAGACCTGTCCGACGCAGGGTTGCCACAAACCTTCAATTTGTAAAAACGCACTATCTGTGAATTACAATAAAGTGAAACACAATAACAAGGTATGCCTGGATGTGTCACACAGAGTTGGTTGTTACTAGAGTATATATACTCTTTCTCTCTTACTCTTCAATGAGAGAAAATACAGCAATGCAACTAATCTTATTACAACTTGTATTAATAATATACTCCACACAGCCTTCTGATATTCGTTTACTTTATTTTATTTTATTTTATTTTTATTTTTATTTTTTTTAATTTTTTTTTTCAACGTTTATTTATTTTTG
>NW_024412391.1:42498500-42683746 GCF_014898765.1 Herpailurus yagouaroundi | reverse complement strand
GAGCCATCAGCCCAGAGCCTGACGCGGGGCTCGAACTCACAGACCGCGAGATCGTGACCTGGTTGAAGTCGGACGCTTAACCGACTGCGCCACCCAGGCGCCCCATATTTTATTTTATTTTAATGTTTGTTTTTGAGAGAGAGAGAGAGAGTATGTGTGTATGTGAGCAGGGGAGGGGCAGAGAGAGAGAGGGAGACACAGAATCCGAAACAGGCTCCAGGCTCCAAGCTGTCAGCACAGAGCCCGACGCAGGGCTCGAACTCACAAACTGTGAGATCATGACCTGAGCCGAAGTCGGACACTTAACCTACTCAGCCACCCAGACGCCCCACTCCCAGTAATTTTCAACTCACATAGCAAATGCAACAGCAAAACCCGGACATTTTGTCCCCTCTGAAGAAGAGGTTAGGTTATAAGTAGAGAATATTTTGCATACTCCTTCTAAATTCCAAAGAAGTGAAATGTCTGTATCCATTTTTTTCTCTGATTATGTATTGCATGAGAGGGAAAGTAGCACATCTACTTATTTGAAATACATTTTGAGAAAATTTTGGAATGGGCTATATTGAGCTGGGAACGTGTTAATGCCCACCTCCAGCCCAGTAGCCTTCATGCTATGCTTCACGAATGCCGCATACCATTTGTTCCTCTGGACCAACTGAATAATAATGGCTCCGCATAATGATTCCAATTTCCTCTGGTACTCAGTGAGGGTCAGGTAAGTTTCTTTGCCTTAGTCTTATTTCTGTTTGGCCTTAAGCATTTTCTAGAATATGTCCAGTATTCTGATACAAGCAGGAGCCTCTTCTTAAAATCAATCAGAATGTATGAGGCGCCTGGGTGACTCGGTCGGTTAAGCATCCTACTCTTGATTTTGGCTCGGGTCATGATCTCAATGGTTCGTGAGTTCAAGCCCTGCATCCGGCTCTGCACTGACAGTGCAGAGCCTGCTTGGGATTCTCTCTGTCTCTCTGTCTCTCTCTGTCTCTCTCTCTCTGCCCTCCCCCCTCAAAATAAAGAAATAAAAAACAAAAACACATCAGAATGTAACCAAACAAAAATTCCTGAAAAAAAAAATGTGCTGTATTAAAATGTCAACTGACACTTTGCTCTAGAGAAGAGTAAGCATCTTGGTAGGTTTCATTTTTGTGTCTCAAGAGATATGAACTAAGAGACAGAAATATGGATTTTTTTAATAAAAACAAGGAGGGGAATAAAACAGACTCTTAAATACAGAGAACAAACTGAGGGTGGCCAGAGGGGTTGTGGGTGGAGGGATGGGCTAAATGGGCAAGGGGCATTAAGGAAGACACTTGTTGGGATGGGCACTGGGTGTTATTTGAATCACTGGAATCTACTCCTGAAATCATTATTGCACTATATTATATGCTGACTAACTTGGATGTAAATTAAAACATAAAATTAAAAAGAGAAAAAAATAATAACACATATTTGAAAAAAGAAATATGGATTTTTGTGGCATTTATTACGTTTTACCTCAAAAGTACATTTTTTATTTCTAAAAGTGAGAAATGAACATGTATCCAGATTCAATACAAGGAATCTGTATTTCAATTTTTCATAGCGTGTGAGCGAACTGAAAACAAAGCATCCATCATTTCTTGCTGCCTGGCTTCTCACTAGACGTTGAATAATGCAAGGTGGTCATGAAATGTGGACCAAAGACTACACTAAGCCTTATCTGATGCTCATCCAAAGCCAACAAGGAATCTTCAGTGTCCTGCCTTATCTGCTGTGTAGGAGGACCCAGTTCTCCACTGTGCTTGAACTGCGACAGGCAAGAGTTTGTTATGAATGGGGTTCCTTTGACGTTTAAAAGCATTTCAACCCTGAGGCCAGCAGCCGTGCTGTGGAATCAAAATAGACACCTCTCAGTCCTGACAGAGACCACAGGAACTCACAACTGGCCATGTTTGTGGTCTTCCACAAACACTGGAAAGCGGGTGTGTGTGTGCGCACGCACCAATCAGTTGGATATAAAAGAGAAATAGAATCCCCCTTTATTTCATACTCTTCTCCACTCTGGGTAAAACTTGGGCCCCGCAGTCTCAGGTCTAGGAAGAATTTGTTTGAAAATGTTAACCTCCGTGATTACCTGGGCTAGAGCCTCATAGGTGAGTGAGCGTGACGCTCTGTTGTGTCACCACAGCCCCAAACGGTGGCATTCTAAACAGTAAACCAAGAGCCTGAGCCACAGAGCCCGACTGCACTCTCTACCCAGGCTGTTCACACCAAGCAAGTGGGATGGCAACCTTCACCAGGCCAACACTACTTAGAAATTTCCATTTTTGCCACATGAACTCCGCGACAGTGTCTGCGGGGCATTTTGACTTTGGTCACATCTGGACTAAAAGAAAGCCCAAACCACGGTGATATGAGTCAAAAGCTTACCAAACATCTTTCAAAACAACAATAGGGCAGAAATCACAATTTCAACAACTACCCCAAACTACAGGTGCTTGGCTTTTCATGTTACCATTTGGGGGAAAAAAAACGCTCTTTTTATGCTATTTCTATCAAATGACTATTGGTAACAAAATTGGATTAAGAAAAATTAGACTAGGGACATTTTTTAATTTTATGGTGACCATAAGGAAGAACTATGGAAGTAACTTTCATATGATAAGCTCCATAATTAAAAGAGATTACAAAATAAATATGAGCTGGCCACACTCTGGAAGAAAATGAGCCTTGAAATTGGGAATGCGACAGGACAGCATTTTAAAATTCTATACCTCCTGTAAATGCATGAAACTCATGTCTCCCCTTCTTCGAGCTGTTAATTCTTACCTCCTCCCCAGGGCAAGACCCTGGAGGAAATTATTTGTCCCAGGTAATTTCCATAGAACCCAGCAGCTGATGGTGAATAAGTTCTATGGGAACAATCCAGAAGCTGGGTGTGAAGGACCATGACAAATCATCCCATCAGGTGATGGGAAGAGGGACCGTCCTTGGATTATGGAAGATGGGTCTAAAATTTCAAAGAAGAAAGCATGGAATCAAGAAATATCGGACCCAGACAGTCCTCTTGGATTGTCCTTTTGTTCAGATAAAGAAACTGGGACTAAAGGAGTTTAGTGATTTGCCAGAATCCACATAGCAAATTTGTGGTAGGCTGGACCAGCACTTGGGTCAGGCTGGACCAGCACATGGGTCTCTCGATTTCCAAACCATCCCTTTCCATTCTTCCAGAAGGGACTTGTCCTCTGGCATGGTAAGGGTAGAGGAGTAGCAACATTTATTTCTGGAGGGCAAAACATACTTGGGGTCTTCCCACATTTCTAGCTACATTGTTTTCTCTAGGAGAAATGAAATGATGAGTTAGACTCACAGAAGAAAAGATTTTATAAATCCAGCTTAGCAAGGAGTGTTGTCATGTTCTTGTTCTTGTCCCAGATAAAATATTAAATACTCTAAGTCTTTCAGGATTTCTCTTTTGTTCTTTATTTTTTCTTCTCTGACCTCCACTCCCTATCTCATTAGTTTTTATGGATGGATCATGGAAAGCAGAAATGCACACACAGCAAACACATCTGCCCATTGGGTAAAAAGAAAAGCATGTGTGTGCATGTGTGTGTATGTGTTCGTGTGTGTGCATGCCATAATGTGAAGCAAGTTCAAGAGAAGCACCAAAATTAATGAGTTCTCCCACAAATAGCTGGGTGCAAGATGGCCTTTATTCAACCCAGCAATTGTGTTGGAACCCCAAATTAGAGTCTTCATTGTTCTCTGTTGCCTTTGTTTTAAGCTCAACACCAACTTTTTTCTGGCTATAAAAAAATAAATCTGAAAACAATAAGTCTTGTTCATTGACATAAACCGGCTGTCGGTTCCTTGTGGGACCTAGGCTGATAAAAACCAGGGAAAAACTATTTTATTTGCAATGTAAAGAATTTTAGCCTGTGGAGATTTTTCAGTTCAACAGCAGTAAAGGTAGGGACAGCAACCAAATAAGCTGTTAAAATCTGTATCCCCCGCCCTCACCCTTCTCTCAGTCCCAAGAGACATAATTAAAACTCCAGAAAGTGAGAAGCTGTTACTAATACCAACATAACTATTTAGTGCGACAGAATCAAGCATTTACCAACTTCATTTTTTTAAATAGTTCAAGCTGAACTTTATTTTGCTCTTTCACATACAAAGGCCTTTTCTCCATGTAAGTGCTTTAATGTGATCTGCCAATCAGCTTGTTAATATTTGTCAAAGAGTACACACGTTGACCCACGATGGGACAATACTTAGTAGGGCCACTGTAGACACTTCAGATGTGAACTTCACTCCTTTTGCTGGAAATGTTCTAATTGATGGCTCATAGATTAGCCTCATCCCAGTTCTGTTAAGAGAGATTTGTAGCTCTAGCTGACTAAACTGTCCTTTGTGAGTTTTTGCATGCAACCAGGATAGAGGTGGGAGCAGATAGAAAAGTGCATATATAATAACTCGCATTTTTGTTGAAGTGATTGAAAACAATCATGCCTTAACCTTGGCCCAGCGTATACACAGATCTTATTCAACATTTTCCAGAAAGAAAAGAGAACGGATTTTAACCCTTATTTTTCATGTTGGGGCACTACCTTTGAGAGATCAACTTCCTCCTTCTTACACACACACACACACACACACACACACACACACACACACACACCCTGGCCTGGCTGGCCCCCAAAGTTCTAGACACCTTATGAGGAAGCCTGTTGTCTCAAGATTCAACTCTCAATTGACAGGTTCTGGAGGTTTGCAGTAGCAACTGGATTCGACTTTTAGACTTTATGAGCTTTTACTCTCACTTAATTTATGTAATAAAGTGAGTATATCTAAGAATCCAAAAGGTAACAGATCTGCCCTTTTAGCCAGCTTTCTTAGGAATTTCTAAAAACACGTGCAAATCCCCAAAGGAATCTTCCAGCTAATTTTAGGGCATATTTGTCCAAGGTCACTAAAAAGGCTGGAGTTGAATTTCAAGGTGTTTTGTGATTTGGTACTCCTATTCTATTCCAAGTGACTGGAATAGAACATTTAATTCTCCATTCACTTGGAGTGCCCACCTCATTCCCATAGTGACCTTCAGCCACCCCCTACACACACACACACACACACACACACACACACACACACACACACTTTCAGACACACATCCTCTCAAACTTGAGTGGGATGGTAATGGCCTTAGAAGAGTTAAGTCCTTTCTATGTTTATTGATCTGTAATGGGGATAAAAAAAGCATCTCTTTCCAGAGGTGTTATGACACCAGATGAAATAATACAAGTAAGGAGGCTGGAAAGTACCTAGCACATAGTAAGATTCAAGAGGTGTCAGCTTTTACCACCACCGTCGTCATCACTATGTTGAGCTAGAGGCAAATGTTTACAAGAAAGCAGTCCGTATAATGCAATATACTGTCTTGGGATGAGTGTTATTGGTGTATTGGTAGATATGCCTCGCACACAAGCTTTGGGCTGACTGATGCCTGATCATCTTTCTTCACGAATGCCTTTCCCTCAAACTTTCCAGAATAGCATCAGAAAAACATGCTTACAGTTTACCAGTGGGACTTCCAGATTATTCAGATGTGAACCCATTTTGGGGGGACTAGACTATCAATGAAATCGATTTCCATTATGGCAAAAATAAAACTCTATCTAGAAACTTGAGCCTTTCTTGAAGCTCACAGTATCCCACCCTCCTGCAAAGTAGGGAACAGAGAACATTATACACGAATGAACCTGGAGAGAGGGATGGGGAGTGTGTCAAGGGATTCACAATTAGGATCCAATTTCAAATTCTAGTGGCAGATACCACTGATACTTGAAAAGAAAAGAAAAGAAAAAGAAAAGCCAGAAGGATTCTAGTGCATCTATCTGCATTTAAATTGTTTGCCTGTTAAGAATGCCTGCTGATGCTCAATATTCGATTATTTTTTTCAAAAACTAGTTAGATTTGTAGTCCCACCAGTACTACTTTATACTGGGTTTTTCCAGATTGCTCTTCCTGTGAATGATGACCATTGAGCATAGCATGCAAAATCCAGGGAGCGCTGGCACCTATTAGAGCACAGACACATGAAGAGACATGGGAGAAACTCTCTGGCAGACCATGGCCAACTCTTTGTTTTTAGATGGAAGATCTCCAGTGCCACTTTCAAGATAGGAATATCCAGGTCCAGTTCAGCTTCTACCCCAGTTGGTGCCCCTTTTGAATTCTGCAGTTGAGTTTTGGCTCAGCCTTTAGATGAGTAATAAAGAGTAAGCCCTAGAAGGAGTTGAAGCCATGGAGAGGTGGGTGGCTTTAGGAATAATTTTCTCACCTTATCCTAAAAACTGTGCATCTCTTCATATTATCAGTACTGCCATGATAAAATCCTATTTACCTTTGAATCTTCATAAAGGAGAACCAAGTGGCCAAAGATGTGATCTCTCTGGATGCTAGCATAAAACTATAGATGTTCTATACATGGTGATTTTTACCTTCTTTCTAAGGGAGGAGGAGGTGGAGGCAGGGAAGATAGTGGGGGAGAACATTTACTCTTTATGCTATGATTGTTTAGAGATTTTTGTCTTTCTTAATGGCCACAGGAAGAATTGAAAGGGCACACCATCAGTTGGTGGTATGTACCAGGAGGTAGGTTGATGTGCAAATGAGGCTGCTTCTGTTTAGAGAAGAATCTCTTTGCCAGGCAGTTAGAAGAACTTGAAACTCCCTCTTCAAGGAGAAATCTTCCCAACCGTGTTTTTCCATGAGCAATGTTTCAGTCCAGAGATCCCAAGAAAACTGAGAGGATGTAGGAAAGAGAAACATCAGTCACACCTTTCTGTGGAGGCCCAATGCTGTCATCTCCTGAAGTATTTTGAAGTAACCATTGGAAGTGATACACGCTTTATCTTTCAAAGCCATCCCCACTTGCACAGACTGGGGTATGGCTGTGTTAACAGTGCAAAAGGCTATCCCCTAGGTGCCTTCAGAGCAGGATTATTTCATGTGTTTTGAAGAGAGATAGTGCCAGTTGCCACGATAGCATTAACCAAGGATAACAGAGAACAAAGCTTTTAAACTTAGAAGAAAGAAATCTTTCAGAGAGGGAAGAATGTTTCTGACACAGAAACCCAGAGGGCAGGTTGGAAGTGCACAAAGAATTCGAAATGTGTTTTCTTTAGGTTCTCCCATCTTTGTTTGTAGGCCGAAGTAACCCTTTGGCAAGGGAGATTTTTTTTTTTTTTTTACAGTTGGGCCTCTACATTATTTATTTTGCAATTAATAGTGACCACAAATTTTCTAAAAAGCCACCCCTGGCATAACAACAATGGCAATAACAACAGAATCCTTTGCATCTGAACTTACTTCTTTGGATGAAAACCAGATTAAAATGACACAGTTGCTAATAGAATGTGGAAATAACCCAGGAGGTGACCTGGGTGGTGTATCAGTAGAGGTGCTTGGTGGTTAAGAGGAAAAAACACACTCCTGTTACCTGAAGATGAAAAAGGGAATATATTCAAAGGATGTTTGGTTTCCCGGAATTAGCCAGAGGCTGGAGGGGTTCAACCTTGTAAACGAGGCAGAGGCCAGAGCAGCTCCAGATGGCCTAGAAAGCTTGCAGCAGAAACAGCCTGGCCACCATATCACTGCTGCTGCCCCTGGGCAGTCCCCACCACCACCGTTAGACATCGTCACAAACATGGCACCAATGGTCCATCTGCGCTCTCTTGACCTCACTTGCCCCAGGATTGTAGGCTCAGGTGGAACATTTGGTTGACCGAGCCTGCATATCACGTGTTCCACTAAGACCTTTTTCAACAGGAATTCCCCCCAAAAGAGGCAGGTAGACTGGGTGCTGGATAACTCCTTAAAAGGGCATTTGTTGACCATGGGTGTGTGGTTAAAATTACTTCACTAATTCCTAACATTGAACATGGAAGATAGAAGGCTGAAAGAGAAAAGCATCCTAGCCTATGACTGGAGGGTGGAGCTTTCTCATACTAACACATTGTTCGTAATTGTACTTTAAAAAATGAATTTGGGGCGCCTGGGTGGCGCAGTCGGTTAAGCGTCCGACTTCAGCCAGGTCACGATCTCGCGGTCCGTTGAGTTCGAGCCCCGCGTCAGGCTCTGGGCTGATGGCTCGGAGCCTGGAGCCTGCTTCCGATTCTGTGTCTCCATCTCTCTCTGCCCCTCCCCCGTTCATGCTCTGTCTCTGTCTGTCCCAAAAATAAAAATAAACTTTAAAAAAAAAAATAAATAAAATAAAATAAAATAAAATAAAATAAAATAAAATAAAAAATGAATTTTATTCCGGAGAAATAAAGAATTAAATCGGTCAGGATAACTCTGAGCTGACGTAAATAAATCAGGAAGGTTGACCATCATACCTACTGTCTTCCTACTTTTTCACCTAGATCAGCATGGTCAAGTAGCACTTTCTGCAGTGATGGAAAAATGACTGTCAGGCACTTGAAATACAGCTACTGCAACTGGGAAACTGAGTTGTTAATTTTATTTAATGTCACCTAGTTTAAACTTAAAACCGAATAGCCATATAGAGCTAGCAAATACTGTAGCTTATGAAAAATCACAGGCTCATCGTATAGAACCAGAGGGAATATTTGAGATTCCTATAGATCATTAAAAGTTTGCTATTTTTAATGTAAAGTATGTTGGCTACAAGATGGTGAGGTTTCCACCTGGCAAGAGGGGAGGATATAAAGACTGTTGTTCTAGGTGGTAAGATAAAAGATAATCAGGATCACAAGGAATTCATGTTGAGAAGGGACCACAGATTAGCACCAGCATGTGTGGTTTCTCTTGGTAGTATTTCATTTGAAGAGGAGATAGAAGGACGATGGTCTATGATCTTAGAAAAGGAGTATTCAACTCAATTTACAAACCAGAACACTGGGATGGGGACAGTGAACAAGGCATATGGCTCTCAAACCTGGACCACATGAAGTATAAGAGGAATAATAAGATGATAGCTTTGGAAAACTGCTATTAAATATTTGGTTATCAAGAGTTACTAAAATATTCCTTTGAGTTTCCATAATGTACTCGAAGATCCTTTTATTTGAAAAGAAACAAAACAGGAAGCCTGCGCTTTTCTGAAGTTTCTCTTCTTTTGCTTTCTTTTTTTTTTTTTTCTTTTCAACGTTTATTTATTTTTTGGGGGACAGAGAGAGACAGAGCATGAACGGGGGAGGGGCAGAGAGAGAGGGAGACACAGAATCGGAAACAGGCTCCAGGTTCTGAGCCATCAGTCCAGAGCCTGACGCGGGGCTCGAACTCATGGACCACGAGATCGTGACCTGGCTGAAGTCGGACGCTTAACCGACTGCGCCACCCAGGCGCCCCCTTTTGCTCTTTCTAATTAGAGCTATGCCTTGAATATTTTTGATGTACCAGTAAAGTATTTGTGCTTTGGGAGTCTAAACGGAACACTACCACCAGTGCCAGCCCCTGGAGGGAAAGGGACTGGTTTTCGGTAGGTGTGCAGAAAGCCCCCAGTGCTTTCCTGGAAGGCGTGGATTATAAGGATGCCTTCCCGTATGTGGCCAAAGGTGAATGATACACAAAGCAGTGGATTGAAGTTCCTGTGATTCCTGGCTACCAGCAAGATTTCCCCAAGAAAGGAAGCCCCCAAAATGCCTTCCTTCAAACTAAGATAGGGGTTTGTAAACCACAGCCCTTGGTCCAAGTTCAGCCTGCCATCTGTGTTCATGACGGCTCATGAACTAAAAATAGTATTTATTCTTTTAAATGACTTGAAAAATTAAAAGAGGAATGACATTTGATAACATGCAAAGATTTACATGAAATTCAAATTTCAGCATCTACAAATAAAGTTTTATTGGGAATACAGCTCTGCCTAGCCACTGACCTATTATCTATTGCTACAACGTAGAGGAGTCACAGTAGAGACAGAATGGCCATATTGGTGGCAAAGATTGCACTTTACAGAAAAAGTTTGCCAACCTCTGACACATGGTCCAAAGTACGGGTGATCGGCTAAGCTAGCAGAGAGTATTCAACCCACTTGGCATTTTTTGACTTGGAACCGAGAAGGATAGTGTTGCCTTTTCATTCAAGACTTTTCCCCCACCAACCTCCCAGTAAATTATAACTTTTTTTGAGCAAGAGACCATGAGCTATCTTCTCTTGTATCTTCTGTAGTGCCGTACAAGTAAATAGGAGGTAATCAATAGTTATTTATTGAATGAATGGGTAGATAGATAAATAGGAAGATAGATAGATAGATAGATAGATAGATAGATAGATAGATAGATAGATAGATGCTAGATAGAGTATAGAGTTTTGGAACAAATTATTTACCTTTGCTTTATTGCCATATATAAATATCAGAATTATAATAGTCTCTATGCAATGAGCTGACTAGCCAGCTGATTACCAGAAAACAGGACAATATCAAGAACTGTGAAGTGGAACAGAAGTTCTGCTAATTGAAAACCATTCCCTTTTAAAACGTGTTGATTAATGCCTATGTCCCACAAACTGTGCAAAGCCGGTATGTAACTTTCTTGGGCTCCCATTTGAGTTGAGTTGTGTACATGCTAATTGTCTCCAATATTTGTTTATGGTGATTGTACTTGGTACGAAAATGCAAAATCCAATGAAATACTAGAAAAGTTCTATGACCAGAATAAAGTGGGGGGCAAGTAAAATTTGTTAAATACCTTCTCTTAGCCAGGTGCTGACTTGGGCATTTCACATACACCTACCTAAAAACCCAGTTTCTCTGGGGCAAGGTTTTCTGTTGTACACATTCTTTGTAAATTGTATCCACTTGCAGCCACTGAGTGGGACCATAGCCCAGCTGATCGGCTTGTTTTTTTCTGTCTTCTTAAGGAGTATTGATTGCCTTGGTCAAATCCATTGTGTGGCCATTTCCATTTACACATCATTTAGCTGCCTGAACTGATTGCTTCTGCCAGGCCACAATTATGCTGTTTCAATCATGTAGATCCAGGTTGTCTCAAACCCTCCAAGTGGAACGCTGAAACATCAAAACACCAGGCTCTGAAGAATTAATTTAGCATATTTTTTTCCATAGGAAATTAACGTTAAGATTAGTAGGAAACAAATCATCAGAAGGTTATGTTTTTCAATAACACAAAGTAAATCAGAAACTTCTGGAGCACATATTCCTTCGTAACAAGGAAAAAGAATATCCAAACGAAGTGTGCATTCACCTAGACTGGAAGACACCTTTGGTAGCAGATGGCTCTTTAGATCTCAAATTCAATTATCTTTTTGGAAAAGAGAAAACAAATGGTGATTTTAATCACCTTTGATTATTGGATGTTGGCATATTGGACTGAAGTTTTCTGACGTGTTTACTGCGTTCCCATAAAGATGGCAAGGGTTTGTGGCCTGGAAAACAAAGTACCATGCTGAATGGGAACAAAACCCCTTTTGCAGGTTATTTTCAGTTGTGGCAGTAATTCAGAGCTGGCAGTGGTGGTAAAAGGGAGAATGAGAATATAAAGACAGCTCATGGCTGGAGGATACGATTTTGCTTTGACCATTTTTTTTTTTTTTTAATTTTTAATTAGTAGGAAAAGCAGGTTTACACCTCCTGGCAAATTAACCTGTAAAACAAATATATGGTTTCACAAATATACTTCAGCATGGGCCAGGTAGATTTTATTTGAAAATCACAGTAGTGACTAGAGGCTGTCTTAGAATACTACCGTTGCTGTCTTTTTAGAATGTGGTGAAGGCTATGCTAAAAATAACACAAAGGGCTCTAACTGCATTCTTGAGGGAAGGGGCAAATGGAGAGAAAGAGTGTTTCTCAGTGCATACATTCAAAAAGTGGCCTCTGGAGATGCTTTATTAATGTTGTCGCAGGGTATGTGTGGCAATCTATAGAACAAGCCCCAAATGAACTTGAAACACGGGTTTAGGAAGACTTCTGGGCCTTTCTATTTCTGTTTCAACTTTTTTCCGGTCCTGTTTCATCCACCAGGCACTGGGTACCAACCTGTGCCAGACCTAACATTTTGCTTAACTTTCTTTCCTGCCATCCAAACTATTCAAGGTGCTGTTTGCATTATGAACTCCACAGGTTATATTTTGAGCCAGAATTCATTCTTTCTTTATCAGAAGTGCTACGCTTACTTCTTATGTTTTCACTCTTCTTTTATAAGCTAACTGTTCTGTGTCATATGACAGGGAAAGCACTAGAGAGGATCATAAGAGCTGACTATCATTTCTGGCTGTGCTACTTTATACAGACATACCTCAGAGATATGGTGGGTTTGGTTCCAGACCACCACAATGAAGTGAATATTGAAATGAACTGAGTCAGGGGCTCCTGGGTGGCTCAGTCAGTTAAGCATCTGACTCGATATTGGCTCAGGGTGTGATCTTGTGGTCGTGAGATCGAGCCCCACATTGGGGCTCCATGCTGAGTGTGAGGCCTGCTTAGAATTCTCTGTCTCCCTCTTCTCTCTGCCCCTCCCCCGCTCACGCTCTGTCTCTCTCTCTGTCAAAAATAAATAAACATTAAAAAAAATTAAAAATAAATAAATAAAAATTTAAAAAGCTGTATCTGTAGAGAACAATAAAGAGAAGCATAATAAAATGAGGTATGCCCGTGTCCGTCTGAGCCTCAACTCCTCATTTGTAAAATAGAATCAGTAACGTTTAACTTACTTGCTTTTTGTGGTTAAAGTAAAAGGCAGTCACATTATTATTAGGCAAAATGGTAAAAATCACCAAACTATGTATGTTGGCTGTGGAGTAATCGCTCACTCCCAAAATAATTAATCGACAAGTTTGTCTTAAAGGTAAATGTATATAGCAAACCATATTTCAAATTTGATGTTAATTTCTCATACCTAGTAAGTAACAACTTGTTACTATCACTCATGGCTGTTACAGCTAGAACAACTGGATGGCATTTCATAATTTGTAATTCTGTTCCTTAAAAGTCCCCATTTTCCAATTGCTTTAAAGCTATAGTGGAAATGTTTTCACATTATGGCTTTAAAGAAATTTATTCTAGTAATCTAAACTCTTAGTGGTCCTAATTTTATCAATGTCAGACATATGACCTTCTAGAAAGCAGATAGGGAAGGGAGATGATCATTCAGGGGTCTAGTCAAGATGGCACTGTGTTGAGGGAGGTGGCATAGTGAAAAGAGACTGAATTCTGTCTCCTATACTTTTGGTGTCGTCCCTCTACATTCTTGGAGTCTGAATTTCCCCATCTATAAAATGGGAATAATAGTATCTTGTAGTCATGTTGTAAGGGTTGGAGAAAATGCACGCAAGCAGCTTTGTACACAGCTCAGATGCTCAATAAACTTTTATGACATAACTATCCCCTGCCCCCATCCATCTGGCAATGAACTCTCTCAGGCTTAGGTGCCCCCCGGCGAAGCGGATGATCGTAATGGACTACTGTGACACCCCCCAAGTATATAGTTTCACTGCAGGCTGTCATGTAAATACAGGGAAGATCTGATTTAATAAATGATTGGTGTTCAGCTGCCTTTGCACACGTGCCCAAAAAGTGAAAAACGTGGTGATGGACATTCCAAATTCAATCTTGTTTCTACTATCTATGAAAATCCTTTCCAGCGAGACTTGGTACGGCATTGAGCCCTGTACCCCCAGACAGGAGTGAAACAAAAATTAGGAAGCAACTAAAATTAGAAAGAAACTAAAATTAGGAAAATAAGTAACCCAATGTGTTTCATTTGGCAGGGAGCTGGGGTAATTACCTTGGATAATTTCCATGCAAAATGTTGACATGGACCAGAAAATATTTCTTGTAATCAAAAGATGTGAAGTTACCACTTTAACAGCAACTTTGATTCTGGAAGAGCCACCCATAAATAATAAAATTAGAGTGACCATTTGAAAAGTAGAAGTGGGCGTTTTCACTAAACTTCTATGAACATGTGCCGTTTTTCCCTTCGAGGCACTTTGGGCCGATGGGATTTTTGAGGTGCTGGAGATTTTCTCGGGAACAGAAGTAATTCTGTAACTTGTCAATGTGTTGACACGGCGTGCCCTTTCAGATTTGCAGCGTGAAGGCAAGTAGTGTTTGATTGAGGCTGACTGAATGTGGGTGAAAATATTCACTATACATTTATTTTATTTCTTTAGAAGTAGCTAGTTCCATGATAGCCATTTCCTGATTCACACTTTGGGAAAATGGGAGTTTTCCATTCATCCAGGAGAACACGATAGACATCCCCTTACATTACTTGCCAGCCAGGTACAAAGATGTTTTTCCATAACAACTATCTGTGAATGGATCTGTGAGCCGTTCAAAAGACTCTTTTCAGGATCCAGGAAACATTAGGTTCAAGCACGAACCCCACCACCCCAGGGATGTGACGAAGCAGTGGTGGGTTGGCAAACCACTTGCTGCAGGGGAGAGTCCTGATCTGTAGGATTTACCGATCTTCGAGCTCCCACCATGGTCCATTTCTGCCTCCCAACCGTTTAAGGACCGTTACAGGGTTCCTGAATATTTAGCAATTGGCTCTCACAAATCTGGTGCAACAGGCTTTAACACACCACAGCCTTTAGAGTGAGTTTTTAAATCTCAAGGCCTGACCTTGGGAGTTTCTTTTGGCTCCACGGGCACGTTAATGAGACTGACAGGTGCCTGTCACTTGAGGCTGCATATAGGAGCGTGTGGCTTTTTCCCACTCACTTGCCTTTAGTGCGTTGTTTAAAGCTTTCATTTCCAGTAGCCAATACGCTTTACACGTGTGGAATTTCCACCACAGCAGACCTCTAAGGAACACATTGATTTATACGAATAAAAGATTCTCTCTATCCAAACAGTTAAAAATCTAAGATACGCTATAGTGCGTATTCCCTCAGCAATTAGCCAAGGCTTGCTGCTTACAGGAGTCGATGTGACTCACTCACTTCTGGTTCTCAGCTTGCTGTGGAGTTTTGCTGACACCGCTCTAGGAGCCCGGGCTTCTAACTACTGCTTGTCAGTGGCTGGCGGAGTGATTGGATTCCTTTATGTATGTAATACAGTAAAGCGCTCTGAGGCTTGCAAATGGCACTGTTTAAATCAATACATAATGATTTATTACATATTGTGGAGCACTTATAAATATATTATGAATCCCTAGAGCACAACAGCATCATAGGCTAGTAGTGGGAGGCAAGGGTGGGAGCACTCCATGTGGTGTTTTCTGCTACTGAGATGACGCGTGACCCTGGATAATTCATTTGCCTTTGCGGAACTCTGTTTTTTGTGTTTGGAGAATAAGGTCACCAGGGATGAGCTTGCAAATGGTTTAGAGGCATGGGGTGCCATATGGGCAATATTTTTACAAACTAAAGAAGTACTGTATTTTAATATCTCCTACATAACCAAGCGTCACGGTGGAAACCAACGGGGCCTCCTGGCTGAAAAGCGAGAGTTTCAAAAGTACACATGCATGTAGCAAAAGTATACAGACAGGCATAGAAATGATAATCCCCCAATTCAAGACACCGTGATCCCTATAGCTGGTGGAGGGGGAGTGACTAAGACCCAGAGGGGGTTACAGGTGAACATCTATCTGTAATATTTTATTTCTTAGTTTCAGTGGGGGCTACTTAGGTTTTAATTGTATTACTCTTTCAATTTTTGCCTGCCTTTAAAGTTACACCAAAAAGTCTTTAAATAAAATGAAATTTATTTTTTTTTTTTATTTAAAAAAAATTTTTTTTCAACGTTTATTTATTTTTGGGACAGAGAGAGACAGAGCATGAACGGGGGAGGGGCAGAGAGAGAGGGAGACACAGAATTGGAAACAGGCTCCAGGCTCTGAGCCATCAGCCCAGAGCCTGACGCGCGGCTCGAACTCACGGACCGCGAGATCGTGACCTGGCTGAAGTTGGAGGCTCAACCGACTGTGCCACCCAGGCGCCCCAAATAAAATGAAATTTAAAATGCTTCTGTTAGTCATGATATGCGTGAGTTTAGCTTTCATAATGGCGTCGTATTTGCAAATGAATTGAACAGAAGGTTTTGCCTGTGTCCTTGATTTACCCCACAATGCAATTTGGGATGGTCAGTGTCCTGAGTCAACTGAGCTGTGTGGAAAGAGTTTAACAGGAATAACAGCCGGGGTTTAATTAATCCCCGTCAAGGCCAACAGTTCACTAACACATTATAAAACTTTTTTTTTTAATGGAGGAAACTGAGCCTATTGAATAATATTTCTATTGATTAAAAGAAAAAAAAATGGAGGTATATTTAGGTACTTTTCTAAAATTCAGCCCAGCTGTGCTCCTCTGTAGCTCAGTCATATAAAAATATCATGACAATAACAGTGAGGCATTATCAACAAGAACTGAACTCTAATTAGACACAAATTTATCTTTTTAAGGTAGTTCAACTGAAATTAAAAAAAAATTATGATGCTGAGGTTCGTTGAGGAGACCCTTACTGAGATACTCTGCCTAAAACAACTAAATCAATACAGCATTTCTCAGTCCCAGAGTCAGTATGGTGGAGCTTAGGCTCTTGAGTGATACCACTGCATGCAACCTTCCAAAAAAAAAATCACTCTCATGTATTTGCACCTAATAACTACTTCCTTTGCTATAAAAAAAGCAATATTCGGAGTTAAAATCAAATGATGTTCACAGCAGCATGGTGTATAAACAATCCAAATTTTGTAAAATGGGGCACATCAATGTGCCAAACAGGCTAACTGGGCACAGCCTTGGATTTGTACTGCATACATATACCGTCAGTGGTTGTCGGTAGGATCTCCTGGACTCATCCTGGAAGAAAGGATTGTGGAGTAAAGAAACAGACGAGACCTTCCAAAGAAAGTACATCTCTGCTCAGTCACACTTTCACTCATGCTAGAAACTGACCAGCATTTTATTCCAGGGCACTTTGTTCTTAATGTGTTCCTCCTTGATTATGAGAAGCCAGGTTTGTATCCAAGAAGATTTTAACTCTTTCAGTATCTTCGTTTTTTTGAAAAATATTGCAAGACAGCCAGATCATAAGACAACACATGAGACTATTTATTGTGGAAAGAAGAAAAATAGGGGAAAAGGAGCTTTTCAAGAGACTTGTAAACAATGGGATGCATCGAATATGTTTCTATGCAGATATGATCCCAAGCACACATAATCCCTTCTGAAAATACACCTGCCCCATCTGTAAGGCACCAGCCCCATTACCCACACCTGCCATACTCACAAAGGGTCTTAAGCATATAGTGGATGTTTTGTAAAAAAGTTTTTCGTGCCATGCATTAGAGAAGTAGGTAACCAATTCAAAGTTTGAAGGGGATGTCTCTGGACAATTGGTTTCTAAATATAACCTGTCAGGTCAAGAGGAATTCAGGAATGAAGCCAGAGCCTGCTTTGACAACTCTGTCTGGTGGCATTAGTGCTGCATTGAATCCCCTTTGTCTCTGCAATTCTACTCCTCACCAACCCCCTCCCCACCCCTTGGCTTACAATTAAAAAAAAAAAATTGTTCCAAAGCTCTCTATTCTAGTCATTGTGTCTCCTTTGTAAAGTGGTGGAACCAATCAGCTATCCTAAGCCAGCTGCTTAGATATATGCCGGCATGGCTCATTAGAGTGCAGTCATAAACTCATTCATAGAAATATTCTGAAGGATGTTTTTATTGCTTTATTGTGTGTATAAATCTCTTTGTTTGCACACAGAGAACACTGATTGAACAAAATGATGAACTGCTGGGTTCCATTTCTTGTCTGCTCACTGAGCAGGCACATTATAGTCTATCTTATGTTACTCTTGCGTAAACAGTATATTAGCGACTGTGAGCATCATTTACTCCACACCTTTGTCCTCCTTAATGCAGAGCATGCAGTATAAATAAATGCACTGATGAGGGTGGAGCATGGCTTGCACACCAGGGATAATTACGGGTCCAGACAAATGATAGGATGAGTTGTTAATTGCTTTTGGGGGCCATTTCTCCCGTGCATGCCCCAGACTTTGGTTTTCCAAAGAATGAGGGTAAAATTTCCAAAGCCAAGGAGTAAAATTCATTTCGTGACCAACTCTGTGGTTGTGTGGACCCAGAAAGAAACAACATTATTGGTCAAGACGATAGCTCCTATCTACCTCTGCCGGTGAACCCACTTGGGTGTTTATTTTGTTTTGAAGACTTGTTAGATTGACTTTGGTTTGCAATGTCACACAGGCTAGAGATGCTTAACACTGGTGGAGGAGGCAAGAGTTTCTGTTCTGTGCGTACAGCAATTATCTTCCTTGCAAGAGAAGTCAGTCCTTACAGCTGCACTGGGGAGCTCAGGCATCCTTGAACAAAGCACGTCTGCACTCTTGCACACAGAAACGTGAGAGACACTATCAAATAGACAGCTCGCTGAGGTCTGGCCAAGTAGCCCACCAGCAGCTCATGGAGTTCCCAGGAGGATGCAGCCTGGCTTTCTCAGACTCCAAGCTGATTAAAGTCAGGGGTGATGGGAAGGCTATGTTGAGTCTCCAGTTTGGGGAGGGGGATAAGAAAAGGGCTGACAGCTGCGGCACAACTGGAAACAAACACTGGTAGAGATAACAGCCTCCTGTCGTAGGAAAAAAAACCCCACGCGGCACTGAGATATGCTATAGACCATTTGCAGTAAATGAATGCTTTCTCTATAGTCCTCTATTGACTGGCTCTCTAAGCTTTAAGTCATTGAACTAAATATAATACACAGGTCATAATTTATAATAAGTCTTCATGTTGAGGGACCTCCAAATCAAGAATGAACATTTGATTTGGTTGTCTGCCTCGGAACACTGACCTACTGACTCACTGCTTTCACAAATGAGCAAGAAGGTCAATGTTTTAAACAATCTCCTCAATAAGTGTACTGGGCAGGCGGGATTTTTCCTGTTTATTAGACACGCATGAGGAAAGCCGTTGCAGGCAATTATTTAGTATCTGGAAAGTCCCCTTAGCAGCTGGAGTCAGTTCCTGTGGCACTTCAGAAGATGGAAATGGTGTTCAGAGTTAAATGCCTGATAGGATGTTGGATATTTTAAGCCAAGGAGGGTAAACTGGGCTCCAAAAGAGGCAACAAGGCACTGTTTCCACTAAGGAGGAAGTTTAAGGTGTCAGCTGCAAAATGCTTTTCCTAAACCCATTTCTGAAGCTGCTTTATTCTTCTTTCAGTATGCTGTGATGCTGTCCTATAGCCAGATATGACTTGCATGCAAAGAGCCTAAAGCCTTGGACCAACATTTTATTGTTGATCCTGTGGTATCCTTTGGCAGAAAGAGCTACAAAGCAACTTATAAATACACAGCATTTTGTGACAGCAAATTCTGCAGTTCTTTTTAGTTTTTAGCCTGCCTCCTAATTTACACACATAAGAAATCTATTTCCATATGGATCAGATAAAATTGAATTAAATTTCATTATAATTTTGATATCTCTAGTAAATGTTTAAAATGAAAAAAAATGAAATACATATACATGGTTCAAGATGACAAAACAAGTGCATATAAGCTGCCTCCCTTGAAATTATCTATCTATAAATAAATAAATATATATATATATATATATATATATATAAAATGAAACTCCTATATATGAATAAAACTATAATACCACTGAGAAATGACAAAGTGCACCATCACTGGATCCAAAATTTTGAGGATTTTCTAGAAGATGTTATTAGAACAGAGGAGAAAAAGTAGAGAAAACTGCTGCCCAAGACACTAGGAGCAAATAGGTTTTTCCCCAAGTCCCTCAGCCCTGTTCCAAACTTTAAGTCAGTAATTCCAAAGAGCAGGAATGGCATTAGAACAAAAGAACTGCATTCAAATAAATTGATTTTACTGGGACTCTTCCTTCTCCCCTGTCAATAATGTTTATCCTTTGTGCATCTGGTTGGCTCAGTTGGTTAAGTGTCTGACTTTGGCTCAGGTCATCATCTCATGGTTTGTGAGTTCAAGCCCCGTGTTAGGCTCTCTGCTGTCAGCACAGAGCCTGGAGCCTGCTTAGGATTCTGTGTCTCCTTCTCTCTCTCTTCCCCTGCCCTGCTTACACTATGTCTTTGTCTCTCAAAAGTGAATAAACATTTTTTAAAAAAAAATTTTAATAAAAAATAATGTTTATCCTTATGCTAATGTCAAGACTATGTTATGTTTAGAATAACATAGCTATTGTGGCTTATAGCTTATCAATAAAAGTTAAAAGAAAATTTTATAAGCTTTTAAAGGAAGGAAAAAAGGCCCTCCTTACCAATAAAAGAATAGGATTCAGAATGGCCTCAAACTACTCATCAGAAACATTAGTTACTAGAAAACAAGTACAGTTGTAAAAAAAAAAAAAAAAAAAAAAAAGGGAAATTTACTTTGAACCTAGAATTCTATACCCAGCCAAACTATCATTTATTCATTCAACAATTTTTTGAGCATCTACTATGTGTTAGATATTCTGTTATTCACAAGAGATATAATGGTGAGAAAAACCAGAGTTAGTCCTTGTCCTGCTGGAGTTGCTAATCTTATTGGGGGAAATAGAGATAAATAATTACTCAAACAAATGCATAATTGCAACAGATATAAGTTCCATCTAGTACTGCCCACACTGACTTGGAGAAAAAAATACTATTCTATTAAAAATTGAGAAATCATGCCATAAAATGCCTGGATAATTTTGTTTAACCAAATGTTTCCTAAACTTATTTAAATTTGGAATTATGTCTCCTGCTCCTTTTCTACTCCCTACCCCTTCTTCTTCCCATTTGTATTCTTAAATTCATATTCTGTGGAACCAGTGTTCCCCCAAAACACATCGTGAGAAATGCTGGATTCCAGAGGAAAAAGCCATTCTTCTTGGCACTACCTACAAAGCTTTTTCACAATCTGACCTCAGCTTACTTTCCTCCCTTTCTCTGTTTCCACAAACCTTGCCCTTAGCCATTCTCCATTACTTGCCAGGCCCTGAACATGCCAACCACTCTGGCAGCAACTTGCCTTCTTGTGTGCTGTTTTCTCTGTGTGAATGTTTTTCAACACTCATTCATCCAGCACCAATTGAACTCTTGCTATAGGCTGAACCACGTGTATGGGAGGGGTGCTGCTGGGGTGTGAAAGATGAAAACATGGCTCTTCCTTCAAGGGTCTGATATCTCCTGCTTCTGCTGTGTTTCTCTCTGGCTTCCAAACCCCAGTTCAAATGTTTCCTTCTCAGTAAAGCCTTCTTCAATTGCGTTATTCCTCCTCATCCTCCATTCCCAGTGGCCAATCTCCTGACACATCCTACTGTGGTCCCATAGCATTTATTATACCATAATTGTTAATGACTTATTTGTATAATTTTTGCTGGATGCTCAATGTTTTTTGAATGAATATACTAATGGGGATAAATATTGTCCCATACCTATTGTCCTTTCTTTACCACCCAGCCCCCCAGCTTCCATGGAACCCAGTCTCTATGTCATTGGAACTGCCTCTCCCTCTTTCTGCGTGAAAGTAAAAGTTTCTCAAGTCATTATCTCTTCTCTCTTGGCTATTTGCATATCTGCCAGCATAAATTACTTGCTAGGTTTAGAGAGACCTAACTTCATAAATAAAACTCCCTGTCTTTATTGAAAGAGACACAAAATTCATTAAAGCTTTGGTTTATTCTGAGTGTTATTTTTCTCTTAAGTAAGCAACAGTTGATTGGTTTTTCAGCTTCCTCCTGATTCTTTCTAGCTTCAGAGCACATTCATTCACCTGTCCTTGTAGTGAGGATCCTGTTTGGGTGACTACTCTTCCCTTGCATTTATACCAAGTTTGAAATCTAATACATTGTTTTTAAGGGGAAGGTAATGAGGACTTAATATGAAAGTTGCAGGCAAATTGTAAGCATTATAAATGGCTACTGCTTGTCCTGTAACAATAGGCACACACGCCAGCTGTGAAGGAAACTGACATGCTGTACTCGGGCAGAAACACCGCGTGATAGGGAAACACAGTTCTTTGTTTGGATCCATTTCCTATGAGTGCGTTTCATATTAGATCTGCGCATGCCAGCCCCCAGGGACAATGTGCTTGCCCCTTAGTGAACGGCAGGAAAATATGCTGCTCTTCCAGCTGCACAGACCTCCTGATCATCAAGAGAACATATTAAGATCATTACCAGGAACCAAAAGGGAGCAAACAGAAGAAAAGCCTGGCTCCATCCTCTGATGATGGTCTAGTGAGTTGAAATGGTGCCTTACTGCTGTGGGTCAGTCACCAACCTTGACTGAAAAGGTGAGAGAAGAAAAAAAAAGAAAAGAAAAAAAAAGAGCAACAACAAAAAGACAACCTAAGATGGTTTGGACACGATATTCAAGGGACCTGGCCTTTTATGAGGCAGAGACCTCCTGAGTGCCTAAAAAGCTCTACTGGTGAGTAACTTCACCAGGTGGCTTTGCCACAGCTCAGTATTTTATGCCACCGAGAGGAGTTCCAAACACAATGTGGGTTAAGTGCGCTCTCGTGCTTGCCTCAGCAGGAAATGGCGGTGGTTAAACTTGGCCCGCTGAAGCCTGCGCTGCCCAGGGTTGTTGATTTTTGCTCCCCACAGCAAGTCTTTGGGGGCCAAACCATAAAGCTGACTTGTCATCTCGCTCTGAAGTTTGATTTAAACACTTACCTGCAAACGATGACCCTGCACGCGCACAGGCGCACAGCACACACTCACACACAAGCACACGCGCACGGCACAACAGGGTGGATGGGCTGACCGGTGAATGTGCTGTGAGAGGTACGAGGGAACTTATCTGGAGCCTCCTGCCCTGGGCAAGCTCTGTCTCTGTTTCCCTCAAGGAAGATAAGAAGGGATGAGAGAGCCTTTGGTTTATGTGTTAGCCCCTGTCTGCCTGTTTTGCCTATCGGGTTTACTATTTAATTCTCATTGACAGATGTGGAGGCGGATATAGGTGAAGCCTCAATATCATTGAAAGATCACCATTTCCTCTATTATGGAATATTCCACTGCTCATGTGTGTCAATATGGGGGGGGGGGTGGATATGATACTACCTGGAGAAATATGTCTCCCCTTGTGTGTGAAGCCTGAAGGAGTCTCCCCGAGGCAAGATGGGACCATAAACCTGTGGTTTAAAATTCCATTTTTATATTTTCTGGTTGAAACTATCTCTAGTTTCTAGACTGAGCTGTCAGAGACGGAAAGCTTATTCTCACGTGGTGATTTGATTTCTCTCCCGCATATGTGTTTGTATGTGTATTCATTTATTCTTTTCTCTTCTCTCATTTGTTCACAATAAATGTGTTCTTCTACACCTTGTCTTATATTCTTTCATGTACTTTAATAATACTGCTATTTCATTGAGGGCTTGGTAATTACTGTTCCTTCCCAAGTGCAGGCTAAAATCTTTTGGGGGAAGAATGTTTACAGTGCTTCTCAAAGTTAGCCTGCAGAAGAATTACCTGGAAGGCAATTACACAGATTCCTGGTCCCCACCCTCAGAGGTTTTGATTTGCACGTCTGGAGTGGGGCCCAAGAATTTACATTTCTAACAAGTTCCCAGGTGATGCTGATGCTGCTGGTCCCAGGACCTCAATTAAGAGCCGTACTGCCCTAGAAACCCATCATACAGGACTTTTCTGCTTACTTAGCTTCTACTATTTTTCCTCCCGAGAGCTCTCGAACTAGTCATGAAAAACAAGCTGAACTAGTCATCTTGTTGATAGAGGTGGAATTAACATTCTTGTCTCTGAGCTATGTATCAAATCAAGGACTACCGAGCTAATTCAACACTTCGAGTCTGATTTGATATTTCAGATTCCAAATCTTTGCCAGTTTCAAATCGTTATAGGACTTTTACAATACGTTTTTGTCTATGGAAAGATGAAAAAGATGACCAGTCATTTACTTTCTTCCTCCATCCCTCCCTCCTCTTTTCTTTTTCTTTCCTTCCTTCCTTCCTTTCTTCCTTCCTTCCTCTCTCCCTTCCCCTCTCCCTCCCTCTATCCCTGCCTCCTCCCATTTTCTCTTTCCTTCCTTCCTTCCTTCCTTCCTTCCTTCCTTCCTTCCTTCCTTCCTCTGAGGGTGTGGGCTTGAGTAAATGAATGTTCCTGTTTCATTCTTTTGATTCCTGTAGTGCCTGTCATTTTTCCATCACCCTTGTTCCCGTGTTCTTAGGGAAAGAGCGGCAATTGAGTTGAAAGGCTTGATACCTGTGTATTTAATGTTTTCCCCAATGAGATCATTGATGATTTTCCTGAATCTGGCTACAGAAAGCCATTTCAGCATGCAGTTTGTTTTTATGTTCCAAAGACTCACCAAGAGGCACCAAAGATTGGGGGAACAGAATTCTTATAGTCTTCATTAATGCTTTTCTGTGACAAAATGGACAGCTCTTTCAGGTGGATGGGTGAGGGGTGGGGATGATTAATACCATGGAGAGCAAAAAGGAAAGGAAAAGAGAGTTTTAGAGATAGTATATTCCCTCTAGAAGTCATAGAACATGTACAAATAATGAGAGTTCTGAAAGAGGGACAGACCTGGCTAAGTATTGTGTCAGGGAAGTCTGTGATCTCAGGCTATTAAATATTACCCAGCTCTTTCTGGCTGTCATAATTCAAAACTACAGTGACACCATGGGGGCTGCAAGTGGTCATCCTGCCTTTGCAGAAAAGACTGAGAAGAAGACAAAAGCTGGGAAAGATCAGAGAGCATAGTGGGTTGAGATAAAGAGGTTATCTCACTTTTCTATGAAGCTTCGTGAAATACCCAGCTTGACCTCTGCTGTTGGATAATGAATTTCAGGGAAGGAAAATGGGGGAGTGTGGAGGTAAGGGGGGTAGTGGGTGGAGGAGAATGGGGGCCAGTGGTCAACATTTCCTGGATCTCCTGGAGCCCAGCTAAAAGGACTGGGCAGAGTTGCATTAAACCTGATTGGGAAACTCTGCTTAATACATTAAAGAAACAACTTGCAGAAACATCTACCTCCCTTCCTTCCTCCCCCAAACAGTAATGAGTCCAAATTGCTAATAAAACATAAAAACTCAAAGATGTTGTGCATGGGCCATTTTTCTGAGCTGGTTATTTTTTATGTCAGTTTTCCCACAGCTGTGAGCATGCTATAACTATCAACTTACCAAATGCCCCAGTTTCAATGAAACTTAAAAAGAATGTATTTAGGAACTTTATAAAGAAGGTAGGGAGAAAAACAGACAGGCAAGCTCTATCAAAAATTTTTTTTTCTCTTTGTAAGTAAGAGGAATTGGGAAGGATATGGGGTGGGGAATGGCTTGAACTGATAAGTCTCAGCTACTAGCGGTTGAGATAAAAGATAGAAGATTTATTCTTCTCCTTGCAAAGCCATTATTCAAATTGCGTTCAGCCTGAATGGTGTCTGATATAGTCTCACACATGTTACTGTGTGATCCAACTTCTGAGGTTAACTTACCCAAGTAGAATTAAGGGGCAAGTCTAAAGCACAAAGAAGAACAAAGAGTGTTTCTTATACCTTAAGCAAATACAAAATCCCAAATAAAGGTCACTCCACCCGTGATGGCTTGAATGGCCTTAACTGTCTAAGGAAATGTACTTTTTGCTGTCTTTTTCATTGCCACCTCTCAAAAAATAACAAACAGTCCTATTTGGAAACGCAGGAACGTTGTTACAAGGAGCGATTGCCAAAAATTTAGGAAATAAACATGAAACGCATATGGTGGAGATGAAACTTGCATGTTATACCCAGAATTAGGAATTGAGTTCCATCACTCTGGGGCTCAGCAGCATCATTCAAGCTACAAAACACCTTAGGGATATTTAATGTTCTGTGCCCACTCCTTATAAGTGTATATGACTCAATATCCCCAATGAGTAATATGGCTGGTGGCCATACCACCTTCAGCTAAGCTCTCATAAGCTGAACCAGGCTGGGCTGGGTCCGTGTTCTTATGGGAGACCTCCAAGGAAACCCTGGAGGTGTCAGCGATGATTCAGTGGGTAGTTGCCCGCCTTGAGCCAGTCCCAAATCACATTTCTTTCCTGCTGTTAACGGGTCCTTTATATATGCAGGTGCAGCTTTTTTTTGAGAATCAGCCCCAAACCTATTTGGTTAAAAGAAAAAAAAAAGATTTTAAAAATATAAAAGGGTAGGGTGGCCCCCAAAAAAGGGAGAAGGAAAAAGGAAGGGAGCAGCAGAAACAGGGGAGAAGTGATCCATTGCAGGCCACATACCCTTTCAAGAAACTCAGTGGTGCCCCTTATTTGACTGTATCGGGGTACGGTGGTCACAAATTGTGCTTCAACTGAGTGGGGGTCATCAGGGACGAGATTTGGGGATCTGCTTTGAGGTGGAGTGTGAAGCAAGCATAGATGCTCTTGGGGTCCTACGGAAAGTTCTGACTTGCCCATGAATGACCCACTCAACACAAATCCAGAAGATTTTCATAACCTCATTCAAAGGTCTCAGAGGCATGCTGTCCCTGGGTGGACCGGCTCAGTCCCAAGGCAAGCGCTGCATTGCCAGTCAGAGCCATCAAGGATACATGGTCTGCAGCGTGTCTTCTGGTAAACACTTACCCTGCCCTTCTCATGGCTTGAAACTGCCACCGAGTTTTGTTGTTGGCAATTAAAATGCTACTGTGTCCCTTTCTAGAAGCTGTTTTGAAGGTGTTTATGTTCTTATCGAATGTTTTGAGGGTTTTGGAGTAAAAAGCACTTGTTAATATGCAAGAGGAACTGTGAATATATTTCCTTTCTTCAATTAAATACACTCAGGCAGCTTCTATCTATATTAAACCCAAGGATATGAGGGGCACCTGGGTGGCTCAGTCGGTTAGGCGTCCGACTTCGGGTCAGGTCATGATCTCACGGTCCGTGAGTTCGAGCCCCGCGTCGGGCTCTGGGCTGACAGCTCAGAGCCTGGAGCCCATTTCAGATTCTGTGTCTCCCTCTCTCTCTGCCCCTCCCCTGTTCATGCTCTGTCTCTCCCTGTCTCAAAAATAAATAAATGTTAAAAAAAAATTTTTTTTAAACCCCAAGGATATGAATAAATCTGCCTAAATATTTTCTTTGGGATTGAAATCATTTTCTAAGTAAATCCCATTGGATGATGTAAAAAAAATAAAAGAACAAAGATGAAACAGTAAAAAAAAAAAAAAAAGAAATCTTTTCAGTATTACAAAAGAGAAAAATTTGTTTAGTTTATTTGTAAACTTGCAAAATATTTCTAGGTTTGCAAATAAAATAAACAGTTTTCTATACAATTGTTTTTGAAGTCACATCCAGCCTGTCTCCCTAAAATGACAAAGCCCAGGAAACAAAAACAAATATCTCTTCAATAGACTTGAAATTAGTCCACATTTATATTTTTATTTGAGGGATGTGTTCGATTTTTAAAACACTGCAAGCGGGAAACATTTCAATTCTTATTAACAGAATTTTCTAAGAGTTTGCTTTGCCTTTCAGAAGAAAAACAGTTACAGAGTGCACGATAATTAAAGGTTTAAAAACTGCACGTCTGCTTTGTACTCACATGAAGTTAATCATACGTCTTCTTGAATGATCTCCCCAGCCTTGAGTATTGCATAGTCATATACACAAATCAGACTTTTCCGCAAAATGCCCTATCATCAGGTTATATCACATTGTATCGCATTCACAAGGTGTCCCTTCCTAGGTCTAATGCCTGATCTCACTTTATACTGTTCGGTTTGGGTTAAATTTATTTGCTCACTTCATGCTAAGAGATGTATAAGGAAACTAACAAAAAGCATATCACATCTTTTCATTTGCAGAAAAGAAAAGTAAGGGTTCTGCATTCTAATAGGAGAGGTCACATCATACATTCTTTTTACATTGTCTGGGTTTTGAAAACATCTCAGGATATGTCAAGCTTTATTTCTTGTTTAGTGATCATTTTTATTATATATCTGTAACTATACAAAATTCTACCATAATGATGCCAATATGAAGGCAGAATTATAAAAATACAAAACAATCACAATAATCAGGGTACATTCGTGTTTTCCCCTGAGGTGTGGCTACAAAAGAAAAAGTATATTTACGATATAATCTTTAATAGACTAGCAAAAGGAGGACAAAATATAAAAACCTAAACAAAAAAGTTTACAAAGCGTGAGGTTTTCCTCTACACAGAGGTTGGGTGAAAACAGGCTTTATTCCCGCTAAAGTAATGGAATGTGAGAGCTAGGAAATATCCTGCTCTTTTTATTTTATGATATGATTTCAATCTATAGGAGAATCAAATTATATTGTTAGGCCTTAAGCCCTCTGAGGAATTGGGTTCTACCAGCGGTTGAGGATGTGGAGGGGCTCTGCAAATTCGCTGAAGTGCCTACATCCAGGGACCCCTGTTACCTTTCCTCTTTCAGGGGTCAGGGCCTTCTTTCTTACTGACCCTCAGCAGCTCAGGCCTTGGCCTCCACCCTGCCCTGCTCTGATGTCTCATTTGGTGGTACCCTTACCAATGTGCAACACAAGAAACGCACCAAAATGGCACACCAGAGCTTTTTTTAGGCCAGAAAGAACACACCAGGCTTGAGGAACTGGGAACATTTTCTTGAAGGGGAAAGCACTTGATTTGAGCCTTAAAGGGGATTTAGTGGGGCGCCTGGGTGGCTCAGTCGGTTAAGTGGCCGACTTCGGCTCAGGTCATGATCTCGCCGTCTGTGAGTTCGAGCCCCGCGTCAGGCTCTGTGCTGATAGCTCGGAGCCTGGAGCCTGCTTCTGTTTCTGTGTCTCCCTCTCTCTCTGCCCCTCCCCCATTCGTGCTGTGTCTCTCTCTGCCTTTCAAAAATGAATAAATGTTTTTTTTTTGTTTTTTTTTTAAAAGAAGGTTTAGAACCCTGAGCCCTGGAAAATGTTTCAGGTAGAGGGACGAGTGTGAGCAAACTTGTGGGTGTGGGAAAGGTCAGGATATATGGAGAGAAAGCAAACATGTCCAGTTTGGCTCTAGCCAAACCTTACAGGATACACGTTGGTGTATCCTATAATAGTGGTGATGATTCTAAAAATACAGGATGCAACCAAATCACTGAAGAACATTTACTTCGATTTGCAATTGAAAGCTTGTGGTTTTTTTTTAGTATTTATTTATTTATTTTGCAAGAGAGAGAGAGTTAAGAGAGCAAGGGAAGGGCAGAGAGAGAGAAAGGGAGAGAGAATCCCAAGCAGGCTCTGCACTGTCAGCTCAGAGCCTGACATGGGGCTCGATCTCACGCACTGCCAGATCATGACCTGAGCTGAAATCAGGAGTCAGAGGCTTAACCGACTGAGCGCCCCCCAGCTACCCCTGAGAGCTTGTTTTTGAACAAGGGAATAAAATTATTAAAGCCCTGTTATGGTGGTATCCTGGAAAAGGAAAAGAGAACTGATGAAGTCTGTAGTTTAGTTACTAGCATTACACCAGTGTGGGTTTCTAGGTTTTTTTGTAAACGTGCCAGGGTTAATGAAGAAATTAACACGAGGGGAAGCTCGGTGCAACTCTTCTGAAAATCAGAAATCATTTCAAAATAGAAAGAAACAACAACAAAACATCACTATGGGACTTCATCTCCAGCACAGGACCTTCACGTTAGGGGCGTCAGGGGACGGCTTGGCTGTGGCCACAAGCCAAGCTCCTGGAACAGAGTAAAGCATTTGTTGTTTTGCTGTAAGCTCTGGAGGTCTGTTTCCTGTGTCAAGAATCTTTGTTTCTGTGATTTCATCTGCTCTTAGGGTCTGCTTCTTCCTGTGCCCTGCCACGAGGGTGTAGTTCTCAGCTGGGAGCCAGGCACTGCCCTGAGGACCCATGCACTGGGCGCGATGCGGAGCCCCAGCTCCCTGGGTCTTCTTCTCATGCTCTTTGTACCAGTTCTCCCCCCATCCGCCATCCTCTTGATGGCATCGTGAGTGTTCCCTGCCACGTGCGATAGTCAGTAAAATGTTTTGGGGGCGCCTGGGTGGCTCAGTCGGTTGAGTATCCCACTCTTGATTTCAGCTCAGTCATGATCTCAAGGAGCCCCGTGTCGGGCCCTGCACTGGCAGTGGGGAGCCTGCTTGGGATTGTCTCTCCCTCTCTGTCTGCCCTTTGCCTACTAGGGCCTGTGCGTGCACTCTCTCTCAAAGTAAATAGATAAAACTTTAAAAAAAAAGAAGAAGAAAGCAAAATGTGTTTAAGACCATTCGGCACATCTATTGAAGAGTGTTTGAGTTCATTGGCTTTTAATAGGTGATTTTAAGTGTTATCTGTCCATTAAGACTGTCTGCCTGATTCTGGGATTCTAAGTGCTGCTGTGTGTCTGTCATTGGAAATATTTTCTGCGGTGATGAATGCAGACTAAGAGAAGCTGACGGTTTATCCAAAAATAATATAAATGTGTTTCATCCATGAATGCTTACTTGTATACAAAGAGTAGGGCACGAAGACACATGCAGCTTTTATGAGGTGATTGTCCAAAGTTTCTTTTTAATTCTCTGTATCTCCCACGTGCTGTATAAAAACCTGAGGATACACATCAGTATGAGTCAAAATAGCAGAAGTTCACTGGTATAGAAATACACAAGTGTGTACGTATTTTTATGGTGTGTGTGTGTATTTTTTCCACCAGTCCATAAGAAGCCTGCTTTTTTGGATGAAGTTATAACTACATTTCCTGTAACCCGTTTTGGATAACCTGTTATCCAAAAGTGTGTACCAGATCGCTTGAGTTACTTAGTGACATTTATTGCGAAATGAATTCAGACACTTCCTATTTAGAAACACGTTTCCTGCTTTTCCATCATCTCTTCTCAAAAAACATGAGGTTCTCTTACAGTTTGCTTTAGCATAAGCATAATTTGGATACCCTGGGCCAGTCTTTGATGTTGCTAGCTTCAACTAGAAAAGAGTGATCCTGATTGTTCAGATTGTCAGAGGAGAAGCAAGAGACTTTTGGCCTTTTTTCCTGTCTCAAGTACTTCTCAAATTCTGGTAGCGCTTGGGTTGCTCTGTTGCCAACCAACATGTGAGGGTTCAAACCAGGCAGAGAAGCCAAGAAAGAAGAATTGGGCCTTTCAGTTCTTCTTTGTTTTGTTTAACAGCAGCCCCCAAGGAAAAGCAACAAGGTGTGATGCATTAGAGTGTGAATGCGTCAATCAACTGCCTGGGTGTGTGACTTGAAGGCCAGGGCCAGCTGTGTGACCTTGGACAAATTACTTAACCTCTCTGAACTTGTGTTTCTTCATCTGTAGGAAAAAAAAGGATAAGAATTGCAGCCAGATTTGCTTTTAGAATTTAGTGAGATATTGAAGGTTAACTCTTTGCACATTGCTCGGCATTTAGTAAGGACCTATTAACTTTTATTTTTATAATACTTCTTCTTACACTTCTTTGTTCTTTCCTACCTCAAAAGTTCACCTATACCACTGAACTGTACATTTGAAAAAGGTTAAAATTGTAAATTTTATGTTATGTACATTTTACTACAGTTAAACAAAAAAAAAAAAAAAAAAAAAAAAGGAGGAGTTCCAACCACCCCAGCCAACCAAATACAAAAATCACCTTCCAAAATAAAACAACATGCATCCAGGAGACCCAACAAGAAGAAAAGTTATGTGATAGAAAGAACACCAGACTAAGACTCAGAAGACCTGGGATCTAGTGAACTCTGTGTTCTTGACCAAGTTATTATACCTTTCTGACCTCAGCTTTCTCCTTGGGAAAAGTTGTGGGGGGATCAAATGAGGTAACAGATTGCTTTACGGCACGTATAAATTGGCATTATTGTGGCCACAGTCACTACTGCTTTTTATCCACTCCTAAGAACAGATCCAGGATGTTGTAGAGAACTGCAGGAAAAGGGTCCTGTTCATAATGCATTTATTTGGTTACAAAAACATCAGGGCATTTAATAATGGAGTATGAAATAGGCTCTGACAAATTCTGATCGACAGAGTCTGGCCATCTTGACTCAGTTAAGGGGACATGCCCTGGACCCCAGCTGTTGTTTCCATGGGCCATTTCCAGTGCCCCTCGACTGACCTTGTTCAGGGCACAACTGCCACTCCCAAGAGCCCAAAGCCAAGAACAAATTCAGGGAATTAAATCAAGGAGAACCTCCCCGCAACCCAGGCCTCCCGGGGCTGCAATAAAGGGAACTCAGACTTGGGCATCAGACTCCTGGGGTGAATTTTTCTGCGGTCCCTCCAAACTTAAAATAATGATTGCAGCGCTTGGGGTCACAGACTGTGCGGTTACCTGCACCCCCATGATTTCCCCCATTGCTCTTTAGAAGTCAGTATAGGTCATCTTCAGGGAAGGGACAGATTTATGTAGAGCCAATGCCACTGCTTTGTAGGGAGATTTGGATTTACCCGGAATATAAGGATCCTCGTAAAAACACCCACAATTTGACTTTTACATTTTAAAATACGTTATTAAGGTTTTGAAATTTGAGTGGTAAATTTCTCAAGTCTTTCTCTGTCTCTCCCCCCTCCGCCCCCTCTCGAATCCAGGGCCTCCTGGGCCCAATATAATCGATATCATCACACATTCCAAAAGGACCTCCCATTTTAAGCCTGTCCCCCGATACCTGTGCTCTCTCGACAGTGGCTATTGGAAAGCAGCTCTTACAACCTACTGAGCAGCCCACATTCCAATCTGAAAGTGAGAAAAGCCCTCGAGCTATTAAAATCACATACATTAGGGGCGCCTGGGTGGCGCAGTCGGTTAAGCGTCCGACTTCAGCCAGGTCACGATCTCGCGGTCCGTGAGTTCGAGCCCCGCGTCGGGCTCTGGGCTGATGGCTCAGAGCCTGGAGCCTGTTTCAGATTCTGTGTCTCCCTCTCTCTCTGCCCCTCCCCCGTTCATGCTCTGTCTCTCTCTGTCCCACAAATAAATAAACGTTGAAAAAAAAAATTTAAATCACATACATTAGTCAAGTTTATTGTTTAAAAATATGTTTCTGAATTTTCTTTTTCGTCTTCTCCCTGGCCTCTGAGACAAAAGAAGGTTTCCATCTAAGGTCCACGGGTAATTTCAATTGTATCATTTCTGCTAAATCTCAAAATTGGTAATGAATAAAGCAGAACCCCTTGTTGACAAGAAGGTTATCTCTTGCTAATAAAAACTGCATATATTTATCTGGGTGTTAGAACCGTGTTTCAAGTCCCCCATGAATAGCGACTGTAAGAGGCAAAGGTATCCAGGCAGAGAGTACCTAAAAGATTGTGGCCCCCAAAATCTGGATGGCCCAGTTGGTGTAGCGTCCAACTCTTGATTTCAGCTCAGGTCATGGTCTCAGGGTTCATGGGATTGAGCCCTGCATCAGGCTCTGTGCTGACAGTGCAGAGCCTGCTTGGGATTCTCTCTCTCCCTCTCCCTCTCTCTCCCTCTCTCTCTCCCTCTCTCTCTCTCTCTCTCTCTCTCTCTCTCTCTCTCTGCCCCTCTCCCCCCAAAATAAATAAATAAACAAAAAAAAGAGTTTGGCCCCAGATAGAATTTTTCCTGAAACTCCTTATCTTTTGTTGCTGGCAAGTAAAATCTTCCAATGTTCTGCATTACAATAATTTCTGTCTTGGTATTTACAACTAGAGGGAAGAAAGAGGAGTGTTAGCAGGAAGGTAGTAGGGTATAAGAGGAACTATTCTCTCATTCAGCTGACTCTCTGTGTTGCCTTCTAATCTTTTTCTAGGCAGAACACAGCCAGAACCCTGATTAGGTGATTTTTAGCAAACGTGTAGTTCTTGGTCCTCTGAAGTGACTGTTGTACTTACACTGACTTCCAGGAATCTCCACTGCCTTCTTCCTGCTTTTTTCTCCCACCTCACCAGCTACCCCTCCTCTGCCCAGCACTTACTGTAAGACTGTCCCGCATGACTCAGCTCTGAGACTCACCCAGTCTGTGGCTTTAAAGACAGTCAATCAGAACTGATTCCCAAGGGACATCTTCACTCCTGACCGCCTGCTGAGCTCAGACAGTCCCACCTCTTTGCCTTCCTGATTTCTCCATCTGTGTGTCACTAGATACCTCAAATTTAACCTGTGCAAAGCAAAACTCTTGACCCTTCTCGAGCTGTATGCAATACCAGGCTTCTTCATCACGGTTAATAGCAACAGCATTTACTCATTTGATGGGATTGAAAATACAGTCATCCCACATTCCTCGTCTTCCGTGCTCCTGTGGCCAACTCAGGTAGAGCTACTGGCTGTCCCTCAATCTCTCCTAGTTCTGTCCTCCTCCACCGTGTTGTCTGCTGTCAGCCTGGTGCCAGCCTTCATCACCACTGGCCCAGACAATTGCAAAATCTCTTCACTATTCCCCAAACTTGAATTCTTACTCTCTGACAATCCATTTTCCATGTAGCAATTAATGCCATTTCTTTAAAATTAATGCCATGTCAGTCCTTCCTTTAGACTTCCCAATGGCTTTTCTCTGCCTTAAAATGAAATAGAAACGCTGTTGTGGCCAGCAAGACCCCTCCCTACTTCTTCCAGGTTTTCTCTTTCCCCTTTCCTCTTCCCGGTAACGGCCTCCTTTCTGAGTAGGGAACACCCCAAGTCTTTTCCCGCCTCGGCAGTTATCCAGGTTGTTCTGTCTGTACACCTCTTCCTCCGTATCCACACCCACACCTCCATATTTCAGTATTCAATTCTCAGGCAAAATGCCATCCCTTTAGAGAGGACTTCCCTGAACACCTTACCTAAAAGACTTCACCATACCAACATCCCTTCTCATCACCATGTTATATTTTCTTTGGAGCCATTTTCACCATCTATAATTTTTTTTATTTAATACACACACACACACACACACACACACACATATATATATATATATTTTTAAGTTTTTTTGTTTATTCTGAGAGAGACAAAGACCGTGCAAGTCGGGGGGGGCAGAGAGAGATGGAGAGAGAATCCTAAGCAGGTTCTGCACTGCAAGAGCAGAGCCCAACGCGGGGCTCGGACCCATGAAACCAAAGAGTCAGCAGCATCCTTATACCAAGACAGTCCCCTCCCATCTTCTCGCCTGGTGTCTCCAGTGCCACCATAACTTATGATTTTGCATTTCCTTGAGTCGTCAGCATATACAATGGAGCACATTTGCCTTTATCAGCTAAAATCTTTTGTAAGATGAGTGGAAGCCCGTAAAGAACAAAAGGGCATCGGGAAATGCAAAGAGAGGTGTTGAAAGGGGAAACAAGATAGAAACCAAAGGGTCCCAGTTTTGCTGTGGTTTGGCCAGGTCGAGATACCGGGTAACGCCATATAGCCTTTGTTAAAATACCAGAAACTCTGACAGATTAAAACGGAGCTGGCCCAGACTAAGTTATGAGGCCTTCTAGGCTCAAAACCATCTGACCCTGTGGAATTGTGCCACCTTACAACACCATGCATCATGGAGACTGTTTCGGTTTGGAGAAGGTATACGTACACTCACGCACCCAGCAGCATCTCGGATTTGAGACGAAGAAGACAGTGGGTTCAACTATGAGAGGTCAGCAAGAAGGACATTTTTTTTTTAAACCGAATGGAAAGGGCAATTTGCTGGCAACTATAGATTATTTATTTCTGAAAATATCCAGAACTTTCAAGAGGATTAGTACCCCAAGATTCTTTTATTCAAAGATGAGAATCATGAACAATGACCAATATCCCTTTGTTCCCCAAACTTGGAGGCTTTCCTCTTCTACCAACACAAAGCTTCTCTGAGTCAATGGGTGTAAAATTTCACCAAGTATCAGAATGAAATGGGCGCGACGGCCTCTGGCTTAGAGGGTCGTAAGTGACCAAAGAAACGCCTAAGTGTCCTCTTTCGTCTTGTCGTCTCTGTCATTATTTTTCATGTTCACTGCCCTTGGTGTCCTGGAACCTCCATACCTCCTTGGAAGCATTATTTTCCCAGACATTCAGCACCTACCAAGGTTTTTTCTTTTGTCTGTTCCTTGGAATTGGGTGTGGTGTCTGTTTTAATAGTTGCTTCGGTGCCACCGTGACCGTATTGATATGACAGAGAGTTGGTCAAACAAATTATACAAGGACTATCATTGTAATTCAGACACTTAATTCCTACTTAGCACTGGATGCAGTCCTTGATGACTCACAGGTCATGATCCTCATTCCCCTTCATCCATCATTCGAATTTTTGCGTCTGAGGAGGGACTGGCACTTTCGCGTCTCAAGTGCTCCTGGCACTTGACAAGGATAAAAATAGAAGACTTCTGAAAAACTTTAAAACATCCTTTGGAGAAAGGGAGGGGTAAAGAACCCTTGAGAAGGGGACCCTGTGCAGAATTCCGCACCATTCTGTAGTACACAGAACCGACACGACTCTTGGATGTTCAACTAAAATTCTAGAAGATAACCCAGTTACGCCAAAGGTGTGGTGGGCTTGTACCCTGCAACGCACTCTTCAGCGACTACTGATATTTCTTTCCCTTCCCCAAAGCACCCTCCCTGTGATTGTCACATCAGGAGACTGGGAATATTGCAAAGTAAACATCTGGAAGCATTGATAGTAAACATAGGAGAGAAATGCCTTGCTAAAACCAGCTACAGGTCAGGAAACTCTAATCTTATCAGGGGTTCTGGGACCATAATCCCATAGACCGTTTAAACGGTGTTATGTCGCTGTGAATATGTGTTTTATTTCCATCCATCGGAGGCATCCTGTTTTGGAAAAGCCACCATAGCCGATTTTTATAGGCCTGATGATTTTAGAGCAGATTACTATGCTTTTTACCTTAAAAAATAAGATGTGAAAGAGGACCGCAGCCCCTTTATAGCCTGAATTATAGGGAAAATATACCCATATTTATTTGTGTTTTCTTTTACCTATTAATTCATTTGTTTGTAAAATTTCTGTGACCACAGGATGACCAGCTAGAATTCAGTCTTTCGCGAAGCGTGGTCCATGGATCACTAGCATCAAACTCTCAAGAGTGTTTTGCTTTAAAATGCATATACTTGGGGTCCTCCTTGACGGTTACAATCTTTGAGGTAGCACCTGGAAATCCGCATTGTAATCTGTTCTCCAGAGATTCTGAGGTCCAGCAAATCTGAGAACCAGTGAGCTAGAAAAACGACCTAGGTCAGCAGATTATAGTGCCAGGACCAGGGTCAGCCTTGCAAAGCATCGAGATTTCGCTGCCTGCGCCTGCTTTTCTTGACCTGTAAAAGAGCCTCGCTTGAAATTGCGTACAAAGACAGCATGCTTTGTTTTCTTGGGGACTTTAAACCTGGGCTCCACGGTTAAATGGAGAGTTCGCAGTTTTCGTTAGCATCTCAAGGAGGCTTGTTGCCCAAGAAAGATATGCTCCAACACTGGCTTAAAAGCTTGCTTTCCAGTTTGGGTGAGGACTAAGCAAAAGGAATTGGGCACTCCCATTGGCCCAGATGGTGCCTGGATCTCACATTCCTTCCCATTTCTATTAATGTCAGAGGAATTCTGAAGTTTATGAAGAATGAGAAGGTTTGGCTCTTTTACTCCCAAACGTAAAGACCGTTTGGACATCATAATATTCAGTTTTCCTCTCATAGGAACGGAGAGGACAAGACCAAGCTATTTATGAATCCCACAGTACAATACTTCTAGAAAGACAGACACCTATACCAGTGTGTATGAAAGTGTCCTGTGATCCTTCTCTTAAAGTTTAAAGCTGAATTTCAGCACACGGCAAGACTGACTGCACTTCTCTACTTGAGAGTCTGGTGTCAGGACAGACCCCGCGGTCGTGCCTGAGCCTATGAGGAGCCATAGAACCTGGACGTGGGCTTGGAAACCAAAATATAACGTCAGCAGTTTTCTCTTTCATTTATTCCCTCTTATCAAAACCAACTTTGTAACTCAGGGGCTCTGTTCATAAAAACATAGATAATTTCATTTGGAAGGCCCAAGAGCTTCATGCTTGGGGTTCAAAAAAAAATTCTTCTTATCCCCTCCGGGCACAAATGTCGGAGGGCTTGCACTCCTTGCAAACCCTCCGAGTAAATCAGTGCTGGGGAGCCTCTCTGCTCAGAGGACCGGGAGGTCAGTTACTAAATACACACAGAGCCCTGCAGCAGGAGTCTCTGGGAAGAAAAACGCAACCGCAAATACAACTCCTGACTTTAAGCCTTCCCTTTTATTTTTAATATGCTCAAAACCTCTTCAAATTCATTCTTACTTTTGTAGGGTTTTTTTTTGAAAATTTATTTAAAGATGTCTAATAATGAAAATCACCAGTAGAGTGTATTTTCAGGGGTATCATCCAAACAAGTATAATTTTTTTTCAGAAAGCCCTTTTGTGCAACTGCAGAGTATTTGGGGGCAGATATTCAGAATGAAGACACTCCAATACTTTGAATTTATAATATGCAAGGGAATACCGTTGTTCACTGAGTGTGAAAGTCCCCATGGACTGCTTTTCCAGATGTGAATACTCGGCCAAAGAGGCTCGGGTTGTGGCAGGCACACGGTTTCCCCCACGTGAAATGAGGAGACCCACCAAGAAGCAAGGACCCTGGCCGCCAGCAGCGTGCGGTTGCTGCGAGACCAACAGGTATTCACTTTGCGGCGTGAGTTCAGCATGGCCCCTGATGAGATTTCACGAAGGTGCTGGAGCCCAGGTGATTGGTGAGAGGCAGGCAACACCATCCTCTCACCCGAGAGGGGTGACCACCTGCATTTCTAACTCTTTGAGGTTATGCCATAAAAATGCTTCGTTCTTCTCTGCCTCTACTCCAGGCCTCCTCCTTCGGTAAATCTCTCTGATCAGAATCCTGAAGCTGGAAAGACCTCCCCCCCCCTCCCCCCGCTTTTCCCATCCTGATCACCAGGACCCAGCACGCTGCTTCCTTCTGCCCACACGGATTAGCCAGCTCACGAGGAACATCTGGGTCGTGGAAGGTGTTCGTGCACTGAGGGGTCACAGTCACATCCCTGACTTTGGCATCAGGCAACTTTTAGCTTAATTCTCAGCTCCACTGGGGTTTGTAGACAGGTTACTAAATCCTGAGTCAGTTTCTTCCTAATATGGGGATAATGGGAGTGCCTACTTCATAGTGCATAGTGGGTATGGAGAGGATGAAAAGAACTCACGTCTGTGGGACATCTAACAATGCACGGCACAGAATGTGCTCCATGAATGTTGGCTACTGATGAATAATATGTATGCATATATTCACATGTATGTGAGTTTCTATGTATGTATCCATGCATGTATGTATAATATAGAAGTGTGTATACTCATGTGTCTACACTCATGTATTCATATGCACGTATGCATATGTCAGTAAGACATATATGATAGCTACAGAACGAGGAAAAATGTATCCATGTCCATAAATTCTAACAGAATGGATAGAGAAAGTCGTAATCTTCACGTTTCACGCAGAAAACAAATAGAGTGGGGGAAGAATAGGACAGCAAGCTAAAGGACAGGACATTGAGAAGGAAAGACTGGCGACAGGTGACACTTCCAAGGAAAAGCCCAGTCCGTTGCAGGCACCACCTGTCTTCCCCACAGCTGGCCAGATAGACCTAGAGTCCCCCCACACTTATCATTTCCCTAGTCCTCCTGATGCTCAGGAAGGACGCAGAGTAGTAAATTTTACCCCTGGGGCCCAGACGAGGAGAGGCAAGTGGGGCCCCTACAGCTCAGCATCTGAGCAAGGGTCGTAATGCTGACCCGCACGTGCACAGCCCCAAGAGGAAGCACCTCCTTAAATTCTGAACCCTGTGCACCGTACCAGCTTCACCCTACACTGGCCCGGTCACCACACCTTGTCCAAGGGACTGGGGGGAATTTGGTAGATTACCTTTCTGAACCAAGGTTATCCACAGAGCCCGTGGTAGAGGCCTCTTTCTGTCACTTCCTTTGCTGGTCCACGTCTCCCAAGCGGGACTGCTCCTCAGCCAGTCCCGGTCTGCTATTATGTGCCGTATCCCAGCCGCACTCAACACCCAACATGAATTCACTGCAGTGTGGCAACACCGGCAGGCTCTGATCCTGTCTATACCTTTACCTACAAATTTCTGACCTCCTGTCCTCCGCCACTCTTTGGTGTGTGCCTTGACTTGTAGGGACTGCTGGTTAGAGCCGACACCACCATTGCTTTGGAGATGAATGAGTCCTGGTGGAAGTCTCCCTTTCCTGAGGGCACTTCAGTGCCCTGACCTCTGGGAGAATATTCGGTCCCCTTACCTGAAGTTTCAGTTCCCCTGGATGCTTCACGTAAGAAACTGGAGAAAACAGTCATAGCGTCAGCTGCTCCGATACAAAACTTCAGGGTACCCATTCTGGCATCGTGGCCATGTGGATCCAGGAAAAGGGGAGCAAAAAGGATCTAGGCCCTTCAAGAAGGAATGGCATAGTGCAGGGATAGAGAAAGGCAACCAGAACATTTCCTAGGATTTTTCTTATGATTCTAGGTTTTCCAGTTTCCAGATCTCCAGGAAGCCACAGAAAAAGATCTAAGGATGCAAAAGGGAAAGAGGACTTTGGGGGAGGGGAGATATTCAGGGAAGACAGAACAGCCTATGCTGCCAACACACTCCTAGGCCAGTCACATTTCTTGAGGACCTACTATGTGTGAGTCAGGCACTTGCTAGGTGCTCGGGATGCTGGGATGGGTAAGGCCAGTTCCTGCCCTGAAGAAGCTAGTGTCTCGTGAGGAAGACAGGCATGGAAATAGGTACTTTCCATAACTGGCTTGTTGCTGGAATAGAATATCGTCCAGGATGCCATGGGAAACTAGAGAAACGGACAGTCCTACCCCAGCGTGATAGTCTGGCAAGGTGTTCGTGGAGAAAGTAATGCCTGAGCCGAGGAGCATATTCATTCATTCACCATTCATTTATTCAACAAATATTCATTGGGCATCAATGGCCTTTCAGACGCTGTGGTAAGTTTGAATGATACAAATGACATATACTGTTGGGGTTTTTTATTTTTTTATTTTATTTTTTTTTAACTTTTATTTATTTTTGAGACAGAGAGAGACAGAGCATGAATGGGGGAGGGTCAGAGACAGGGAGACACAGAATCCGAAACAGGCTCCAGGCTCTGAGCTGTCAGCACAGAGCCCGACGCGGGGCTTGAACTTACGGACCGCGAGATCACGACCTGAGCCGAAGTCGGCCGCCTAACCGACTGAGCCACCCAGGCGCCCCTGTTGGGTTTTTTTTAAATGACATATACGTTTTAAAGATGGAGAAGTTAGGGGAAACTGCTATGAGTAGGCAGCATCAGTGATAATATTTTAGAGCTGATCGAAGGGCTCTCATAATCTCTCCATACCCACCCCTAAGTTCCTGATGCCTCCACCATTAGAAATGCATTCCTTTGTCCGAGCCACATTTAACATTGCCACTTCAGAACTTTACAAGTAGGTCTGGCCTCAGCAAAGGGCAGCAACTTGCCTGAGAGGACTTGGTGCCAGGCCTGGGTTGCAGGGGTTGCAGTAGGTACAAGACAAAAGTAACCAAGGGTGGCCCAGTCTCTTTTTCTTCCAGGGAGTGCTAGGAGCTGGCTTAGCAGGCCCAGCCATCTAAACCAGCCGATCCAGCTAGCACAGAGTTAGGATGCATGCTTCACAGGTTCACCCAGACAGCCCCTCAGCCTCTGTCCACTGTGAAAACACGGGACACCCAAGTTGAAGGGAATGCTGAATGACACCACGTGGGTGTGCAGTGGTCTGTGACCGGAAGGTTCGCTGGAAGCAATTTGCAAAGGAGGCCTTAGAAAACCACCTGGATGGTTATTGTAAATTAAAAAAGGAAGAGATGCCACTTTTTTCTGAATAATTTTTAATACTAGGTTTATGGCTGGGTACATGTGATAGTCATTACAGCTTATTTAACTCTGAAATTATCTGGCCCCTCAAACTCCCCTGGGACCGAAGGAATCATGGGTCAAATTTTAAAAACAACGTCTGAAAGAAGATGATATGCCTTTCCTTAAGGAGAATGAATTCAAACCTATAAGAGAGAAAAAAAAAGAAAAAGTCAGCTCTCTCTAGGAAGGATCTCTATCGTTTCTTATATTTGCTGTGTGTTTTCAGGCGTTTGAGCTCAGAAATTCACCCAGGCACACAGTTTACTTTAGTCGGCCCTTGCGCCCTTCAGTCCTGCCATCCAAGCTGCGCCTTTTCTAGTGGGGTTGTTTTGGAGATGGTCCAAATGCATTCTGAACCCTGAGCTCAGATCTCAGAGGCTTCTACTTCTTTGGAGCCGAACATTTCATCAGGAGCTGGGAGTATGGGAGTGAGTTACACAGAACAGCTGCGCGGTACCCACCACCCTCTCCCCAAGGATGACAAGGAAAGGAGGGTGTTGCAAGCATTCCTGAGCAAGCCAGCTAATCTGGAGGCCGAGCCTGCTGGCCGGGAGCTACTTTCAAGAAGGCTCCCGCTGGAATTACAGCATCTCACAAGTCCTATCTGCAAAGTCCTCCTTCTTCGGGAGAGTGGCTAGGACATGGAGGGGGCTGCAGGGGCGGCGGGGGGGGGGGGGGGGGGGAGGGAGAGTCAACGAGAGGGCCAGATGGGTGAAAAAGGAAGCTCTGGAGTTGGGGGGAATTTCCTTTTGGGAACAGGATATTCTCTATCATTAGCTGCTCACAGGAAGGAAAATGGGAAAGAAGGGTTTCTTTTCAAGTGGGGAGAAACCCAGCAGCCAGTGAACATGCCTGATTTGGAATGGCAGGGCCGGGTACTTACGTTTGGACCGGCAAGTGCAAATGTAAATACTCAGACCCCTTTGAACTCTGAAACTGTTTGCAGCTCAGGCCAGCACTCCAGCGAAGTTTTATTGGAATGCCATTGTGTCCTGGCACCTTATTGCTGTAGAGGCATCGTCGTCAGGTACAGGGCTCTCAGAGTCTGGCTGGGTTATAGAAGCTCTGAACCCCTTGGTCGCACCACTCACTGATCAGAGGCACACTCACCGTCTTGGAACCTCCCAGCCAGCCCCTTCCTCCTCTTGGCAGAAGCGAAGATGCTGTGTTTCAGAAGTCTGTGCCCGGCTTTGGCCAAAGCTGTCATTCCCTTTGTTACTTACACAGAAAATGTAATCCCTTTATATCATCTTTACCTAGAGCGCAGGGTCCCTTTTACCTATTTCACTGGAAAAAAAAAAAAAAAAAAAGGACAGGGACCCTCTTTCTAGCAGCTTCACCCTGCCCCCCATGATGTTGTCTAAGAAAGATCCTAGACAGAGCATTTTCCCATTGAGGTTACAGGAAGATGGCAGTTTGGAAAACTTCTACCGCATATCCATTTTGAGGTGCCTCAAATAATAACGTAAAGAAAACATTTAAATACGAAAGCTAAGGTGAGGATGGGGCGGGGGAGGGTGTTGCAGAGAGCGGAGAAGGCAAAAGCAGACTCCTTAGCTTTATATTAACCATCATGGTCAATGGCTCCTGTGAAAGGGAGACGGTAGTTTATATAAAATCTTGTCAACCTACCTCGAAGTGGAAAGAAAGGCTCGTAGGAGTGATTGAAGAGTTTGTTTTATTTATTCCCTGCATCAGAAGAAAAATCAAGAGCTGCTTGGCGAGTCAGACGTAAATGAGTTATACAGGCCACTGACATGGTGGACCAAACTTTATAACAACCACATTTGCCGCTGTCAGGCCACAGGCTTCAGTGGCGCCAGCTGTAATTACGGCTGATCACCTTTAATTCAGAGCTGCCTGCCTTGATAAAGGTGTCACAGCAGCAACTGTGGCATCAGCATCAATTGGGGATGTCATGCTCCAGGCAGACGGCTGGAGAAAGCTCTTCCCCACCCCAGCCCCCAGGGTCAGGCAGACGGCTGGGCAAACCTTGCTTTTTAACTCTTCGCCCTGAGTGCGGCAATATTCCCTGAAGCTGTGATTTAAATTCCAAGGGACTCAGATTAACAGCCCTGTCCCCAGCAGCAGAGATCTTTAATAAACGGAGAGATTTCTCTGAACTGCGGAGTTTAGGAGTTGGGATCCTCTCCGCTTGGCAACAGGAGACCATACAAATGTTTGTAGCACCTATTCAGTTCATGGGTCACAAAACCAATGAGAGGCAATAGACTCTGGCAAAAGCTATGATTATTTTTGAAAAAAAAAAAAAAAAAAACAAAAAACAAAAAACAAAAAACACAACCCCCAAACCAAAAAAAAAAAAAAACAAACCTTGCAACCCCACGCCTTTCTTCTGCTTTTGTGGTATTTAAAAAAAATTCTAGTGAACTTCCCATTTTTTCAAAATCACATTTTTTTTTCTCCCTTTTTTTAAGGAGGCATTGAAGGGTGAGAGGAAGATTGAAGGGAGAGAAGGTAGGGTGAAAAAGTTGTGCTAACAAAGCAGCGAGTCTCTGGACTGTTCTAGGTAAAGTCCTGGGCAGAAGTGTGAAGTGAAGGATAGAATCTGCAGTTAAAAGGGCTTCACTGCTGTTAGTGAAGTGATGTTTGACTCCCCCCACCCCACCCCACCCCCACCACCACCCCAGGCTGGTTTATCCTCACTCTGTAATTAAAGGAGAGACACACATACTGTTTGTTCTCCCTGTATCCTTTTAAACTCACAGACAGCCCCACCTGCACTGGTCCCCCCCCTCCATCCCACCCCACCCCCAACAGGTAGAGGAACGGATAGCTTGTCTTTCATTTTGAGGATGGACGTGTTTTAATTCCCTCTTCCTTGGACAGCTCACCTGAGAGTGGGGTGCTAATCTCAGAAAGACAAGCTTTGTGTTTTGCGACCAGGGAGGGGGGCCTTTTCCCTTCTGCCCAGCACAGGCGGGGGGAGAAGCCACTATGATTTCCCAGTTCTTGATGGCTTCAGACGCAGGCGCGTGTTTGGCCCCAAAGTGGGGCTGCCCTTGCTGACAGGGAGGTCAGATGTGAGAAATCTCTGGAGGGCCGGTGGTTGGCATCCAGTGACAGAAAATCCCATCCAGCTCCAGGAAAAAAAAAAAAAAAAAGGAGCCTTGAGCAGTGGAAACCGTGCCACCTGAAGGAAGGCTTGGGCTGGGGACCTGTCTTGGTTGGTCAAGCCCTGTCCTTCCAACCTGCTGGTTCACCCACTGGGACTCCACCTCTGCTGGTGTCTCCACTCCTGTTTCCAAACTCGGGGCCTTTTTTTTTCTTTTTTTTTTCTTTTTTTTTTTTTTTGTAACCAGCATATTGTGTTTAAATCGGAACCAGTGGACCACAGAACCCCTGGTCCCTCTCTGAGTACGAGGCAGCTGTTGGGCCCTCCCCAGGCGGCACTGTTTCCCCCTCTGTTTACTCGTTTCTAAGGGCAATTGCACCACGAAGGCTCCCTGAGTCTGGAACTCGGCCTGGGGCTGTTTTGGTTACATTGAAGTTTTTGCTTCAGTTCTGCCAGATTTAAATGGTGACTTCACCAGCACTGAGCTAAAAAGGAGAAGGGGGAGGAGGGCGAGCCCAGGAGAAAGAGCGAGCAAGTGAGCGAGCCGGAGGGAGAGAGCCAGAGCTAGGCGCAAGAGAAGGGCCAGCGCATTACATCATCGCTTGGCCTGGAATCAAGTGGGAAGGATATGACTCACTCAGGCTAGTTAAGCTTTGGCTCAAATTCTACACACACTCATTCCAGAGCTCTCATGTTCTGCACCTCAGGAGGGATTTCAGCCTCAGTGATGTCCATGAGGTTTGTTTTTAATTTTATTTTCTTTTTTCCCGATTTTATAGAATTTTTTTTGCCCCTACCACCTTCTTTTCTCCAGTCTTCGTTCCCCCTCCTTCTCTCCTTTTTCTTCCCCTTCTCCCCTTTCTGCCCGTCTTTGTTTCTCCTCTTCTTCCTTCTCCTCTTTCCCCAGCCCCTCCGCTCCTCTTCGTGTCCCGAAGAGGCATTTCTTTTCACTTTGATAAGAGTTTTTGTTCTAGCACAGCGACCTGAATGAGTTGAACCGAGGACGGGGTTGGGCAAAAAAAAAAAAAAAAAAAAAAAGGCAGAGCAAGCCAGAGCGACAGGAGCAAAGAGGCCACAAATAAAAAGCGAAGCGAGAAAGAGCAAACTCGGGCGAAGTTTCTTTGCGGCGGTGTCGCTCCTAATCGGAGGAGACAGGGAGAGAGTTAAAATGCAGGAACCAATCGCTTCAATGGTGATGTAATGCAAGAACCGCAGGGTAGTTAAGTAATGTGAGAGCAAGGGGGTCAGGGATGCAAAGCATTTACCTGCTCTCAAGGGGTTTTCAGTTTATTATCAATTGCAGTGACTGTAACTAGCTTCAGACTGCAATCTCTAATTATTCACAGACGCCCCTTTTTTATCTTTTATTATTAAAAGTAAAACTATATTATGGTATTTAAAAAAACATGATATTATCACAGCTGTGTATTATTTTCCACCAGGATATTCTCCCTCTCTCTCTCTCTCTCTCTCTTTCTCTCTCTCTCTCTCTCTCTCTCTCTCTCTCTCTCTGTGTGTGTGTGTTTCTTAAATGGCTCAAAACGGTTGTCTTTTTAGAAGGTCGAAGTGAAGTGACGGCGTGGGGGGGGTGCTTTCTGAGTGTAACTGGTGAATTGCAAATGCCTGGAAAAGGATTCGGTGTGGTGTGCTATTGCATTTATTATTAAGGATAGACTGTAGGCTTTTACAGGAATAGATGCCGAACGGCCGAGGTAGCGGCCGCCTTTTGCCCATTATTTCAGCTCCTGTGAACAGTGCCCGCGCCTTTGCCTGAGGATTTTAACTTTCTGTTGTTTTATGTGACAACTTAAGCCAGCGCTATCGCTGGGACTTCTGCGTTCTTGAATTGATTTTAAGGTGATATGCCGGGGTTGTGGGAGAGATGATGAAAACTTCCTGATTGATTTGTCTGGACCCAGCCAGTTAATGTTGGCGAGTCAGGAATTAACACTAAATAAATGGAGAGAAGGGCAGACGATGCTGTTCTTAATGCTTCCAGGATCTTGTGTACCCAGAGAGAGAGACTTATATTTTGAAAATTACTACCACATTTCTGTGTGTGTCATAAAATATATTTAATGCTGTGTTGCACTGCTCAGGCTGAGAACTTTCTGAAACCATCCGGCATCATTATATAGTTACCAACTGAAGCCCTCTACAACTAGAGACCCGGCCCCCCTGAGAGCAGTCCTGACTCCTGGCTACTCCAAAACTTCTCTTTGCTCATTTCACTGTGATCATCATACAGTGAGATGCATAATGAGGCCTGGGGCATGTATCAGAGAGGTGTTTACGTTTATTTGTTGACTGCATGTTTTGCATATAATTGATCGTGACTTTTTAAGGATCTTCTTCCCTCTCTCCTTTTTTGGGCAGTGATGGAAGGGGCAGGGAAGGTAGAGGTAATTTTTGGAAGCAACAGCATGGAGTGGTGGAGGTCAAGAGGCCTGAGTGCAAATCCTGATGACCTTGAGCAAATCACTTAAAGCATCTGGGCTTCATTTTGAAATGAGGGAGCAGACAAGGTGGGCTGCAAGCCCCTCCCCCACGTGTGGAACCAATCTGAGATGGTCTCTGAAGTCCCTTCCAGCTGGAAAGTTCTGTGTCTGTGTCTGTGTCCGTGGTCTGTAAAAGTTTTGCTAAAAGGTATTTGGCATAGCCTTTCAGAGGAAAGTACATTTGAATTCAAGATGCATTCGTGCCTTCAATGAATGGAGGAGGGTGAGGAGAAACATGTCTTTCTCCACTTTGAAGATCATTTTTTGTTTTTGCTTTTTGGCATGATGATTCCTCTTGTGAAAGCCTAGGTTTTCAGATGCTACCTGCAAGGGGTCCTCAAAGAGAGATGATTATGTAGGTGAGTCTGTCAGAAAGAGTGGCAGAATAGCGAGGGAGAATTCACTGATCCTGCAAGTTTCCCCAAGTTTCCCAGATGCATAAAATGATGCTGAAAGTGCAGCAGACATGTATGTTTCATTCACTCATAGTGATACAGAACAGTATTTGTAATGAATTTATTCCCCCCAAAAGATTACATGACTCTTTGATATGTTTCGGTAATTTTATTTAAAAACATTTTTTTAAGTCTTATTTATTTTGAGAGAGAGAGAGAGAGAGAAGGAGCGGGCAGAGGGGCAGGGAGAGAGAGAGAGAGAGAGAGAGAGAGAGAGAGAGAGAGAGAGAGAGAGAATCCCAAGCAGGTTCTGTGCTGTCAGCCCAGAGCCCAATGGAGGTGGGGGGCTTGATCTCATGAACTGTGAGATCATGACCTGAGCTGAAATCAAATGTCAGACGCTTAACCGACTGAGCTATCCAGGCTCCCCAGGTTCAGTCATTTTAATGCAAACTCAAGTTTTTAGTTGAGATTGCAGGCTACATTTTAAAACTTCAGAGAATATGAAAGGCAAAACTTTTGTGCTTCTTAGAAAGATGATTTTCCCAAACAATATCCCCATTCTTCAGCCAAATTCCAGGGCCGTGGCCTTATTGTAAAGTATTTCTGGACCAGACTTAATTGTGCATAGGGAAAAGGGCCACAACTATGCCTATCTGGGGGGAAGAATTATCCGGAGCTGAAACGAAACCACCGGTGAAGGTTATTAGTCATTGTGCAAAGTTTGATGAGTGCCAAATGTGTGCTTGAGACTCTTCAGGAATAAAGAGGGCATGATTTCTTTTTTTAGAGCATTACAATCTCTGTTGACTTGGCTCTGAGTTGTTCACCCATAATCAGAAATGTCCTGCTTACAACTGACAGGGAGGCAGGGCAAGGAGCGTGAGCCCAGCCATGCTCTTGGGCCAGAGGAATATTGTCTCACTTGATCCCCAGGGTGGCCCAAAAGGGTAAGAATCAGAGAATTGTCAGCTCCACTGTCTGGAGATTGTTTTGTTTGAAGTTTTTGGTTTGAGTATTGTTTTTGTAATTGGCATTTTTATTGAGAGAACTGTTGACTTGTGTGCATTTGTGAGAAGTAGTAGTGATCCCACGCACCTTTAGCCGGTTGCCCCCAGCGGTGACATCTTACAAAACGATAGTGGATATCACAGCCAGAACATGGACATTGCTGTGATCCACGGCCCTTACTCAGTTTTTCTGGCTTTATTTGTTTACGTGTGTGTTGTTTTTATCGGTGTGCAAACTGAGGGCCAGACAAGCTCTGACCCCTTGAGTTCACGCCACACTAGGTCTATCTCATCATCACTGGCAGACTTTCCACCACCATCACGACTGTTGGGGGCCTCGGGTCAGCACTTGTCAGTGGGGACTCTTGGTGACATTGTCTATGTTTCACCTTCTTTTGGGGCATGGCCTGAATGGCCCCTTTGCTCTCCATAGGGGTCCCTGGGACCATGCCTCACATGTTAGCAGGTGAAGGGGGAGGCAAGGCAAGGCTCTGATGGCACAACAGAAGAGGCACAGACGTGTTCCCTCGGTATGCAGGCACGGAGCTGAGAAATGCCAACTGTCCATGCCTGAGCTTAACCACAGCCAGTGCTAAACGCCGCATTCTTCCTCTTGCCCTCTCATCTTTGCCCTGCTGGATACATCTCTGGCACCAGGGGTCAAGCATCTATTGATCAGAGAAATAGTGTAGGGTTTCCTGAAAAGAGCACGGCCTTTGGGGTCAAAAGGTGCCTGTGTTCAAGTCACTTTTCCACTTACCAGTTGTGTGACTTTGGCAAGCCACTTAAAACCTCACTGTGCCATAGTTTCTATCTTCTGTGTAAAATGAGGGTAACCATGCCTACCATGGGAGTTGGGAGGGGTGGAGATCTCTTTTAAGATCTCACTCACAGCGTGCAGTGGGATCACAGGAAGTCAGGTCTTAGCTCCTACTACAATGAGAATAGCCGTAAAGGCTTCGCTGGGAGAAGGCTCTGTGCAGGTAACCAACTTCAGACTCTAACTGGGCCGCTTGTTCACACATCACTCAGCCTTCTTCCTTCGCTTGCCTGTCTTCCCTTATGCTCCTTTTTATCCAGAAAAGCAAGCAGGTCTGAGATCATATCAGGTACGAGAGAAGCAAAGGCACCATTCGCATTAAAGCGAGGTGAGGACTGACAAATTGCCAGCACCCCGAGTGGAGGGAGAGATGAAAACGGGGGAGGTTGGGGAGAAGACTTACGTCCTCATTCATGCTCAGCTGTGGCTTTGTGAATGGGAAATGAAGTGTAATGGAGGTGAGTGATTTCGCTCCTGAGAACTGGATTCCATTCCTGGCTTGAATACGGGGTTTAGACCTGAGTGCCGTATGGGCGCAATGTGTATCTTGAGAGTTGGGCGAGGCTGCTTAAGCTTGCTGCCTCCCCTCATGTGTCTTCTCTGGTGGTCAAATGGTGTTTGGGGACCCAAGAGAAGGGGATTTCAAAGGTGGCAAGTGGAAAAGTACTGTGATGGCGAGGTTCGTGGAATCATGTAGCGGTAATGGGGCTCAAAACGTTACCTCCGGGGCTCCATTCGAGGATCCCCGAGTCTATGCTGGGAAACGGGCCCCAGGCCGCTTCAAGTTGTGTGATAAAAATGTCTTCTCGCATTTTATTTAGTTAACTGTTGGTCAGGAAGGTCATTAAGAGGCAGAGATTAGTATGGACTGATGAGAGAGAATGAGCACTGTCATGTGCCTGATAGAAAGTGGGATCGTCAAATCTGGAACTGCACTTAAAACAAAAACAAAAAAAGAAGCGGGGTCCCTGGGTGGCTCAGTGGGGTAAGCATCCAAATTCGGCTCAGGTCCTGAGCCGTGGTCCGTGAATTCTCGTGGTCCGTGAATTCGAGCCCCGCGTCGGGATCTGTGCTGACAGCTCAGAGCCTGGAGCCTGCTTCAGATTCTGTGTCTCCCTTTCACTCTGTCCACCTCCCACCTACCCACGCTCTGTCTCTCTCTCTCTCTCTCTCTCTCTCTCTCTCTCTCTCAAAAATAAATAAACATAAAAAAAAAAAGAAGCAGTGGTTTGAACACTGGCTTCTGTTTTCTGCTCCCTTTTTGTCTGGTTTACATGGGCCTTTGACCTTTGGAGGGGACTCCTTTGCACTGGACTGCAGAAAGGTGTGAGTGCAAGTACCTGAATGAGTGATCATAGTCCAGGGATGTGGGGAATAGCTGAGAGGAGGAAGGAAAATGAGTGGCATTGATAAGGGTGGGTGAAGCCAATCAAAATTCTGTGGTCTAAATTTGTGTGTGATTTGTAAACAGTCTTTCCTAGTCTTCTTAGAGAGTACCACCAGTGCTTAGAGATTTATGTATTTCATGAGTCTCCGTTGCAACAAACCGGGTTCCCTGGCTACTTACATCCCTGAAAACTGAAATTGACCTGCCTTAGAACTCCAAAGCCCACTACATAGTACATATACACTTTATAACAAGTCCATACATCTTTCTTCTTGCACTTACGCTGGCAAGAAAGCTTATTTAATGACTGATGAAGCAACACTGTCCCCAAGAAGAATTAATCAATAGTCCGCAGTCATTATGGAGAGCGCGACAGTAGTTCTACAACAGACGAAGCCCATCCAGCTATCAGCAAAGTCTTCCTTTCCTCCACAGAATACCAAAAGTTGAATTCTACCTTATGTATGATTTCTTTCTTTGGCGTCTGAATGACTGCAATAGAACTGGATGTGTCCAAAAAAACAAAGCCTGGAAAAAATAATAATAAGGCTCCAAATGAATGCCAAGGTATCTGTTAATGCACAGACTCAATCACTCATCTTAATGGGAGATGGAAATGAGGCCAACGGGCTGTGTTACATAAGCTGGAATGCCTACCATGAGTTGCTGTGTTTTAGGAGCCCGTGGACTTTTTTTTTTTTTCCTTTTAAATCAAAGATCTTTGAAGAATTGAAGTCCTATTGAGCTGGACATGTGCTGATATGGCAGAGAGGCCAGCTTGGCCTTGTCTAGCCTGTGGACCTCTTGGCGGCCCCCCTGGCTTTGCCACTCTGCCCTCGGTGGGGTCCATGTTACTGCTAAGGGAAGGTCTGTGAAGCAAGCTCTTGTCAGAGGTGGAACCCGTTGATTCGAAATCTGATACGGCCCATGTGATTGTGCCCTATGAATTGTGTTGGAGTCAGATCTGTGTTCCAACTCTGGCTTTGCCACTTGCTAGCTATGTGACTGTTGACAGTCTGTTGAAAGTTTTGAGCCACATTTACTTCATCTACGAGACAGGGTCCATGAAATGGTGACTATAAAGCACTCAGCATAGTAGATGTTCAGTAAATGTTAGTTATTTAATAATGGGACCAAATGGGACCAGTTGACATTTTTGGAAATCTGGATGATGATACATTTGGGGCATCAGTAAGGTAAAGAGAAATGCTGTCATTCAGCAGTTCCTTCCCCGACAGGTAAACTGAGTCACAGAAGGCGGGTGAGACTGTGAGCAGTAGGAGAGGGGAGAGGAGAGTCCTATTGTGGACCCTGTTCTGTGTCACCAGACCTCTTCACTGGCCAGAAAATGAGGTCTCAGATCTCTCTGTAAAGCAGTTTATTTCAGTGCCAAGAAGAGGCAGGTCTTACCCACTCCCCCCGCCCCCAACCCCCACCTCTATCTAGTTAAGTAGTAGGTTTCTTTTTTAGATGGCATAAAGCAGGTTTCCTTTTGCATCTGTGTCTTCTTAACCTTCTTATTTGTTTGAATACTTCAGTCAGCTCAGCCGCAGTGCAATAAAAGGCTGATCTTCTTTAATTCCTCGGGAATTAATCATAATAACAGCAATTATGATAAACCCATTTAGTGTAAATGTAGATGTAAATTACTCTCGCGTTGCATTTTCGCCTTCACTTTGCTCTCAGGCAGTATCCACCCTTACACGATTGCACAGTGGCCTGTCTCTAGCCACACCATTTTTCTGAATTCCCTTCTTGACCTAGCTTGGAACATGGCTGCTTTCTGGCCTCTTCCTTCCATCCTGGGCAACGAGGAAGCTTCAGTGTACAGGTCACAGGGGACGTCAGCTCGTTAGGCTTCCCTCTCACCATCCAGAACTTCTTAGCGGTAGAATAATAATCCCATGATTCTAAATGCATCGACAAGGCAGGAACCCTAGAGATCCTTCAGCGGAACCGTTCATTTTATAGATTCAGAAATCGAGGCCACCTGAAGATGTGGTGAATTATCCAGTATCCATACAGCAGAGAGATGAATTATCGTAAAGCTATTTGGTGGCAGGGCCAGGGCCTGGCTCGGATGCAGTGAGAAACACATGTCTGCCCCGCCAGGCTATTGGGTTTCCCAGTGCCAAGAGCTCCATCTTCTTGCTCAAGCGTATGCTTTTTCGGGCCTCTTTTGAGTTCTGGCTCCTGGGGAGGATGTGGTGGGAGAGAGCAAAGAAAGACTCAGATGAGCAGGGGCACAGGGGAGACCGACCAGCTGGCTTCGAGAAGCTCAGAGTCATTCAGGCACCTAGCAGTACAGTGACTCCACCCTCCGGTCTGGAGGGAGGGACGGGGAAATAAATGGACAAGATAGCTCGCTTTCCACCTCCGGCCAAAAGCTCCCTGGTGTCTCGTTAGTGGGTGGGGCGTGCTGTCCCTGGGCCATAAATGAGATGGGGTAACCGTCCAGGAGTCTGGCTCTCTGCTTCCCACCACTCTCGCCTTCCTCCCTCTCCCTGCACCAGCCCTCACTGCACTGAGTGCGTGTCTGATGAGGACAGAGTTTGGAATCCGCCCCAGAACCAGCACCCACCCACCTGCAGGATGTGACCTCTGGGCTCTGAAACTCGCTGCTTCCTCCCTCTTCCTGCCCACCTAGGGACCGGTTTTAGACCACAATTCCCAACACAACCCACTTCGCACTTTAATCCCAAAGAGACTCAGGCACTCTGTGACCACAGAAAACTTGTCACTTCATTACGATTCTGAAAAAGAAAAAAAGAGAGAGAGAGAGAGAGAGAGAGAGAGCGCAAAGGGTAATTCATAGTTGTTTTAATGACTTTGCATCCTTTCCCATGGAGGCAGCTTTCAGCTGTTAGGCACAAAGGATGCCAGCTCTGACATCTCACAGTGTGACGGGGGCAGTGTTTTTCATAATGCTTTATCACAAGATTCTTCACAGCCAGTTAACCCAATTAATCTTCCCACAGTAATTATCCAGGTGCTGTACAATTCGGCTTCCCTGAAGTCTCCAAAGCTCTGCTGTGTGAAGATGAACTATTATGCCTCCCGACCTTGAAAGGATGTTTCTAACTAATTAATGATTGTTAAGTGCTTGGAAAATGCACTTTGGAAATATGCTGGTGCTAATATGTCTGAAGCTCCCCCTGTGCTGTTGCACAGGATGCAAGTTGGAAATCATTCCTGTCATTTGTAAATCATCTCAGGAAGAAGATGACCCTTTCTTTTCTCGGCTACGTATCTGGCCCCCCTCCCTTCCTGCCTCCACCACACATTTGTTCTTTGGCCATTTCTCCTCATCTGTGAAATAACCATCTTTGGTGCAATAGGCTAGTGATTCATAGGATTTCCTCCGTGAGGTGAGAAGTATCATTCTGGGTCTGTTTAACCGTGTGGTCTTTAATGAGGCAAACTGAAAACTGCTAATGGCTGAACTATGAGTAAAAGAAACATGTTTTTGTTTTGTTGTGTCTTGTTTTGCAGGTGGTAAAGTGGCTTTGAAACTTTTTTGATATGAACGACAGTAAGAAATATTTTATCTTGTAGCCCAGTATCCTCACATGTGTGTGTTTACGTGTGTGTGTGTGTGTGTGTGTGTGTGTGTGTGTGTAGTTTGATGAAACAGTACTTAATTTTTACTGCGTATGACATTCTTGGATATCTGATATTCTATTCATTTTTCTGAGATACTAGTCACGTCAGATTGAACTGATTTTACCAATTCCTCACCAACTGACCCACTAATGAACTACGTTCAGAGTTGGAAAAGCATTGACATGGTAGACACGTCACAAGAATGATGGACAATGGTCAGGAGACCCGGGGCATGTTGCCAGTTCTGTCCCAACACTTCAGGATTCCTTCCCCAAACCTTGGGGTCCTCATATAAAATTAAGGTATTTGTTTTTAAACAAATTTTAAACTGGATTTACTCTCCAAGTACTTTCTGGAAAATCCTCTCATTTGGAAGCCAAGCATGGAAGACAGAGCCCCCGCTGGCCCACAGCTGCTCCCTTAACTCACGTCTGCGCCTCTTCTCAGGAGCCCTTGAGACTCCAAATTTCATAAGTCTCTTCTAGTGCTGGAATTCAATGACCATTTTATCTCCTAGGTAATAGATTCAACTCACGGAACACACCAGGTTTTACTTCTGTTGATTCTGAGCTGGGATTCTCTATTGGGGATCTTCGGAACCCATGGGAATTTTTGCTCTAGGACCATAGTTGTACCCCGAGTCAGTTTTTAGCTTGGTCTTAGGCCCCACGGTCTAGGCTTCTCCAGGGAAGAAGGAGTCCGAAAGGTCTTTGGCAGATGCATGAGCAGGCAGACATGTGAGGACCTTTATTTATGCATCGTGTCCACAATTTTTTTTTTTTTTTTGCCTCCTAAATTCAGCAGGTTCCTGCTTTTTAACACAGCTCAAATCATTTGGCTTACAGCTGGTAAAATACAATTTTCTGGTTCTCAGAAAGAAAGACTTTTCAGACTTATAAAAAGAGAAGCTCATAAGACTTCTTGAACATCAAATAGCTCTTACAAAACACCATTTTGATGAGTTAAGTGTAAATGAATCAGAAACATACGGATTAAATTTCCCTTGAAAGACACATGGGTTTAAGAATTAAGGGGGGAAAGTGCTTGGCAAGATGGATTTCAGGTTTTTGCCAAACCTCAAAATGTTTGAAAAATGGTTTGAGACATTTTTACTGAACGCAAAATGCCACGGAGTTCACCCATCCCAGACATAATAGCGAATCTTTTTGACAACAACTTTATGACAAGAAAAAAGGCCTGTGGGGCTTAGCCATTTTCTTAGTTCTCCTTTAATAACCTCTTCTTCCCCCTCACCACCCCTGCCCCCTGAAAAAAAAACCCTTTATAAGGCTAAGAGAACTGTCTGATTGACAAACTAAAGTTTCAAGTTGGGCAATTACCAGAAAATAACCCTACAACTCAAAAATACTTGGATTTTTTCCCCCTACACTACCCAAAGTCAATTATACCATTTTCTAAGTGGAATAATACACTCTAGGGATATGCACCATTTGATATATTTTATTCATCGGTGTCTAGAGCAATGCACGGTTATTCTAGTCATTTGTCTGACAGCATAATTCCAGCTTCTTTGGAGAGGGGAAGAAAGCCCACTAAAAGCAAACAGATTGGAGCGAAATATCCATTGGCTTATTAAAACAGCCACAGTGTGGAAATGCTATATATTATAGAGGCAGGGCATGGGTTGAGGTTTTCAAGTTGCTGGGAATGGTCTTGGAAACTTGAATTCTGTTATAGCTTCTCGATCTGATAAGCTGGTTTAGAGCTTCTCCACACTTCAGAATTCTTACCGGCCTGAGGAAACTCAGGAGCAACAGATTAAGGACCCAGGGATTGATCGGTTGAGAGCCGTACATCTTATGGATGAAATGGCTTCCAATTAGCTTTTACTAGCTATTCCTACTAGCTAGTCAAAAGGCGGCTGACACTTTTACAACCTCATTTTTCATATGCAAAAGCACAGAAGGAGTGGGTTTTGAGTGAGAGCTGCAAGCAGGTGAAAGAGTCTGGATGGGAAGGCGTGGGCTCGAAGCTACCTTGTCTCATGCCGTCTTGTTTCCTTTTCATAGTTAAGCTGGGATCACCAAGGTTTCCTTCCTTCCTTCCTTCCTTCCTTCCTTCCTTCCTTCCTTCCTTCCTTCCTTTGAAAGAAAGGGTGCATTCAGTGACTGCCAATATTGATTTAGAAACGAGGGGACAACAACCTACTTTTCAAAAGGTTTCAAGTCATATAGACCAAAAGAAAAAAAAAAAACAAGTAAAATACACAAAAAAAAACCCCAAACCCAAAACAAACACACAAACAAAAAACTCCTATCTTTAAATCTGTATGTTTTAACTCTGTGCTAGAAATAATGGGGAAATCCGTTATTATGGATTATTTTGTTAGTGGAGCATTTGACACAGTGCTTTCAGCTAGGACCTTCCTCCCTAGGAACTGAAATTAATTTGTTGCAAAAGCAGCATCCAAAAGGGAGAGTAAAAGTCACAAGAAACACAGAAAACTACTTTCGGGCACCTCCAATGAAAATGCTGCATAAAAGTGATGGTTAAAATATATACCCACCCCTAACTCATACCCATCTAGCTTTATGGAGCTCAAAGTAAGAAATGGAAACTAGAAATCTGGGAGAGAAAACTCCAGTTATACCAACTTTCTGTCTTGGAAAAGGCTTCAGAATCAGTAAAAGTTGGGCCAAATTCTCGCTGCATTTTTACCCTTTCCAACGCAATTTAATATAGGGATAATAGGGCCAAGAAGGGCTTCTTTGATTCTGAAAAATGCTGAGCCCCTGCCTGGAGCTCCCAGCACCTCCCTGCTCCCACTTACCCCAAATCTCTTCCTTTATTCCACTGCCCCCTAATTCAAAAAGGATCAAATAGTGCAGAATAGCCTATCAAATGGTTCTCGTAGTTTGTAACTCAGCCATCTACAGAAAATACTGGAATATCAGTTTTAAAAATTCTAAATATATGCATTTCTCAATTTGGCGTCTACAAGGGGATCAGCCTGAGTGAACGCACAGCAGAGAGCCTGTATTTCTAGGTAGGGATTGGTACCATCCAAAGAGATTGTTTTCATCTCACGTTAAGCTATGAACATCAGTAATTATTTAATATACTTTTGGCCTATGTTGATGTACTTTATTTTTTTTTTTTTTAATTTTTTTTTTCAACGTTTATTTATTTTTGGGACAGAGAGAGACAGAGCATGAACGGGGGAGGGGCAGAGAGAGAGGGAGACACAGAATCGGAAACGGGCTCCAGGCTCCGAGCCATCAGCCCAGAGCCTGACGCGGGGCTCGAACTCCCGGACCGCGAGATCGTGACCTGGCTGAAGTCGGACGCTTAACCGACTGCGCCACCCAGGCGCCCCTATGTTGATGTACTTTAACAACCCGCCTTGCACAGATGGTTAACTCAGATCGGAGCCCCTACTACCAATATTCCCTCTCCCTTACTCTCTCACACACACATACATGGACACACACACGTGTGTGTGTGTGTGCACACACATGCAGTGCAGAGCTAACATCTCTTCTTTCCCGGAGCAGTTCCTTTGTTTCTTCTTCTAGGACCCTTCCCCCCAAACCCCCATGGTGTTAGATATCATTGCGGCTGGGGTGGGGGGGTTCTCCCATTACACCCATTATACTTACTTGCCTTGTGTAGTTCTCTTAATAGATGATGAGTTTCTTTCTTTCTTTCTTTCTTTCTTTCTTTCTTTCTTTCTTTCTTTCTTCCTTCCTTCCTTCCTTCCTTCCTTCCTTCCTTCCTTCCTTCCTTCCTGATGAATTTCTTAAGGGCCAGGATTATCTTTTATTCACTCCCAGCCCCCGTTCCTGAAACATAGCAGGAACCGAGTTAAAAAAGCAAACTTAAAAAATAATTTTAGTTGTGTTTCTGTTGGATCGCATTTTTTATTGAAGCCACAGAAAGTAGGTGAGACTGAAATTGCTCCTTTGCAAGCCCTCTGGGTCCTCAGTTCTTGTAGAAAATGCAAGGAGTAAAAAAAATGTGGTGTAGTTTTTGCTCAGATGATGAGCTCCCTGCCTGATTTCTCCCCTAACCTATGTTTATCTTGATGGTCTTATTTATATCTATTTCCTTTTGACAAAAATAGCAGCTCCAAAAAGTGAATTTACCACACAAGGGATGATGCTTTTGACTTGTGTCTGAGCTCACAGAGGTAGTTAAGATGCTGTCCCTGCGTGTGGATATCCAGCTAAATACTCATTTTCTGAGTCATCTGACTTCTGAGTTTTCACTTTTTTAAGAGTATAATTAAGAGAGGTTCCCAGGGATTAAAAAACACACACACACACACACAACAATCCATGAGTAAAGCAGACAGTCTATATGTTGAGACCCATCCATATAAGGAGATCTGTGGGCATCTGACCAAATTGAGAGAAGCATTAAGAGCTATTCAAAACCTACTGAAATGTCAACACACTTTTGAAAAGGGTCCATTAGAGATGCAAATGTGTGGTTCCCTGATTATGATAAGCACGGGAAAGAAAACAGTGAAACCCATTAGGAGGTTTTGAGAACTGGGTTTTGAAGAGTGTGAGGAAGGCAACTCTAGTTTCTGCTGAGGGCTGGGCTTCATGTTTTCCCCTCAGTCCTCCTCTGCGTTTTGAACCATGGTTCTCATGAATGAAAGGACCCTAAAAATTCCTCCATTTTTGGACAAACCCCATTAACTCATCTGTAAATAGGCCAACATTGAAATTCCATCTATGCCAGATAAAATTCATTTTAATAAGATTCAGTTTCTGGATTGCAAACCATAACTTGTTTGTGTAAAGGATCTGACATCAGACACTCAGGTCAGGCTTTTGATGTCTTCTGATTTGTTCTTACGGGGATTTTTCTTATAAAAGGTTAATTGCAATTTAAAAATCTGTAATTCTTAAGACATAGTTTTCTACAAATCAACTCACACTAGGGGTGTATTTCTATTTAATAACCATTAGGGCTTTTCTGTGAAAGTAACTGATTCATCTAATCGGAAAGACGCCTTTAATTCTGGCTGTCTTGTGTTGTTCACACATGACGTCAAATGATATTCATAGTAATGGATAAATTGGGGCATAATTTTTGTATAATCACTCCCAGTGTAAAAAAAAAAAAAAAGTAATTGATTTTTCCATCTTCCTTGATCTGGAAGGAATTGTATCAATTTCCAGGACGTCATAAAACAAAATATTTAAAGTATGTTTCAAATAATAATAAAAAAAGAAATACTTAACTTAATAAAGATGTGGAATTCATTTATGAAGAAAAACACTGGCTGTGAACCAATAGGCCAAAAAGTTTGCCAGAAGCCTGCAGCAGACCATCATTCCTGGATGTCCGCTCTCTCCCCATCACTCCTGAGCCCACACCATATTAAGGAAATGAATTTTCTCAGCCACACTGGACTTTGACATCACTGATTTTGTTTACTTTGTTTTTGAGTAAAAAACCCAGAAGATCTTTTTTCAGTGTTCTACCTTATAAGGAAAGCAGTCCAAGGCACATGTAACTATAGTTCTTCATGCCCTATTTTAACTGAAGAGGTTTTCTTGGCATATATATTAAACGCTTGGGAACCTTACATAAAAGTTATGGGTTTTGACCCATCTGGAGAGCCTCAACAATTGAAACCATTGGCAAAAATGGAAAACACTTAACTGTCATAAGAACAGTTGAGTGCTTCAACATTGACCTAAAGCAAAAATTATAAGCCCTGGAATGGACATTTCCATTTGGCATTTTTGCTTTTGTGTTTCTCAAAAGAAATAGCCCCCAGCTTCAGAAAGGTGGAAAGATCAATTACTAATAGCATGTAGGCAAATACTGTGGTATACACTTATGTTAGATCAATCCTCTTAACTTCTAGAATTCTTTCTAGCTATATTATGGTATTTTTCCTCCTGTATCCAAATGGGGTAGAATATTCCAGTAAGTAAGCACAGATTTTCCCAGTGGTTAAAGGAAATCAGAATGATTTTACCTCTGGCAGTCAAAAGATATATAGCCCTGCCATCAGGGAGGTAGAAGTGTAATGGTAAAGACAGAAACTAAATAAATAATCATACCTATAAACATATTATTAGACATTGCATGAAGGAAAAACATACAGAGCTATGAGACACTCTAAATAAGAGGCACCTTTAGTTTGGGGGTCAGAGAAAAGTTTAAGAAAGTGATATTTCAACTGAGACCTAAAGGATGAATAAGAACTGGTCAACAGAAGAGCAAATGGCTAGCCTTTCTAGGCAAAGGCAATAGGATGTATTAAGGCCCTGGGGTAGGAAAGAGCTTGGCATATCCTAGGGATTGAATGAAAGCCAGGATGGGTAAAACACATCAAGTCAGGTTGGAAAGTAGTACTATAGACATCAAGAGGTACACCATGTAAAGGATGATTTTATTAAATCCCAAATGCTGAGGGAAGCCATGGAAAAACGTTGAATAGGAAAAGTCATGATTAGATCATTGGTTCATGGAGATCATTCTGGCTGTAGTGCAGAGGACTAGGATCTTGGTAATGGACATGGAACCAAGTGGATGGATTCCAGGTCTATCTGGGGGTTAGAGTAGATAAAACATAGTGAATGATTGGAAGTAGAGGATGAGGGATGTCAGAGTTAATGCCTAGATTCCACTAATTCATTGCATCCAATATATTTAAAGAAATATGGGACACTTCCTAGAGAAAAGAGCCTAAAGATGAGCACTGTGTTACTCAGGGTTCTTCAGAGAAAAAATAACCAATAGGATATGGAATACATATATAATAAAATTTGCTACATATATAATCACTTATATATAATTTATTATATGATCATATTATATATGATTTATTGTAAGGAATTGGCTTATGCCAATTCTGAAAGCTTAGAAGTCCTACTATCTGCTGTCTGCTAGCTGGAGTCCTAGGAAAGCCAGTGGTAGAAATTTCAGTCCAAGTCCAAAAGCCTGAGAACCAAGAGAACTGATGTGTAAGTATCCATTCCAGGGCAGGAGAAGGCTGATGTCATAGCTCAATCAATCAGGCAGAAAGAGGGAGGGTGGGAGGAAAGGAGGGAGAGAGAGAGAGAGAGAGACAGAGAGACAGAGAGACATAGAGACAGAGAGAGACAGAGAGATAATTCAACTTTTCTCCTTTATTAAAATTCCATTTAGAACCTCAGTAGTTTGGATGATGCCCACATCACCTTGGATGATGCCCACTCACCCCTTGGAGGGAGAATCTGGTTTATTCAGTTCACCCCTTCAAATGCTAATCTCTTCTAGAAACACCTTCACAGACATACCCAGAAATAATGTGTAACCAGCCATCTGTGTAGCCCATGGCCCAGTCAAGTAGACCCACAAAATTAACCATCCCAGGCACCATGGACAAGATCATCCATAGGGCTCAACATAGGCACTTAGGGAATGCTATCTTAGCTCTTTAGTAGGTAGGTCAAGCTAGCGTTTACTACTCAGTTTTCCCGACAACTGTCAGACTTGGAAGACTTTTGTCATTCTCAGAATGCCCATTTTTTCCCCAATCCCATTGGGGCCTGATGGCACCACATTGAACAGACAGAATCGCTTATTTAAGGGCCTGTCCTACCTCTCCTAAAGAATGGTATTCTGCTTAATAATATGTGACTAACTCTGATGCACAAAAGAGTGAAACCTTTATTTCACATGCTAATTAAAAGGATCCTTGTTCACATGTGAGAAGAAACCTCCCTCCTCTCCTACCCTTCAGCACCCCTGGTTCCTGCCTTACTCTGCTAAATATGACCTGTACTCAGTGATCTTTGGAACCTGCCTTTTGTTCAAGGATAGGGAATGTCCAAGAGAGGCCAGTGACAAGTTACTCATTTGTCCCACCTTTGAGGAAAGCCCATCCCCTACTGACGTGCTGCTTCTCCAAAATAAATAGTTTTGAGCTTCTCCACGAGGCAGGTTACCCACCCTTGATCATACCCAATTACATAACTTTCGAGTTGAAAAGGTCCTTGAAGATTATTGGTTCAGCCACCTTATTGTATACATGAAGAAATAGAAACTCTGAGGAGATCTTGAGGACACAGCCCAGGATCATCCGGCTGACACAGTGACGTGTCGCTGGGGTATTAGGATTCAAAGCTATATCATGGAGGGCTTGGTTACTTCACTGTACCTTTTTCTGGTCTACAGATTGGCACATTCTCTTCCGATGAGTGACTGACAGATCCCTGAGGAGAAACCAGACTTTCATTACAGATCAGTGAAAGGATTTCTTAGGGAATAGTCAACTCCTATGAGCAAGCATAATGTGGCACACGTCCTGTAAATGTACTGTCATTCACTTACAATTTCTCTTTCTAGTAGGGCTTATTGTCGATAGCTAAAATTGACATTTACTGTGACCATAACCCTACCACAAATTAAAATCAGACCCCAAGTCCCTCTGGGGAAGATGTTTATTAAGCTGTAGGAAGACATCTGAAATGATACCAAATTACATTCTAAACTTGAAACCCCAAATACCACATTTGTTTGGAAGTAGGAATAGGGCTGTCTGGGGAATAATATGGGAAACTGAGCAAGTCACTGTCGTTGGCAAATGCAAGGCCGCCAAGGAAGGGAAAAGTGCCTTAGAAGTGACGCCTTATATACAAACTCCTGTATGTTTAAGCCTAAACAAAATTTCCTTCAGAATGAACTTAAAGGAAAAATAAGGCCTTTAACACTTCATGCCTTTAAAGAACAGACATGGAATTTCCAGTTTATATCTACAAATACAGCAAGAACGAGGTTGGAAGAAATATCCTAATAAAACAAGTGTATCAAAATACAAATCTGCGTTTCGAGGTTTGACCCAGCTAATACAGATAAGAGTGCATTTGGGGCCAGTCATCTTTTTATCACTTTTGCCTCTTAGCATGTAGATGTCTGGGGGTGTTTGTGGGCAGTGGGTGTGTTTATGCACATAGTATGGCCACAGTCTCAATCTCAGAACCTAATGATAGGATCAACTGTGTCCACAGGGAAGCTATGCACAATGGCTTGTTTGCTTGTGTGTCCAGCCCATGACTAGATCCTTTGAGATCCTTAGATGCAAAGTGCCAAGTGTCATTATTATGAACTCTATTGCTGTTATTTTATTAAGTGTTTGAGATTAATATCAATTTAGCTCATGATAAGTGCTCCTGCAAAGTGGGAGAACTTGAAACGTAGCTCAGGAAAGGTTGCTTACGGAGGATACCAGTTTCTTAGAAACTCTGCCCCTCCCCCAATCCCCTTGTTCAAGTCAATGATAAGCTGACTGTTCTTTCATGATAATGTGTCAAGTTATCATGACCCTTAATAAGAAGACTGTCATGGATGTGTCATGGAGGTACTGCTGCCAGGAAATGAAACACCATGTACAGTTAGGTAACATCATCAAGTCATTCATCAAACCTCTACAAGGCTCCTACTGTGTGCCAAGATTTGTGCTTTTTTTTTTTTTTTTTTAACGTTTCATTTTGTCAAGCGACAGAGAGAGACAGAGTGTGAGTAGAGGAGGGGCAGAGAGAGAGGGAGACACAGAATCCGAAGCAGGGTCCAGGCTCTGAGCTGTCAAGCACAGAGCCCGATGCGGGGCTCAAACCCATGAACCATGAGACCATGACCTGAGCCAAAGTCAAACACTCAACTGAGTGAGCCACCCAGGCGCCCCTAGCTTTGTGCTTTGCGATACTCTCTCTCCAGTCTAGTGAAGAGACTGGTACATGCTGTGCGAACACAGAGTAGGGATCAGCCTGGCCTGGAAAAAACCAGAGCAGGTTTCCCCAAGAAGCTGATACACCAGGATATACCAGGTCTCATAGTGACAGAAAAGTACAGTCAGATCCCTCGAAGAGGCTGGAAGTTTCTGGTCTTTTTTCCAAACCACTTCACCCTGAAATTTAGAACAATATAGTTTTCCTTTGTATTTTAAAATGACATTAGCAATAATTTTATTTTCTAAACCAGATCAGTCATCTGTTGAATAGAATATACATCGATCATCTTCCAAAGGACAAACCCATACAAAATATCATCTCATATGTGATTATCAAAGCTTCCTCACACCATACTTATGAAGTGGGTAGTATAGCCCTACTTTTGCCGATGAGGAAACAGAGAAGTTAAATGACTTGTGCAGATCACACATTCATGGGCCGTGACAGGGCCAGCGGGTGGCCCAAAGCCTGTGCCTTGTCAGCCACACAAGGCCGCTTTATTCGATTTACTGGTTAATGATGGCAGCCAGCATTATCTCTATCATTTCTGTCAGCCACTCTGACTGGAATCAGTGAAAATAATAGACCTAATTTAGGACTCTGAGAAGTCTGCCAGTTCCTCGTCCTCCTCCCTAGAAACCATGCCAGACGGGGACGAATCTCTTTTTTAAGAGCCTAATAAGAGGAAATTCCAAAACTTCAGTAAGCCATTTAATTGTTTTACACTGTTCGTTCTTGGGAGATACTCTTTCTTGTAACGTAAATCCCATGTGCTGCTGTTTTATTATAGTTATTATTCTGCTTTGGTTGGCTTTGAAAGTAGCTGGTCACCATTCTCTGAATATAGTAATTTGGAAACTTGAAGGCCGTTAATCGTCATCTCCCGGTCTTGTTCCTTTTACTTTTCCATTTAGGTCTTCCCTTCTGGCCTTTCAGTATTTCTCTGTGGGCCTTTGGAACCTTCTCCAAGTTCCCCCGGGGGGGGGGGGGCGGCCCGCCGCGCCACCCTCATGATGTTCAGCTCTGTCTGACAAGGATTTCTCTAGGCTCTCCTATGGTTTCTGGTTATTTGATTACAGCCATTGTTTAGACTTTGCGGCTGTCTGTCAGGATGTAACCTACTGAGGAGTTGGCTAAGCCTCGAGGCAGTGCCCCTGTCTTTGTCTGTGCTTCCTTGGAGGACAAGCTGCCCTCTCAGCACTTCTGTTACTTTATCATTAAGAACAGAACTTGAGGAATCAGGCTTTTAGCAGCCTGCGTTTATGCATGTCCTCATAGCCAGCCTAAGCCCCTCCTCCTACATCACTGACGTATCTCCCCTCCTGCCAGTATAGCTGTGGAGCTAATCGCCTCTAGCACCTTCTCCTAAGGAGCTGAAATAATCCTGGCAAGTGGCTGGGTGGAGGGTGTTATAAATTTGGTCTCCCAGGAGAGGTACTTGAAAACTGTCTACGAGAACCTGCCTTGAGATTCAGGAAGAGGTTAGGTTAAAGGCATTAGTGGGGGCGACCTAGTGGGGAGAACTTGCAAAGTGCAAGGATGAGTAAAGGTTGTCCAGATGATGTTTCCTAGAGCTTGTCTGTTTTTGCTGAAGTCTTTCGCAGTTGGTGCTTCTGTCGTTTAGCTGCAAAATGACACTATCTATTTGGATCATAGGTATGGGGCAACTGTACAGGGTGTGGCGTCCGCCACAAATTACTCATTAAAATATGATAACTGACAAGCTGAGAGTCCAGAGGAAACCAAAACAGAATCGCCTACTTAAGAGTTGTGGGGTGGGGGCGTTTGTCAGCTCGGGGAGCTCTCTGCCTCTACAGAACATCCAGGCAAGTGTGTCACTGGATGTCTCCATGAATAATTCATTGATGGTGAATGAATGCAAGCAGCAATCACATGTAAATGACAAGGCTCATAATCAGAGGGCTACTTATTTGTCCTTATGAAGCAAGGAGGAAGCTTATTAACAACTTAGAAACAGGAAGAAATTTTACTTAGAGATACGTCTCTCTAAAGAAAAAATTTCTCCAGGCAGCCAGATGTATATCATTTATTTGAGCCTGCATTCAAAATCGTCTTTTATTTCATGTCTTTGGATCTGCATTTACTTGCCTTTTCTAAGTGTAACTTTATGAATAATTGAAGCAACCGGGAAGTTATTGGCTAATTGAAAAGCCATCTCTTCGTGTCTTTAAGCCCGACCCATGGCGAAAGCCAGACTGTCCAGGAATTTAGGGGTCTTTTATAAAAGGGTCTTTTAAAAGAGCCTTTAGCTCTTTACAAGGAAAAAATATCAGATTTTGAAAACGTGTTTTTTTTTTTTCCCCTGTGGTGACACTAGTACATCAGAAACCAATCCAACCGTGTTTTTGGTTAACTTAAATGAATCAGGCTGACTGCATGACTAATTCAGATTAATGGTGCAGAAATCAGTCATTAAAGAAAAAAAAAAGAGATTGATTTAATAGTCTTAACAGAATGGCCATAAATTTACATCTCCCTTTCTATTCCTGCTCTCTCTGTTTAAAACACTTGAAAGCACTAGTAAACATCTCCTCTGCCTGAGTAGATACAGCATTTATGCTATAAAACCCAGCAAAGGCTCCAGTAGGGTGCAGCTCTGTTAGCTGTATTACATTTTATGACTACCATTGGCTCTCTCGCAGCCGGGCTTGAATTTAAAGAAAAAGAGGTTACATTTCCAAGATATCAGATACTACATCTATAAAATAAAGGCAGCAGTAGTACAAAATTGATAAAAAAGGAGGCCCAAATTTATCTTGCGTGGTAAATTTAATTTCCGACACCCCTGGTGATAATGATTACAAAAGTGTTCTTGTCAATATCGATAAGTCAGTGCAAAGCAGAAACGAGATGTTTAGTTGACCGTGGTGTGGGTGTAACTGGTACCTCCGAGCCCAGAGCTCTGAGCAGTATAAAGTGCAGCCTTATTACAGGGCAGGCATCCAATTTTTAAAACATTACATAGATTGGAGACAGATGAGTGTGGCTGAATTATTCTTGGCCTTTTCTTATGAAATGCCTAGAATATAATTTCAAATGGAAATGAATTTAATTGATGCAAAAACAAATGGGTCTAGAACTCGTCTGAAGGCTTGAGCTTAATCTAGGGGCACTGATAAAAAGTACAGATTACCTTGGGGGTAACCACTTATGCTTTTCAAGAACAGAAATGGGTTACATGAGGCTGTTAATGTAAATTGGAGTTTCACTCATGACTTGTAAATCAATGAAGTTCTTCTCGTTAGCTAGCAAAGATAATTTATTGAGCCCTGTGCTTGCAACATCTATTGCTAGTTGAAGAGATCCTTAATATCTGTATTCTTACTAACCCAAGAAGTATTTATTAACACCTCCTAGGTACCATGCACTTGCTTAGGTTTCTGAAGGATCTGCATTAGTAAAAATAGAGCAGGCACAACCTCTTGTGAAGTTTATGGTCTGGTTTGGAACAGACACATTTTTAAAAATCACTCAAAATCACTGAAGAATTATAACTGGGGAGCTGAGGTGGTAAACTCCAAGAGACCATGACACGCATCTATTTTGTTTTTCAACATGTGACCACAGATTGTGAATTTATAAATGAATTATTAGGCAAATGACCTAACTTGCCAAGCTAGTGTTCCACTCTGAAATGAGCGTGTACAGGGCCCGCTTTGTGTTAGATGCTTAATTTGATTTTTGATTGATTCGTTGATTGACTCATTCATGTATTCATTGATTGGTGATAAATGTTACTAGGGAGAAGTGCAGAGTGAGGGCACTCCAAAAACAGGCCCTGACCTGCTGTGGATGTCCAGAGAAGGTGGTGAAGGTTACTTACGTTCAAGGCTGTGGCAGGAAGGAAGGTGGCACTTACATGAAACTGGAAGGAAGTCACTATGTCACTGGTGTGGAGCCCAGGGCCATGTGCTGGGGAGGCAGTGAGTGGCCACATGGTGCAATGGCCTTGGAGTCATATCAAGTTCTGTCACAAGAAGCCAAGCGTACCGGTGTCTCTTAAGGAGCTGGAGAATTTGCTGTTTTTCATTGGGCTGTTTTGCTAGTTTTTTAGGAAAGATGGTGGCTAGGATACAGATAAAAAGGCAAAATTATCTTCCTAGACACCCAAATGCCTGTGTCACCAAAGGAGAGGAAAGGTGGCACTGGGTGGGGGGGTGGGGGGGGAGGGGAGAGGGGAGAAGGGGAGAGGTACAAATCTTGGAGAGAGGTTCCAGATCTTTACCAGAGGTCCTTCCTTGAGTCTAAGAAAGCTTTGAAATGGAAACTACATATTTTAATTGAATTCTGCTGATATTTTGGTGCCTCTTCTCAGGCCAAATATTTCTACTTCTTTGTCTCAAATTCCTCATTTGTTAAAAGGGGAAATGTTGTATTTGCCATCCAACTTTAGGAGCTTGGCAGTGAGACTTGGTGCGGAGCATGAGCTCATTCAAAAAAAGATATGGGTAAAATGATGTCTTTTAAAATATGGGCCAGATAGCTGTCTTGTTTTCCCAATTATTGCTTCTGTTGGATTTTTGTCATTGTTTTCAGGAAAAACAAGATACTGAGAACCGATCTCTGGGGAACTAGTTTGGTTCCATTTTGAGGAAATATTTTCAAAGATCCTTTCTGAGAAATAGTGTGAATCATTTTGAAATTCTGTAAAACTGTGGGTGAGAGGAGTCCATTTGCCTCCGCAGAAGGGTTTGGAAATCTCGAGTTGATGGATATTTAAAGATATCTTATAAAGGCAGCAAGTTTGGGACCTTTTTATAGGCATTTTGTTAGGCTGCTGTGGTTCTTTAATTAAAGCTAAGGATTGGTGCTAACTTTAAGATCCCAGCCTGAAGCCTTTATTGGAGTACAGTGATTAATCTATAGTTTGGTCTGTGTTTCGGAAGAATAAAAACAAAACAACTAATTTTACTGAGCATCTTCAACATACAGTTGACCCTTGACCAACGCGGGTTTGAACTATGCAGGTCCACTTATATGAAGACGTTTTTCCATCAATACAGTATGGTGCTATAAATGATATCTCTTCCTTATGATTTTCTTAACATTTTCTTTTTCTCTAGTTTACTTTATTGCAAGAACATGGTATATAATACATATAGCATACAAAATAATGTGCTAATAGATTGTTCGTGTTATCATTAAGGCTGTTAGCATTAGTAGTTCATGTTCTCACATAGGCTATTCGTAGTTAATTGTGGGGGGAATCACAGTTACATGTGGAGTTTTGACTACATGAGGAGTTGGGGTTTCTAATGCCTGTTTTGTTCAAGAGTCAACTGTATTTAATATGTGGTGACTCATTTAATGCCATGAGGTGAATATCTCTGTCCTCCCATTTTATAGTTGAGGAAACTGAGGCACACAGAGGCCAAGCGACTTACCCAAGGTCACACAGCTAGTAAGTGGCAGAGCTGGGATTCCAACCTAGACAGACGATCTTCTGAGGCATTGCTCTTTACGCCCATTTTCCAATGTAATTATTACATGTAAATTACATGTAAATTCTTCATGGAAGAAATGAACTGTATTGTCTTTCCATTTCACATTCTACTTGATTTTCCGGCAATTTGTTTTCTTTACAAATATAGGAATTTTTAAACTCCACTTGGGAGAAGAATGATAGAAGAAGCATTTCTCATTACAAACGGCCGTCTCTTAAGATTTAAGAGTTTGTATTCACCCTGTTTAGCTTTTCAGTCTCCCCATCCTAGACAGCAAGTAGTTTGCCAAGATAGGCCACAATACTTGATTTAAGGTGAAAAGAAAGCATGTATCTTTTTATAAGCAAATACAGCGATAATGGGCAATACTCTCTCTCAAGTCTGTGTGTGAAATTACGTTACCTTTAAATGAGGACGAAATGTGGACCCCCCTGGAATGTATCCAGTTCTTTTTAGCAATTTCTCTTGCTGTTTAGAGACACATTCTTTTCGTGGTTTGTCCATATTTCAAATGTATTTTTGACATTAGGAACTAAGTGCTATCCTGACTCCGTTCCATTTAGTACAGACACTGACCACCTACTATATAATAAAACATATAGTCTCTAGAGATTAAGAACATCTCATTTTCAGAATCTAGAATCTGAATTTTATTTTTTTTAATTCTTTAAAAATGTTTGTTAACTTTTGAGAGAGAGAGAGAGAGAGAGAGAGAGAGAGAGAGAGCATGCACGTGCAAGTGAGTGGGGGAGGGGTAGAGAGACAGAGGGAGACAGAGGATCCAAAGGGGGCTCCACATTGACAGCGGAGAGCCGGACACGGTGCTTGAACTCACCCACCGTGAGATCATGACCTCAGCCAAAGTCGGATGAGTAACCAACTGAGCCGCCCAGGTGCCCCTAGAATCAAAATTTTAGAGCTTCAGGCCATTTCCAGATGGCCTATAGTCTGATCCCTTCATTAAATAGATGATGAAATGGAGAGCCCCAAAGTGGAGAAAGACTCTCCACCAAAGTCAAAAACTCTAATGGCAGTGGCTTTCTGGATCTTCTGCTTCCTTCCCACTCTTCTTTCCATTTCATTGCCTTGAAGCTTCTGATTCTGCACACGCCCGTCCTTCCAAGTGGTTATTTATTATCTCCTCATGATTCTCTTAGATGTCTATGGTCTCATTTTGATGCTAATATGATCTTCCAATTCTTTAACCTTATGGTTGGTTTTTTTTTTTTCATGGCTTGCTTCTTCCCTTTGCCTGACCACACACCTGATAGATTTGTCTCTCCTGAGTTTCATAGACAATTCGGGAGTGCCACGTATCTTTTGAAGACCTGGGAAAGGAAAGCGGTCTACAGCGACCCTCCTGAGACCTTCCTCCCAAAAAGTACTGGCCCTTAGCTCCTTAAAGATAGTTGGGCTTGTCCAAGGGCAAAGGCTGGAGACCCAGACCTTGCTTTTCAGACACCCCTAGACTGGAAAACATCCTTTGGGGGTAAAAATGAGGACATGAAATCGCTTGCTGTGGTACCTTTCATTCTGTTAAGGACACTGAAAACACAGTCTGTCATCCTTGACATTTTAATTGAAAGAAAAGCTTACATAGATTTCAGCCGTAAGCAGTATGTTTATACAAGTGTATAAAGAGGAATAATCTGTCAAGTTGGAAAACTCTTAATGCTACGAGACTCAGTTTAGTAATTGAACAATCCAACATGAGCTCACACATCTTACCTTGTTCCATGCCTCAATAATTTTTAGTAGAAATACTTTACCTAGAGGCATATGGTTATTAAAAAGGAGGCTCGGCTTGCTCAAAGTCTGGAATTATTAGCTCATGGCAACAAGCCCGCACTGGAGAAAGACTGTTGGGTCTTTGTTTTCACAACTTTACTGCGATTTGCCATCTTATTTTCAGAGTCTAACTGATGTGTTGTTTGGGAAGTTTCTTTTTTTTTTTTTTTTTAAAGGAAGAAAACATAATTTCACATGGATGAGTGACTTCTCGTGTTAGCAGTACTGCAGAATGTTACTACTTCGTTGCAAAGTCCAGGGAGCAGTGTGAATATCAAAGGAAATAGACCGTGAATTTATTTTAGTGTAAAAAATCAATAATAACTTAGTTATGGGAACCATCAAGGTGTGATGGGGGAAGTCCTGTGTTGCAAGTTGAATAGAAGTCCTGCTTCTTTTCAGGACCCGTGTGACCTTGGGCACATTTAAATGTTTCTGAATTTAGCTTACTCCGAGTAAAATAGGGGTAATCTGACCTACCTACCACATGGCATTGTTTCAAGTCGCATGAAGGTGAAAATATTTTGAAAAATATGAAACTATATAAGTGCAACATAAAAAGTTTCATGCAAGTGCAATGTGTTAGTAATTATTTCTGTATACGCAAGGGGAATTAGATAATTTATGTAATTATTCCGATACCACTCTTGCTTCAGTGATCAGAATATTCTGGACAAATGATTATTTATTGGGCCAAGCTACATAATTACTTCAGTCTAGTCCTTTGTATGCCCAGTGATGGGTAGAATGGATTTTTTTTTTCTTTCAGTGTTTGTAGTTTTAAAAACCCAAGCAAGAAGCCTAGAAAATGACGCAGTTTTATACATGGGTTGGGAAAATTGTTTGTAGAATCTGTGTAAAATAGTAATTCAGAATTCTTCAGAGCCCAAACATACAGCGTTCTCAAATAGCCATTTCTATTTCAAGTATATATTGTTAGCTGGTTTGACTGCTGCCATTAGGCAATTATTATTATAATTCCAAGGGAGTTCAGTACCCTGAAAGGCTTTCTTAATTAACGAGGGAATGCTTGTTATTTAAAAATCTAGTACATCTATGCATGGTGTGGAAGCAACTGATCTAATAAGAACATTGATTAAATGAAACATACCATTCCCCAGCTACTGTATCCAACTGGGAGTTTTCCATAGTTTTGTGAAGCATGAAAACTCATTTTAAATTTAATTACTTTTGCATCTCCATTCACATCAGCTCTGTTTAATTGATTTCTTTTTTCATAATAGCTCATCAATAAACACTGATCACCGAGATCATCATTAATATGCCATGTTGGAAACAAAATGTCAATGACGATACTATGCCGCTCTTCCTTTCTGAGGATGATATGGCATATCAACATAATAAAATGTTCTCAGTTATCTCTTTTGGTTTGTCCCTGTCTATACCCAAAGCATTCCTCCTGGTGACTAGGGAAACAGACATATGGTAGAAGGCTTAGATGTACCTATATGTATGTGTACATGTATGTTTGTGCATCTATCCGTCTGCCTGGATATCTATAGGCGAATGGATGGATAGATGATTACCTATCTGTAGAGATGCTCTCAGTGAGTCTTTCTCATTTTAAAACAGGGCAGTTCAGATTACTAACTTTGCACCTAGAGGAACTGAGCATTACTGTACAGCTATTTTCTTTCCAGATAGAGCCACATTTATACTTATGTGATTCGAGCTATCCACCTCTGAGTGAGATAAGCTTTAGGACCCAGTGAAATTACAGCCTGCTATAGAATTTTGGAGCAATGGACGTCAGCAGTTTCCTAGAACTCTGAAATGTGAAGGACCTTCAAAGACCCTACTAATCCTCTTGTTAATCTATACTCCAGAAATCCCCAGGGCACATGTCAAAAAAATACCCATAATACTCATTTGCTTTTCTGAAAACACTCATTTTACTGTTACAGGCTACTTACATTGGCCTATCCGTGTAACCACTCATGTACATGTTCCGTTAACAAAGCTGGGTGCCATTTGTGTACCTTGACATGGAGTCTGTGTAAAGGTTTTATATTCTTCTATATTTTCATGTATGTAACTTCTTTTTGTAATTTTTTTTAATGTTTACTTTTGGGAGAGACAGAGTGTGAGCAGGGGAGGAGCAGAGAGAGAGAGAGAGAGGGAGACACAGAATCCGAAGCAGGCTCCAGGCCCTGAGCTGTCAGCACAGAGCCCGATGGACGCAGGGCTTCAACTCACGAACCATGAGATTATGACCTGAGCTGAAGTCGGACGCCTAACCGACTGAGCCACCCAGGCGCCCCTCATGTATATAACTTCTTAAACATATAAATATTGACTAATTTCAACAGCAATGCAAAAGAAGAACATGTTGGTATTGTTTCCCCTGTCTCAATCTCCCACTTCGCCCTAAGTCAGCCACGGGAGGCGAGGCACATGAGCTCCAAAGAGGCTTCTCACAGTACTCTGGACGGGACTGTCCTCCCCTGAAGCATAGAGAGGCACCCAGCCGCACCGAACACCTCCATCTGCAGTCTTTACCCAGCGCTTAGCAGGAGGGAATCTTTTTTTCTTTTAAAGAAAATGCATCAATTCTGGGAGCAGAAGCTTCTTTCGTGGCATTCAGGATAAGGTGTCTTAACATGGGGGCCTCAGAGGTCCTCGGAGGGGGGGGGGGGGTTGTTTATGTATTTGTTTTATTTGTTAAATCTTTAATTTAACTGTTTGACATTTATAGAGCTCCCTGGGGCAAAAGCATCAGGAGATTGAGAATTTAGCTGAGGAGGTCACTTATTTGCCATTTTTCATAAACACAAATAATTTCCTTTTTCCCTCAGCCACACATTCCCTGGCTCATTAAATCAATTTGAGTTCCTGAAAAAATTTTGTTCTCAGGCAAATTGAAGCAAAAGCTCAAACTGTGTACTCCCCCGAGGAATGCTTACCCGAGTTCTGCGGGTCAGGCCAAAATCAGTTTCTGTCAAACAGCCTAACACCTCCAGTTATTATAAAATGAAGGATTGGTAATTGGGGGCTGGGCTCAGGCCTTGCCCGAAAAAGGCCAGCTATAGTGGCATGAACCTCAGTCTTGTTCCTTTGGTTCCTTGGTCCTGGCTTTGTTTTTTGTTTTTTGGGGTTTTTTTTGTTTTTTCCACCCACGCTGGAGAATTACGAAAAAGTCAACACAGATTTCTGTTGGGAGTTCATGACTAACGTTGGCTATTCAAATCCAGACGGTGCAAGTATGTTCCGTACAAAGCCGGGAGGGCTTCCAGGCAGAGGCTTAAGAGAGTGTGGATAAAACAAACGCACACAGATCTCAGGGTCTAAGTTCCTCCCAAAGGGCAGAGAATTCTGAGCAAAACACAGGATTTCGCCCCCAAGTCCCTTCCCTAAGAAGCAGGGGTTGTAGGAGATTTACCGACTTGTTGACTATTGAACATGAGTTAGATAACAGAGGTCAGGAAATGAAGTAGAATTTGATGTATTAACTAGGAAGCAGCAGAGGAAGCCAGGCTTGTGTTTTATTTGTTATTATTTCCCTAATATCCTCAATTATGTGGTTCCCATCAGAGGATCTGATCTGTTGCTCATGTAATGGTGTTGTCCCCGCTGGTTCTGGACACAGGCAGCGAATCCCCTGCCCCAAGGCATCAGGAATAATGTCTGCTTTTTGTCTGTGTTACCAGGCCTGTCCCAGGCTCTCTATCTTCTCTGCTACATCTCCACAACAGACAGAGACAGCCCATGCCAGCCTCCATGCCTGGGACCCTGCCCAACCCAACAATGCCGGGATCTTCTGCCGTCTCCATGCCAGTAAGTGCTTCTTGCTTCCACCGAATCCTGCTCTGTTGAAGGCACTAAAGAAAAGCTGAGCTCTAAGCTGGGAAGAGAGTGGCTGCTTCTGGATGAAGAGTTGAGCTGTGTGCTACTTTGGGTAGAGTGCCCGGTTGTCTGTTGCTAGGTGTCTTGCTGGCTTTCCTGTCCTTCAGGGCTCTCCTAGTGAGGCCTGGCCCCAACTTCCTGCGGGCGAGCGAGCTTGCCACACCCAGGGAATGGAATTTGTTCAAGGGCACAGTGTTTTATGACTCGCCCAAAGCCTGTATAGTGTGGGCTATATACAGAGTGTCTCTAACTCACCAGGGAGTGGTCTAGCCAGGACCCAGAGTAACAATTATCATGATAAAAGTAATAATGATGGTACATAATGCCTGCTAATATGTAGTCCTGGGCATCATGTTCTACTAAGCATGCTCACAGCATTTATCGGGTGCTTACCGTGTGTTAGTCCCCCCGTAAGCATTTCATCAACACATGGAACAATCCCGTCAGGTACGTACTATTTCTATTCCCCTTTGTTCAAATGAGAAGAGTAAGGCAGGTAGCTTGCTTGGCTGAGAGGCAGCATCGCTGAGTTTTAAACCCACCCCGTCACCTCCTGCATGATATGTACATTCTCTGCTTTCACTGTCACAACAAACCCGCGAGGGACGCCTTGTTATTACCTCCATTTTACAGACGAGAAAACTGAGGCACTGGCCGAAGGTCACAGTTAGTAAGTGATGGAGCGTCTGGATTTAAATCCAGGCGGTATGACTCTAGAGTCTACACTTAATCATTATATTATACCCCCCACCTCTGAAAACAACGCATTCGCCTAGAAGGGACATACAGACTGTTCCAGAGCAAACCTTGCTCTCCTTCCACGGGATCCCCTCCCCGTCTTTCTTCATCCTCCCTGGCTTTGTAATTCGGGGAGCATGGTTGGTGTCGTTATTCCTGGGGCCACAGGAGTTTTTCAGAGCCCTAGAGGTGATATGACAACTCAACGAAAACCCTTCCGCACCAGTATCAACAATGCCTGGCAGAGCATTTGGGCATTTTTAAGAAATTGTCTGCATTTGTCACTTCACGTTGCTGGCATCGCCATCCTGTGGGAGTGGGGTCGCGGTAGTTATTGACGTGCTCATCTTACAGGCGAAAAGCTAAAGGGTAAGAAGTTGAAGGCAGCCGCCTAATGTCACACAGCTGTGACAAACCCCATCGCAACTTGCGCCAAGCAGCTCAGATTCTCGAAGGTTGAGCAGTTGGCTGGTTTATCTAGGTGGAGGCGGGGCGGGGGGGGGGGGGGCAGGAGTGTGGAGGCCCAAATTCAGAGAAATGGACCTGCCTACGACAAGTATTGGATGGTCCTGGCTAGAAAGAGTCTTTGCAAAACCGGGTCAAAAGGAACAGATGAGTTGACACACTTTACCTGCGTTGCTCACCGTAAGCATCTTTAGGGGGAGGGACAACAGTGCCACCAAGGCCATTATCCCCGGTTTTATTCAACCCAGCCAGCTGCGCCAAGACCCCCACCATAAGCTGTCTTCGTGTAGACTGTAACTCCCTCTTGGCCAACGTTAGTTTCCTTTCATAAATTCCATCCATTAACTAGAAAAAGGCCACTGCGGTGACCTTTTTGTCCCACTTGAGTAAACCGTACCATTTCCAGGGACAAAGGTGGGACACGGGCTCAGGGAGCGCAGAGAACAGGCGTCTCGCACTGGTTCCCCCACGTCACGTCATTATACACCGTGACCTCCTGTTGGTGCTTCAGAATACAAGTAAAAGATCAGGAGCGTGATCAAGAGCCAGTGTAGACAGCAAGTCAGGGATGCTATCCCCACACGAGTTCCCAAGCCCTTGTCACTGACACGGACAGCTGCCATGACAATAGTATCAGTCTAGAGCACTGATTCTCAACTGGGGGTGGTTGTCTCCCGCAGGGGATATTTGGAAATGTCTGGAGATCCTGCTGCTCCATCACAACTGGGGAAAGGGTGCTACTGGGGTCTGTAGGGAGAGGCCAGGGATGATGTTGAACATTCTACCAGGCACAGGACGGCCCCCACAAAAAAATTATTTATTTGGGCCCAATAGGTCAACAGCACTGAGGCTGAGAAACCTTGGTTTTAGAGTGACACTAATGTAACTAATAAAAACGATCATAAAATCGCTAAGAAAAGATACTTTACGAGTCCCTGGTTCTAGAAATCTAGGCCTACTCTTCCTTGTTATCAAGTCTCCTGCTCCTGTCCTAAGATTTTGGCATTTTTAAAAAAAATGCTTATTTTTCAAGGAGAGACAGAGCATGAGCAGGGGAAGAGCAGTGAGAGAGGGAGACACAGAATCCGAAGCAGGCTCCAGGCTCCGAGCTGTCAGCACAGAGCCCAACACGGGGCTTGAACTCACAAACCGTGACATCATGACCTGAGTTGAAGTCAGACACTTAACCGACTGAGCTGCCCAGGCGCCCCAAGATTTTGGCACTTGAAAGCATAGTCTTCCTCTAGAGTTCCTGCCCTGGGAAACCACGATTCCCTTGGTATAAAAGATCAGCCTGTCTGTCGGTGAAGGTTAAGATTCTGAACTCATGTGAAGTGCACACTGCCAGACCCCACATCTCACAAGGTCCTTGGTCAGAAGCAAAATGATGCCTCTGTTCAGGGATTGATTCACTCGTTCCCCAGACTTTTGCTGACACCTGCTGTGGGTCAAGGGCTGTACTCGATCCTGGGGATGTGGTGAACAACAAGGCAGGATTTCATTGTATTGTGAATTCCTACCTTGAACATCAAATGTTGACATAATTTGGGAAGAGGAACCCTCCTGTGTCATTACAAAAGCCCAGTGACCTGTGGACATTTGAGCTCCGTTTTCTGATTTGTTTCAGGGGGAAAGGAGAAGCCTTCTCCCCCCCCCCCCAAAAAAAGGTAAAAACCTTTATCTGGATGTTTTACCTGCAGTGCTAAATGTTGCTTAGTATTCAGCAAACCACTCCCATCTTCTGACTTCTTGATTCTAGTCGCCTCACCCGAGCACACTTGTGAGGCAGAGCCTTATTAGTATAAGCGGCAAATAGTTGTCTCGAAGAGGCTCTTGCTGAGCCCTTATAATCGCTAAGGTGGAAAAATGCAGTTTTTGTGTTTTTTTTTAGGTAGAGAAATCAGCCTGTTTTCAACATGCTGTTGAATTTGTGAGTCATGGAGTAGAAATAGTCACAGACTGTAACTTTTCCACAAAGAGGGAAACCCGAGGCTACAAGTAAGCTGCCCCCATGTCCTCGTAGTGCCTGATGGCTAGTAGCTTGGAAACTTTCGGATAATCATTTGTGCTTCTCCATGACCTTCCTTTTGGGAAACTGAAAGCAAAAGCTCATTTGGACTTGATGTGCCTCCAGGTGAAGGTCCCCCATTGGAATTGTCAAGTGCCTTTCCAAGTCTTCTATCCTCCAGCCTCTGGAAGGGGCAGTTATAAGGAACAAGCATTTTGTGGAGCAATCTTCATGAGTTACTGGTCAGAGTACACGGATGTACTTAATAGCACTGAACTGCACGCTTAAACATAGTTAAAATGGTAAATTTTATGATACACGTATTTTACCAGAATTACAAAAACAATCATAAAAAAATAAAATACCCAGGCTACCTGGAGACTCAGGGCGTATGTGAGAGTGAACATGTTATTTTACTGAATTGCTAAGGCCTCAGAAGTTTTTGCTGGCATGCCCCAGAATGTATAGAAAATTCTTCACCAGATAGCTCCTTTTGAAGCAGTTTCACACCACCGTCCACTGCCAGATAACTGGTCTGTTCTGTCAGGCTCAGGTACAGCTAATGGTGCTTTGCTGGGACAGGGACTGTCCGCCCGTCACTCATGTCATTTAGTGAGCACCTCCGTTACTCCACACATTAATGTTGTAAGTATAGTCCCGCGCCTAGGCAGACCCAGCAGGGATTGAAGGGATGGAACTCAAGGACGGCAGGGACCCAAAGGGGCATTTACCTCAACTTTGCTCTCCACTCTTGTCTGTGAGGTTTCTGTCCTCCACTCTTGGAAGAGTTCCAGTGATAAAGAACTCTGTATTTTCCAAGACTACCCCAGCTGACTTTGAGCAGAAACCAGATTCTCTGAAATTCTTTTTTTAATTTTTTATTTATTTGTTTTATGTGTGTGTGTGTGTGTGTGTGTGTGTGAGAGAGAGAGAGAGAGAGAGAGAGAGAGAGAGAGAGAGAGAGAAAGTAGGGGAGAGGAGCAGAAGGAGAGAGAGGATCTTAAGTAAGCCCGACACTCAGCACGGAGCCTGACGTGAGGCTCCATCCCACAACCCTGGGATCATGACCTGAGCTGAAATCAAGAGTTGGATCCTCGGGGCGCCTGCGTGGCTCAGTCGGTTAAGCGGCCGACTTCGGCTCAGGTCATGATCTCGCGGTCCGTGAGTTCGAGCCCGCGTCGGGCTCTGTGCTGACAGCTCAGAGCCTGGACCCTGTTTCAGATTCTGTGTGTCCCTCTCTCTGACCCTCCCCCATTCATGCTCTGTCTCTCTCTGTCTCAAAAATAAATAAACGTTAAAAAAAAAAAAAAAAAGAGTTGGACCCTCAACTGACTGAGCCATCCAGGTGCCCCTGGGTTTCCTGAAATTTCTGACCGCTGTTTTCTATCCATCCTTTGACAAGTGGAAGAACTTTTGCATTGAAGAATTTGTTTCTTCCTCTTGAGGAAACTCTATTCTCTGTGTGATTTGAGTATTAAGTGTACTTGCTTTACTCGAGTTCTTTGAAAAGTGCTAAATTTCTACTACACAGAAAAAAAAAAATCAATCAGACACACCCTTTCCCAACTGAAAGAGAGATCTGGTTGTATTTACTCTTTAACAGGGACACCCTGGAGACAAAAATGCCACAACTCATACAGGTACTTGAACGACGTTAATTGTAGACCCGATGGCAGGCCGGGGGGACAAGGTTGGAGGGGTCAATCACGTGTCATAGAGTGCCCTCAGCTGCTTTCTTCACCCACCCCCGGCCCTAGCCCTGCTGTAAGGCCAGAAGCTGCTGCTATGTAGGGTCGTGACTAGATTTACAGGAAAGGGGAGTTGTGCCCGGACAGCAGCTCAAATACCTGTTAGTCATCTTAATCATGCTTACGAGTTACGGGGCCAGGAAGACCCACCTTGTTTGGGAGCATTACTTTTTAAATTAATTTAGTGTTTTTCTTATTGCTAAAATGATGCATGTTTTTGCATAAAACTGAAGGAGGCGGCGGGGGGGGGGGAAGCCATGGATAACCTGAGATAACCATGTGGTGGGTATCTTTCCAGTGCTTTTCTGTGCATACATTATTCTTCCCAGTTATAAAAAGAAGCATGACTAGTGGCAGTTGGAGGGTTTGCAAAAGTGGAAATAGTCCATACTTTTATTTGTAAACGTACCATGACGACATGGTTCTGGTTGGCATGGGGCATCTCCGATAGAAGGCCTGGCTTTGGATTAGTTCTTTGATGTCCTTGAGTTTGAGACTCAGAAGTGCGTTGCTTACCTTCCCCAAACCACAGTCTCTCTCCAGAGTTATTCACAGAGCTTCTAAATGACCCACTTGAAAGAGAAATGCAGCTTTGTCTGTGACCTAGACTGCTTTTCTCAGACTCTGATTCTGTTGCTTTCCTTTCTCTTAGATGGAGAGACAAATGTCAGTGAACTCCAACCTCCTGGGAATGCAAGGTCCAAATCTCAGCAACCCCTGTGCTTCTCCCCAAGTCCAGCCAATGCATTCAGAAGCCAAAATGGTAAATAACAATTATCATCATCCTTCTGTTGTTTCGCGGCTTTTTGACTTCTACTCTGACTTCCACATTTCAGTTAAGTTAGGTAGATGGCTCCGTCGTCGTTTTTGGTGAAAAGGTCTTTTCTGTGGAAAAGCAGGACAGAGCTTGGCTCGCTCTTTGAGGATATTTGTTATTGAAGCTTGGCATCAGGTGACCATGGAACAAGCATTGAATCGGCTCATGGCCTTAGTGAAAAGGACATTTAGAAGTTTGGGGAGATCCATAGGAGTTGAGGTGGGATACACCCAAGTATATGTATGTTTTCTCACAATGTGAAATTAACGAAAACAATCCAGAGTTTCTCTTCTTCAAGGTGGTCACAGTTTCAGTGCCACTCTTCCTGTCCCCACATCCGTGAAAACAGACATGTGATTTTTCAGCACACACTGGTACGGAAATATTTTTCATTTTTTATTATAGTTGTCAGATGTGACGTTAACTCAGAGGACCACAGCCTTGTTTTCCTGCAGGGTAACTGCGCCTCTTACTGAAATACATGATTTCGGGTGACAACCTCCAGTGGCTTTTAACATATGAGATTTATGTGCAGTAAGGTCAGTCTTTCCAATCACAGGGAAAGATTTATGCATGGTATTCTATTAAATATTAATAAAAGCAATGCATGTCTGTCTTTGCACCATAAGGTAAATTTGCTGGTTGTACAGATACTTGAAGTAGGTCATTCAGTTTTCATGTAGTTAAACTCTGACTCCACAATTAGGAGGCTATCAGATGGCAACAAAATACACTGTAGCAAAGTTTTTAGTGTCTGATATTGGATAAGAATAGCTTTGCTACAAGTTAGAGATTTATTTGGTTTCCTGACTGATAGTGTTGGAGACCGTGTCTGACGGCTGGTATGAAGATGTTATTGACAGTTCTGAAAATTAGCCATCAAAACCTACTGGCTTCATTTTCAATGGCAGCAAGGTTTTTTTCTGGGTTTTTTTTGTTGTTGGTGTTTTTTTTGTGTTTTTTTTTTTTTTAATGCCTGCTTTGGTCACTTTTCTCTTGGAAATTTTACTCATTTGTCTTTCGGCTTCTTGATTCAAGGAAGCGCCTGAATCCCCAGCGTTGGCTACCTTGGGCAAATAAAATCTGTGGTTAAGAGAGTTCTCTTTGCCGTGCCACAGCCCCAGTGACATGCCAAATGGCACCGGCATCTTCAGCAAAGCTCGTTAAATCTTTTTGGAATCGGCAAATATTTTTTCAGCTCCAGGCCTGCGGTGCCAAACCAAATACTTGCTGGCAGAGTAAAGTTCAAACTGGCATCTGTTTTGGAGACCGGAGTAATGCCATTTACTTTTTTTTTTTTTTTTTAAGGAAAATAAAAAATGAACTGTGAAGGTACTTAAGAAAAGAACAAAATTCACTTATTCGTATGTATGAATAAGTGTTCTAGGTCTGAGCATCCGATGCTATTCCCCCAGCTGGATTACTTCTGAATCATCTTGTTTGGTTCAGGGTCTGTAACCCTTTTGAGGGACCTCCCAGACAAACTTTAGGTGGATTCTTACACACAGTTCCAAACCAAATTTCCCTGCCAATTGATTTTCACTGGATTATATGCCACCACTTGACTCAGAAATGTCCTACCCTTCTCTTCTTACTGGCAAAGAAGGAGAATGCTTCCAGAGGGAGTACGGGTTGATAATCGTATATACGTATGAAATAAGAACATATGATATGGCCAATTATTGTGAATAATATCAGCCAGGGACAAAAGGAAATTGGTCTGTACCTATAAAAGAGTGTTAGCCCACAAATGTTTGTCGAGTTAAATTTACTGAGCAAGCACACAACTCTGCTGATTCATGCTCTAAGTGGATGAATATTTCCAGATCCATGATGTCTGGGCTAATGAATTCCATCATGGAGTTAGGGCTTAAGGAGCACGGTTTTTTTTTTTTCTCTCTGTCCTAACCTCCCAGCCCTAACGCCATTATCACCGATCCATTATTCCAAAGGGGGAAATGGTAGCCACTTATATTTGGGGGAATAGCATTTACTTAGTAGCCTGGAAAAGTGTTTAGTAATTGGCTTTTAATGCATTACTCAGCATCTCTATTCTTATTCTGCCTTCTTTATTCACTGGAGAAGCCAGTTATTGCCGTCTACTAACCATACAGTATTTTCTAGCAGCTTTGGGCTGCTCAGATGAAAAGCTTTTACGAAAGACAAAGTAATGGAGAAAAAAAAAAAAAAAAACTTCCACGATTTTAATGTCAGCCAGAGCCTCCCCAGGTTTCTCTGAACTATGGGCTTTGTTGTTCTATGCCTAATTTTCTTCCTGTGTAAGACGGGAATGGATTCCAGATTTCATCTCAGACTCCTGTTTCACTGTTTTCAAGGACTTTTCCAAAGGTCACACATGGGCTATTGCGATGAATGCACTCTGCGGGGTGTGTTCTCGGAGCACATGAGAAACCAGAGAGCTGCGAGGGAGCCGTCGTCCACACCACAACACTGCATGCCTATTCTCCGGGGGACGGCAGTGTCACAGTGTCTATTTCACATTCTCTATTGGCCACTGACAAAAGCCATCACCCTGCATCTCTGGTGACGCTTGGAGGTCCTGGAGGTGGACAAAAGATTAAGACAGGATTGCTTTAACGATACGGCTTTGTTGGAAGCTGTCCGACTAGTGATTGCTCAGTAAACTGGCCATTTTTATTGTGGAAGAGAGCAATACAGGTGTCCCCAACAAGCTGTAGAGTGTCTTAATCTGGGACATCCAAATCAAGAAGGACAGTGCCCTTCTTTTCATTTAATGTACATTGGTCTCAAGCTCTGGACTTCAGTGTACTGAAGTCACATCTGTCCAAGATGGTTTTGTCATAATCTGGCAGATTATAATTGAGTTTTATGGATTCTTTTGCTGAAGAATTAAGGCAACAAACAAGTGAATACATGCATGTTGGATTTTGTTTTGGGGATCAGAGCAGACTCAAAGCTGTGAGAGCTTTCCATCTTTCCAGCCACCCAAACAACAGGTTCTTAGATCCCTGAGATCTGTGGGTGTCTTCCATGAAAATAGGGTCTTCTAGAAAAGAAATCCACTGGATACCTGCTGGACTTTTTTGACATTCGTAGGGGGAAGGGAGAAAATGAGGGGGTTAAGCAGATAGAAATGGAAAAGGGGAGAAAGAAGGAGACAAAAAGGGTAGGGGGCATTTAAACCAGACAGGGACACATTTCCAGACTCTTCTGGGTGTGACTGATTCTGTCGTGGTGTGAATATGGTGTTCTTAGAGTTACGTAGATTTGTGTTCATTTCTATTTGTGAGAATGAGACCAATCCTATCTAGCTTTAAAAGAGGTTTGCTTTCTTTCTTTCTTTCTTTCTTTCTTTCTTTCTTTCTTTCCACCAATAATGAGACTGGAAGCTAAATAAGGGGGTGGGGGGAAGTTGTCCATATGCCTGTCCTGTGTCTCAGTAATGTTGAGATGATTACCATACTGAAACCAACTAAAATGAAGGGTGACATAGAAACCCTCTGGAGAGGGCTGTGGCCACTCTGTCTGGAATTCACCTTCAGTTTGAACAGGGTTAGGGAAGTCCAGGGAGTGTTGATACTAAGGAGAAGGTATGTAGGTACAGCTGTGATCGGATTTGGCCCTCAGGACACCACCGTGACCGGGCTGTTGTCCCCATTTCCTAGTTGAGGTAACTGAAGCTCCAAGTGGTTAAAAAACTGGCCCGGGGCGCCTGGGTGGCGCAGTCGGTTGAGCGTCCGACTTCAGCCAGGTCACGATCTCGCGGTCCGTGAGTTCGAGCCCCGCGTCAGGCTCTGGGCTGACGGCTCAGAGCCTGGAGCCTGTTTCCGATTCTGTGTCTCCCTCTCTCTCTGCCCCTCCCCCGTTCATGCTCTGTCTCTCTCTGTCCCCAAAATAAATAAAAACGTTGAAAAAAAAATTAAAAAAAAAAAAACTGGCCCAACAACACAGCACACAGTGAAGGCTACCACCTCAGGCTCCAATGACGAAGCTCCTTCATCACAATATTGACCCTTTAGATAAGAATATCATACAGGGGGTGCCTGGGTAGCCCAGTGGGTTAAGCATCTAACTTCTGATTCAGCTCACGTCATGATCTCACAGTTTTGTGAGTTCAAGCCCTGCATCAGGCTCTGCGCTGACCCTACAGAGCCTGCTTGAGATTCTCTCTCTCCTCTCTCTCTGCCCCTGCCCTGCTTGTGCTATCTCTGTCTCTCTCAAAATAAATAAACTTAAAAATGTTAAATAAAAAAAAGAATATCATACAGCGTCCAGATCATACAGCGTCCAGATAACAGTAACCAGCAGATGACATCAAATTCATTGGGGTTAATTTACGTTTACGTACAAATGGGAGATAAGGATGCCAAGGATAGTGTAGACGTCCAGATTACCTGGGAAAGGTGAGGAGTGGTGGGTAGTTTGGGATGTGCCCCTTTGTTTAACCAGAGCTCTGTGGTCTCGCTGACTGGTTCAGCTTCCCTGCCTCTTTCTCCAAACACATTTTTTAATTTATTTTATTTAATGTTTATTTATTTTGAGAGACAGAGAGAGACAGAACATGTGCGGGTGAGAGGCAGAGAAGGAGACACACAGAATCCAAATCAGTCTCCAGGCTCTGAGCTTTCAGCACAGAGCCCCTTGTGGGGCTTGAACTCACAAACTGTGAGATCATGACCTGAGCTGAAGTTGGACACTTAACCGACTGAGCCACCCAGGAGCCCCTTTAAAAAATTTGTTTAATGTCCTCCAAACACATTTTTTATCTTGATGTTTCTTACTTTACATGTGTGTCCCCCCACTACTCAACTAATTGGGATCTCCTTGAGGATAATCTTTGCATCGTGTAAGCTCCTTGTACTGAGAAAGGCCCCATGAGTGAGACCTGAATTTAACTAGTTGAGTTGAGTTGAATTAAAATAATGAGAAGGAACCAAACAGTAGCAGTGGAAATGGAGGTGGAATGAGGTGGCTAAGGGGCAAGGGGGGGCTCAGGAGAGGGTAAAACAAGGAAAATGCTAAGCAAAGTAACAAGCTGATAAAGAGTACTTGACTACATTTGACTTCTTCGAAGGACAGCTGGAAAGAACATCTGGCTTTTTTTTTTTTTTCCTTGAGAGAAAAGCAATATGTCTGTTACTGAGAAAATAGAAGTTAGATTAGCATCGCCCTCTTAGGAATTGAGAAGGGTCAATCCTAAATGCTATTTCTTCCATGGTGATAGACTAGCTATGCTGTATTTTGGTGGTCGACTTGTCAATACATCAGCTCTAGTTAGGTTTACAATTTATTAAATGGATACATAAGTCTATGCATCAACGAATGAAGGAAACAAAAAATAAATAAATAAAGGTGGAAAGTCAAAGCCTTTCGGCGGCAGAGGGTACTTAGTGAAGATCTTGCCCAACTTCCTCGTCTCACAAGTGAGGATGCCAAAAGCAAATAAAAGCTCAGGGAAATCAAGCCATCATTTAAACACAGAGATGGGCCTCCCCGTGCAGACCTTCACGTTTCTACCCAGCATGATGCTTTTTCCGTCAGCTGTACTGATAAATGACTAACAGTGTTTCTCTTCTTGGCCCATAGTTTCCTCCTGAAAGATTGGCAGACAAGAGCTAGGGCGGTATAGTGAGCAATCCATGGTCAAATCTCCACTTTGTTTTGAATGTCAACCTGGGTGTGTTTGTGTTTGCCTTTCCCCTCCCTAATTATCGAGCTGGATAACTGTTTGCCTACGGTGCCCCTTGACCACCCACTGTCCAACAGATAAATCACAGAGAAGCCTGCCTCCCTATGGAGTTGCCTGGAAAGTTTATCCACATGAAAAGACAGTCTCCAGGTAACATCTCTCTGGCACTCTTGAGAAATGCCGCTTTTCGATTTGCCTATTTGCTTTAATCACCCCCAGTTTCACTTCCTAAAAGTCCAGGAATTAAAAAAAAAAAAAATCAGTGAATGAATAGGCTGTCTGCTTCTCAGAAGCTTTGTGGTGAGGCAGGAAATGCTGTTTGACTTTAAAGAAACTCTCATTAACTTTTGAATCATGCCAGAAGCCATGTGTCCCTGTAGCTGGGGATCAAAACATGATGATGGCCCGAGCCAAGGTGGCCCCTTCTTTTCAGAATCCTCCTCCCTCGCTGCTGTGAAAAAACTGTCCAGTATGCAGATGAGTAGGAATTATGTAAGATTCCATGACAACAAAAACAGCAACAGAAATCTATGCTATCACTAATATGAGTGATGGATCTCATTTTAAAAGCAATTTGCTTTCTTAAAATAACCTGGTAGCAAATAGTAACTAGTTAACGTTAATTAAGCACTTGTATATATGGCAGAAACTATGGTAAGCATCTTATGTTTTCTCATTTGATCCTCATATCAGTCTGATGAGGGAGATACTATTCCTTTTTTTTTTTTAATTTAATGTTTATTTATCTTAGAGAGAGAGAGTGTGTGTGTGTAAGCAGGGAAGGGGCAGAGAGAGAAAGAGACACGGAATCCAAAGCAGGCTCCAGGCTCTGGGCTGTCAGCACAGAGCTCAATACAGGGCTTGAACTCACAAACTGTGAGATCATGACCTGAGCCGAAGTCGGACACTTAACCGACTAAGCCACCCAGGCGCCCCAGGGAGATACCATTCTTACTCTCCTTTACTAATAAACTGAGAGGTTAGGTAACTGGGGAAGAACATAGAAGCTGGGAAAATGTGCTGGGATGTGAACCCTGGCTTTGGGCCCTTGGTCCTGGCTCTAAACCATTATGATTTGCCAGCCGGGGAATGATCATCCTATGAGTTTCTATTAGTGGGGCACTTTCCAAATTGCAAAGACTTCTGTATACAGATATCATTGGAGCCTCGTAGCAACCCGGTAAGGTAAACATGGGAATATTACCATCTTCGTTTTATAGACAGAGAAGTTGAGTGGCCTTTCCAGCATCATCCAGTGGCATAACCACACCCTGCACCCAACATTCTGTGGTTTTTGTCCTGTTTCTACTTTATCACGCTGTCTCTGGTGTCCCTATGGTAACTCATCCTGAAGAGAAGCAAGCTCTTACCAAAACAAAACTCAGTGGTAACAGTAAGAGGAGGCTCAAATTAATAGCTCAGGCCCAGCTACCAATTAGCTTATGCCTATTAGATTCTCTGTTCCTCATAAACTAAACACAGGAAAGAAGGCTGATCCATATTTCTGTCTGGCCAGGACAAATGCTGAATATGAGCTTAGTTATGGTTATTAAAGAATTGAAAGCAGGAATATTTCTCTAAGAGTGAACAGAAACCCCCAACTCTTTTCTGTTGGCTGAAAGTATACCCCATTCATATGTGATTGCCACTTTGCCCTTTTAAACTATAGAAAGTTGAATTTAGGAATTTATCATGTCATTTTTTTTTTTTGTAAAAAGTAAATGATCCGATTATGAGATCCTTGATAAGAGCTAGCAACCATTTATTTATATTTCTACAGAACAGAATACATTTCTACAGGATTACATTCCATGTGCTGATCCAAACTTCAAATACATGAGATTACACATTTGATTATATTTGTTTTGAAAATAAGAATTTGAGAGATTATCAATTGCCTATGAATCACCAAATTCCAAAGAAGGAAAGGAGCTCAGGGATCATTTAAGCAAAATCCTTTCCCTTTAAGAAACAAAGGCTTGAAGGTCAAGTTAATAGCTTGTCCAAGGTCACATAGCTAATTCCCAGAAAGAAGGGGAATTAGAACTCAATTTCTGGATTTTCAAGTTTCTAGAACTTTGCTCTTCATGTGCTAGGCGGGAATTGACAGGGAAGGCCATCTGCTAGTTGCTGTGATAGTGAATTCTCTAGGGGGAGTGTTTCCTGACGTGTTTTCTGCAGTCTGGCTAGCAAGGCAAAGCCCCTGGGGAGAAGAGGGTCAATCAGCTTTTCCCTTTCGCATCATGTCAACTGGGAATTGAAGGTAACCATCAGACTGCCCAAAGAAATGGGCCCACTTCTCCACAGTCCTTCTTGAGACGGGCGGTTCTTGACATGATACCACTGAGCTCATTCTTATTCACCATCCAGCGTGTGGCTACACACTGAGTATTTCATCTCTTGGCACTTAGGACAAACTGCCTTGATCTTGTCTGCCACCAAGCAAAACTAAACTTCCCACGTCTCCTCTGTTTTCCTTGGGTTCGTGGACCTTCTAGGGGCTTTCGGAGGTCTGTACTGTGCTGACGCAGAGCATTGGCCCAGCTCGCCGCTCACACAACACAAAGGGGTATTGAAAGACCCTTTCCGTCTGATCTCGTCTCTTGGCTCCCCCCCTCCACCCTCACCAGCAGCTCCTCATACACACATTCAGACACTCTCCTCTAGGACTCATTGTCTTCCCAGTTTTATTTCTTTCTCTTTCTGTGAGTATCCACCCTGTTTTGGTAACCATGGCAATAGGTGAAACACAATCCCAATATTTGCGCCCTGCCTCTGTCATCCAGCCCAGCACGCGTATTGCCGGGTCTTGTTTTTGTGTTTGTTTAATGTTCCCAAGCCTGAAGTCAGATGCATCTGGGCAAGAGCACTGCACATGGTCCGGTTCGGAACACCCCCTCTCAGAAAGTTTTCAGGCACGTCTTCTTTGGGTTCTGTGTACGTGTGCATGTGCGTGTGTCCCTGTCTGCTTTGGAACATTGTGCACGTAAGTTCAGCTTGTGTCAGAATAGGCAGGGGGGGACAAAAAAGGAAATTTTACAAATCTTGTTAGGGGGAAGCTCTGCTTTGTAGAGATATATTTTGGTCTTTTTCTTGGAATTTGTGTATCTTTCCAAGATTTTTGCCAGCACAACTAATAACGAAAGTTTGCTTTGCACTTTGGGATGATGCCTCTGCCTTGATTTGGCTTTTTATGTGGCAGCTACAGAAAATCTGTCAGAAAATGTGTGCCTTGAGGGGGATGGAAGGTGAGACATGGGGGTGGATGGAAGGGGTAATGTTTTCCTAACATTTTGGGATTTTTCTTTTCTAAAAAATTAAAGAGAGAACTTAATCTTTGAGGGAAAAACAAACAAGCAGTGTATTTTCCCTCCTGGCATCCTTTTAAGATTGCCTTTTTATCCCCCTGCTAGTGTGAAAATGTAGCTGTACTGTGGTACTATAGTATTATATGATTGTTGTGTTTGCCTTGGCATAACTATGATGAATCGCTAGGTTCTCAGACTGGCTAAGCCCCACACAATAACAAATGTCAAGTATTTTTGTTTTGAAATGGTGTTTGCAGTCACCAGAACAGAAGATGTGTTTAAGGAAGATGAGATTGTCGTCCAACTGTGGCCTTGGATCCTCAAAGTGCAACCAGAGAGGCAGGTGATCAATAACGTGATTCCAGTAGCCAGCCAGGATCTGAAGTATAAGAGGGAGCAGGAACACACTCGGGTAGAATTTCAGAGTTGGCAGGTGTTTCCCTTGCACCCTTTCCGGGAACATCCTTCTTCCTTCTGGCCCCTCACGTGGGAATGCACCCGTGTTTCCATGGTACCCAAGGGCTCGGTCTGGTCCTGTGTCCCTCCCAGCCTCTCCTGCTCCACTCAGCCCTGCACACCGTGGTCTCTCTCTGAGCCTGGCAATTTCCTAAAGGCTTCTTGCTCTCTCTGGCTGCCTTGTTTGTCCTACTGTAGTTCCTTCGCCTCTGCAAACTCCCCCCCCCTTTTTTTTTTCAAGACTCCACTCAAATGCACCCTTCCTGTGAAGTCTTCTCAACTTCCTCAGGTAGAGAGCAGTCTTGCCTTCTCTAAGGGTAGACTGCATTTGCACCTTGTTTATTTCTTCCTTGTGGAGCTTTATGATGTATCATTGTCCGTGTACTTGCCTCACCTCGCCTGTGAACACTTAGAGAACAGAGGCTAATTTGATTCCCCTCCAAGTCCCCGGGTTGGCATCTCTCCTGCATGTTCTAGGTGCCCAGTAGATGTTTGTTGATAGGATGAATGAGGAAAAGTTTGATAAACTAATTTAGATGGGGATGGTACTGTGACTTAAGATGTCACCCCACACTGTGGGCTTTTTAATTTTTTTTTTTTTTTTTTTTAAGTTCCAGGGATAAGGTAGGACTTAACTTAGATGATTGATTCACAAGTGATAGAATTTCAGGACCCATCACAAGTGGATGGGAGAGATATTTGAGCAGGTGAGAATCCTTCCTACAATTTCCTAAATCCTTGCATCAGTCTGTACCTGGGGTTCTGCCAGCCACAGCCAAGGACACCTCTCCAGAGAAGCCCGGGGAGAGCCCTCTGAGCCCATTCTATGGTACTTCCTACGGGTGAGATGGCTTTATATTAAGGCACTGTGATACTTCAGTATTGAAATCCCCTCGGTGCAGGCCCAAGATTCTAGTACCTTTTTTAATACATAAATTCGTGAATTCCAATGGACTTTTGGTCAAAAATTAATACATGGCGACAAATTTTTGGAGATACGTTAAAATGAAAATATTTTTTTCTTGTTTCCCTGTTCGTATATGTAATATATCAAAATTAGCTCACACTGAATGTATACTTTATATGCTGTTTTTTTAAAAATTTCACATATTATGAGCGTTTTCCCGTATCTTTTGAAAACATTTTATAATCGTATGCTTTATCCTCTGGGTGTCACATAAAAATTTTAAGTGGTTAAAATTTTTATTTTATTTTTGGTTTTTCTCTACTCAAAAAAAACCCCTTTGATTATAAAAATAAATTTAAAAAATTGATCTGAAATTATCGAATTACCTTTTTGATTATTTCCATAGGATAAATTCCAAGAATTAGGATTACCAGGTCAAAGAGATTGAAACATTTTTAAATCTTTGTGTATATATTGCCAAATCTTTGTAGGTATATGGTATATATATTGCCAATTTTTTAAAATCTATACTAATTTTCATTCCTGTCTGTAATACAGGAGGATATCTACCTTATGGCATTTACACAAGTGTTAAGTATTATCATTTTTTAACAAAATCTTTGCCACTTTCTGTTTGCATTTGTTACGTTATGAGTCATCTTACGTCTTTTTCTATATTTGTTGGCTACTTGCGTTTCCTCTTTGATACATTTCTGGACTTTCCGCAGCAATTTTTCTTAATTAGGGCTAGTATTGGAGTCCAAGGGGGAAAATGGTGGAGCAGACTGTCCTCTTCCTACTGCATTTTTCAAATTCTTATTAACTAGCTGGCTTTCTGACCTTACTTTACCCATTACCCATTTGTTTGTAAGACCTTAAAATACATACCTTAAAATATGTTTAGTAGTTGTTTTGGTTGTTTCACTTGGTTTACACGATTTTGCTTAGAAGCACAGTGTTTTGAGAATTTGAAAAAAAATTCTCCGAACGTTTTCTGGTTTTGATAGTTACTCACCTTACTCATTACAAACATGTTGACTTACCTAGGGATATAAATGTGGCTCTGCCACATTTTCTGTGTTTATCTAGCCCAGCCTTTGTCTATTTAAATATATATCTCAGTATCTTAAATAAACTGAAGATACGTCTGTGTCTTTCACATTGCCTGAGGCAGGATTATGTGGATCCTGCTTTTATCCCATTTATGAGAAATCAACCTCTGACCGTTTTATTTCACCGGTCACTATGTAAGTAGATGGGTCTATATTGATTAAACTTTATCATCATGACTGGATGGTTAAATGTCGCTGATTCCATTCTCCAGCAAAAAAGTTAAACAGAAAATATAAAACAGCTTAAGTCCTGTGGGGTGATATTAATGGAGAATTATTTTAAGGTTGAGTGAGTCTTCTGGTGACCAGACTGTAACCTCCTTACTAGTGCATAGGCTCCCCAAAGGGAGGGATCTGAACACCTAGCACATATTTGGCACAAATTATCTCTGTATCAGATGAATGAATATGAGTAACTAATTATATAATAATAATATGAGACACATTGAGCACAGTCCATATTACTGTGTGATTTCCATGTAGTAAAGATTTAGGGAGGCACTGTACATAAAGTCCTATAGACTTGGCACTTACATGTATTATCTGACTTAATTCTCACAACTATCCTATAAATAGTGTATCCCTGTTTTCACAAGCAAATGACTTGATGTATAGTGTCCAAGATCATTCAAGCAGCAAATGGCAGACCAAGGATTTAAACCCCACTTTGGGATCTGACCTTTCCATGCTAGGTCTTTGCTTTGGCAACCTAAAAATGACATGGTGACTGGATTCTAGTAGGAATGGAAGCATGGAATCAGCAACAGTCAGTTGACAAATATTCATTATTAGTGTCAACTGTGTATTAGGCCTCCTTTTTTTTTTTTTTTTTTTAACAGTATGCCCCTGACATTCCTCAGGGCTTTGCCTGGCATTATTTTGAATCTCCAAACACACGCATGTGGTGCATCATTTCCTGCACCCAGGGCAACAAGCAGAGAACAAAACCAAATTGTAATTCTGATCCTGAGTGGAGGGCCAAACTGACTGTCAAATCCCCACTCAGAGCTGTAGCCAATGCAATTCAAGTCTGTGCCCCGGCAGAAGTTCAAATTACTGTAGGTCGTGGAATTTGAGGGTTCTTTTTTTAATACTTGAAACCTTGAATGTAAATTGGAGAATACCAAGTCTCTATATCTTTAGCAATAATGTTAATAATGACTTCTATTTCATGTGTTAAGATCTGCAGAACATTTTCACACCTTCCACATAGACCAGCACGCTAATCTCTCGAGGGAGCCACAGCTCTCAACTGGAATTAACAATAAGGTGTTTTCAAATTTGTTTTCTCTTTGAGTAACAGAATGAAGCGTTAAGAGCAAAGACCTGACAGTCAGACTGCTGAGAATGACATCCTAGCTGCAGACCTGGTTGCTTGACCTTTTTGTTCTGCATTTACTCATCTATAAAATGGGGATAATGGTAGGGCCTCTCCTAGAGATTGAGGGTTAAATGAGATGATACACGGAAATTATTTGGCATAGTACTTGGCATGTAGTATTCCTTCTCTCTATATATATTTCTTCCCCTTTTTCCTGCTTCAAAGGGTACTTCTTTTTATTTTATTGGTTTAATTCATGATGGCTAAAACATAGTTGTGCAAAGTCCATAGTCTCGTAGAGAGCTGAAGCTAAGAGAGATTAAGTGCCTCACCGATTAAGTACCTCACCTTTGATCACTCAGCAAAGTGGTGGTGAGTTCAGTTGTAGAATTTAACTCCCAGTTTTGATTAATGCGCTAAATTACTGTGTTCTTTATAGATACTGGACTAGAGAAACCCCATGGGAGGTATACAGCTGTTGCTTTGAATTCGCCAATTAATTGAAACACGTAAAAATAAAGATGACTTTTAGAAATGCTTTTAAATAGTTAAAATTATTTTACAGTTCAGTGCAGCATATTTTCAACTTTCAAACACATGGTATTGTTTTATGGTTTGCTAGTTCCCCAAACATATGAATATGAAAACATTTTATAACATTCAAATATCAGAGCCGAAGTTACACAAAGGACCAAAGCTCACCAACAAATATATGTTAAATTCCATGGCCTAAAATAGACTTTTGCTGTGTCTGTACAAATTACTTTAGATTATCCAAATGTTTGGAATACGTCTAGCCACGAGACCCAGCTATGTCCCTTAAAATGACACGAGTTGTGGCATGCCAATTTGGGGCATTTAATTTTTTCCAAAACACCTAGAATCATTATTGGTTTGCGTGAGAGCATCCCTCATGCTCTGCAAATGGGTTTGGAAGAAATGCTAGTGAAGCAGAGGAAGAGTCCCTCAGTCCCGTGAATGGCGGTAGTTGAGTCTCTGGGACACGGGTAAGAAGGCTCTTTGCCAACGTGCCCTTTGGAACAACCATAGCCGTGATAACAGAGTGTGAAGACCTGATTATTTTCCAATCTGGTGAATGAGTCCAGCTGTTCCGCAGGCCAGTATGGGGTATGTGAGAACATGGGATCACAGCAAAAGCGCGTTTATCTCACTCCATCATTGCAGCGAACTTTATCTCCTGGGAATGTTCTCAAAGAGCAAGTCTGGACAGAGTCATGGCTTAATGACCAGGGGCTCTACAAGAGGGTTGTTCCTGAGTTCCAGTTACGCAAAGACAGGGCCTGCATTTGTAAGGAAAGATAAGCTAAAGAGCCGTGCGTGTTCCTCAGACAAAGATAATTTGTCACATCGCCACCATTAATCTCTTAGTTCCCGGCTCACTTGGTTCCAAGAGATCTGTTTTATAGATTTATTACATATAAAGCAATGTCTTTACCAGTCCACTGAGCGATCAGCTCATTTGTTCCGCTTTTCATTCAAAAATCTTTATTGAGCACCTCTAAAATGCCAATATTATACTAGGTTTTGGGGGATCAAACTGCAAATAAGACAGAACTCAAGCCTTTAGGAACTTACAGTCCGCCACTGAGTATGTTGTGATAAATATTATGATGAAGGCAAGTACAAAGCTTGTGCCTCATTTGCCTTCGTGGCAATGGTGGTGAGGCTTCCGGGGATGCCCTCCAGGAAGACCCCTCGGATGAATTTTGCTCCTGCATTCTCCAATAAAGTGGCCACTGCCCACATGTGACCATTTAAATGTTAAGCTCATGAAAATAAAATAAAATTTAAAATGCAGTTCTGAGTTGCGATAACCACATTTTGAGTGTTCAGTAGCCACACGTAGCCTGTGGCTACCATGTTGGCTACAGAGATAAGGAACATTTCCGTCACCACAGAAATTTCTATTCAACAGCAGTGGTCTAAGCTGATTGGCTGGATGGGAGAGGGAGGGTTTTCCAGGAAGAATAAATGGGGTGAGTCCAAGCCTGGAGACGCTGAGGAAGAAATGACATTTAAAAAAAGTAGCTATTAAAAAAAATTATTATAAAAATTTTAGATGTGCGTATGTATTGATTCAAGAAGCATTTATTATGTTACAGCTATGGATTTTGCAAAGATGCATAAGACAAAGTGTCAGCCTCTGAATAACTTACATACATATGGGTGAGGTAGGAACCATAAAAAATGACCATGGGGCGCCTGGGTGGCTTAGTCGGTTAAGCATCCGACTTCGGCTCAGGTCATGATCTCGCGGTTTGTGAGTTCAAGCCCCGCGTCAGGCTCTGTGCTGATGGCTCAGAGCCTGGAGCCTGTTTCAGATTCTGTGTCTCCCTCTCTCTCTCTGCCCCTCCCCTGTTCATGCCCTGTCTCTCTCTGTCTCAAAAATAAATAAACGTTAAAAAAATTTTAAGAAAAAAATGACCAAAAACCTATATCTTGAGTTCAGAAGAGACTGATTACTGGGTGTTAGGAAGGAGAATTGGAAGTTCGGGCCAGTCTTCAAATCTTCATGAAGTTGTTGCTTTTGATCTGGGTCTTGAAGAGGTCTGTGAGGATTCAGACAGGGAGGTGGAGTTAAATTCCTACCTTGGATCAAGAAACATTCAAATTTCGCACAGTTATTCCGGCGTTAGGGTTCAGCAAGCAACTGAGAAGCTGAGGGCTCTCCCCACTGGCATATTCATTAATGTCTTTCTACTAAGACTGCCATTTATACAATGGGGAGCTTATTCGGCTGTGCCAACTTACACGGAATAGTCTCCCTTCTAAATGGTGTTAGCATGGATTAGTTTAGGGAAGCTTGAGCCAGATCTTGTTTGCATTAGGTGGCTGAAAAAAGGATGGGGGTGTGTGGGGGGGGTGGGTATTAAGGATTATGCAAATCACTGGCAATATGTAGCCTGTAAACTGGAGACTTCTGTAAAAGCAGCTTTTATATGCCAATAGGTGAGGGAACTTGGAAGCAGTTGTGAGGCATATTATGGGGCAGATGACTTAGGCAGATCCAATGAAAATATCAGTAAATGCTTATGTACATATATAAATTCTAGTCTCTGAATTGTACAATCGGATCTCGTGAAACTCCTGCCTGGCTATTTGTTCCCTGAAGTTACAATGACCACTTCCTTTCTGTGTTTGGTATTTTTCCTCCACTGGAAGAACCTATGAAGTGCAGCTGAGGTCTTCCTTATCACAAAACCCACTTGTCCTTCCATTTCTAGGATTCTGATGTACTTTGTTGTTTGGGAAACGCCAGTCATAGGACCGTACACGAAGGAAAACTTCCAGCCATCCAGAAAGAGAAGGATTCGAGAGGGTGACAGAGAACGGTCTCCTTAACAAAAACTATTCTGATGTGTGCTAAGATTCAGGTTGAGGTCAGGTCTTTAGAAACTGTGTATGAAATAAAGTGAAAAACAGTTTTGCAGATCCCTATTTAAAATCTCCTTTAAAACGGGATAATACAAGCTCTCTCCTCTGTCCTTTGCCAGGAGAAAACCCTTCCAGAATGTCTAACACATTAGAAAACAAAAAGACAACTGGAAGTATGGCATGAATAGTTTGGGGGGAAAGGAAAAAAATTTTTCCCCATTATCCCTTAATATGTAATTTCTGAAATTTATTTAAAAGTTGTTTGAGGGGCGCCTGGGTGGCGCAGTCGGTTAAGCGTCCGACTTCAGCCAGGTCACGATCTCGCGGTCCGTGAGTTCGAGCCCCGCGTCGGGCTCTGGGCTGATGGCTCAGAGCCTGGAGCCTGTTTCCGATTCTGTGTCTCCCTCTCTCTCTGCCCCTCCTCCGTTCATGCTCTGTCTCTCTCTGTCCCAAAAAAAATAAATAAATAAATAAACGTTGAAAAAAAAATTTTAAAGTTGTTTGATATCAACGCAGGAAAAAGAAATTCAAAATAACAATATTCTGTCTGGACTTTATACCTTGAACTTCTCAAGACCAAGAAGACATCATGAACACCTTACTTGGCTGCACAGTGGATTTTCTACACACTTGTTCAATCAGCTGATTTCTATTTGACTGAAGGTTGTTGAGTCACCAAAAGTGCCGCGGGGTTGAGCAGATTTCAGTGCCGCCTTTGGAACCCCAAGGTGGATCTTCGGCAAATAATTCCACTAAAGGCAGGCCTGACTCTCACACAGGAGTGGTGTTCCCAAAGTGAGTTTAAAAGCCAGTCATTCAGAACTCAAAACACAGATTTCCTCATGAGAAATGTCAGAGATGGTTACTTTCCCAGGACTGCCCACAAAAGCCTTTTATTCTATCATGTATCTGAGACTGTCTCCATGTGTTGAGAAAAGAATAGAGTAGTATGGGACAGGACCCCCCACCCCCAACCCCATCCCGAGGGACAGCACTTGTTATTTGCCATGGAGACAGCCACCAGGACTTCAGGGAGAAAGAAAGGGAACACGTTTATCTCCCTGAGGGGAGCCTATCTCTGAAATTATCCCTGGTACAGCCTTTTGCAGAGTGAACCTTTATCACTTACATTGTATTACTTTTTTTAAAAGACAGCTCAATACTTCTGGAATTAGGTGTGTTTTGAACTCTCTCTTCTTTTATTATTGTGAGCTCCATGATGACTGTTCCACACATTGCTAGATTCAGAAACCAGGGGAGTGATGACCATATGACCATGGAAATCGATGTCCCTGGGATTCGTCATTAGCAAAGGCACGCAATCTCCTACCGACTTATTGACATTTTCCTAGCTCTTAAAAATAGCCGCAGTGTGCCATTCTCACATGTGATTGATACATTGTGACTTTTTGATGTCTGAGCAATTGATTGGTTGATTCTTTTTAGCATCAAAACCAAAGACAAGAGTGATGGAGATGACCTAGAGAAAGGTGAAATCTCTCCCCTCTGAGGGTTGAGCTAATTGAAGCAATTCTATATGCTTGCTTCATCTTAGAGGATAAGCCTTTCAAGTCCTCTTCATCACTAATGACGCCAACATTTTCTAATATTTTTTGCCCACCTAGAAAGTATATCCGTGATACTTTAAAATGTAAGTTACTACCCCTGCAACCTTAATTCACCGCTAATGATATACTCGGGACATTTTCAGCCAGTATCACAGACTGTTTCTTTTTCTTCCTTTGCTTTCACTCTAGGAGAGTTGAGTCTTGGATGGCGAAGTAGACCCTAGGGTACTGTGGCTACTTGTCCATAGCAATCAAAGATATTTTTGAAGAAAGAAAAAGACAGAGAAGTGGACCTTAGAACACTTAGGAAACTGATTCGTTTCTGTATTGGTTTGTTAGAGTTGCCCCAACAAAGCACCACAGACTGGGTGGCTTAAACAGCAGAAATTTACGGTCTCACAGTTCTGGGGACTAGAAGTTCAAGATCAAGGTGTCAGAGGAATCTGTTGGTTCCTCTGGGCTGGGGGACGGCCTTATACCAGGTCACTCACCTTGGCTCATATAAATGGCCACCTTGTGTGTCTTCACAGGATCTTCCTCTGTATGTCTGTGTCCTGATCTCCTCTTCTTATAAGGACACCAGTCATATTGGATTAGAGCTCACCCATATGACTTCATTTTACCTTAATTACCTCTTTAAAGGTCCCATCTCCAAATCTGGCTATATGCAGAAGTACTCTGGGTTAGAACTTCAACATATGAATTGAGGAGCAAGGGAAGGACACACGAATTCAGCCCATAACAGTCTCCAAAAGTAATCCGAAGGCTACCTAAATCTTAAAATCTTAAGCAGAACGCTGACCAACACTCCATGGTTCTCCTTTGCAAAATCAGATCTCTAATTCCAGGGAAGTTCTGTGGGAATAGTAAAGCCTGACAGTGCTGTGTTGGCCTCTACAATAAAGAGCTCTTCCTTGATAAGCATAGCTTGCAGATGGACCCATTTCTGAAGCTTAAAAGCAGAGCTAGGAAAAAGAGGCAAGAGAGGTGCCCAGGGTACAGTTTAAGAAGGCACTCACTCTCGGTGCCGTGCAATGACTTTGCACCGAAGCATTTGCAGGAGTTTGAGAGCGAGTATCCCCTTAAACTTTTGCCCTGGCATCTCTCTGGGCTCATCCTAGTCCCAGCACTTCCTGAGAGGAAGGCGAAAGCTGTCCGTGTGTCATTCACACAGCTCTTTCAACCATGTTCCGGCAAACACGTAGTATTTTAGTAGTATTAACTCGTATTTCAGAAGCAGACGGAAAGTGTAATGGTTAACAGGGGTGGAGGGACGAAATATGGGTCCTGAGTCCTTCCCTCGTGGCTAGCGACAGCCACTGAACCAGGAATAGGTTTTGGAGTTCCTGTGCTTTATCTCTACATTCCTAACTCAACGGGTTACTTGCTCTTCATTGGCCATATTCTCAGCCATGTGCTCGATGGTCTAGGGAAAAGCATGGAATTTGGCAAGTGGGTCAGTGCCCCTCCGTATGAGTCTGTGCTCAGGCTCAGAATATGCTGAGGTCGACCTTCTCGGATCAGTGCTGTGATCCTCCCTGAAGAGGCCAGCTGTACTCTGAGAGCTGAGAAGGAGCACACGCATGCCTACCTCTGCCTGTGGCTGTTGCCTCTGCTGTGAACTTGAGAAACCTGTTTCTGCGGCGGCAGAGCAGAGCCCCGCGGCCCAGGGTAGATGTGTGCACACTGCTGGAGCACGCTGCTGCCGTGGCATTGGCTTGGAGCTGTCTAGACAGGAGAGAGATTTCCTTCTCTCCCCTACCCCGCTCCCCCCCTCCACCGCAGCCATTGATCTGACCACTGAAGCAGTGCTGATGTTTTGCTTCAGAAGTGGCATGATTAGCGGGGCAGTGAATGCTGCTGTTTTCTAAGAGGCCAGGGAGGACAGCTCAGCCCAGCGCTTTCAGGATTAACATTTTCCTGTTTCAGGACACCTTGGCTCTCTGCTTTTGCCCAAGAACGCATACTTCTTCTGAGAGCCTGCGTAAGTGCTCCTATGAAGTCCAGCCCCTTGCCAGCTCAGTGCCTTAGTGTGAGTCTGTCCAGCCTTCCTAATATTTCCTATTCCAAGGGGAAAGTGAAAGCTATCTCTGCCCTTCCTTCCGACTATCAAAAATGTTGCTGTAGAGGGGCGCCTGGGTGACTCAGTCGGTTGAGCGTCACACTTCGGCTCAGGTTAGGATCTCAAGGTTCGTGAGTTCGGGCCCCGCGTCGGGCTCTGGGCCGACAGCTCGGAGCCTGGAGCCTGCTTCCGATTCTGGGTCTCTCCCTCTCTCTCTGCCCCTCCCCCCACTTGCGCTCTGTCTCTCTCTGCCTCTCAAACATAAAGAAAAATCGTTTTAGAAAAATGTTGCTGTAGAATGTCCTTTGGAAGTTGGTCTCTGAGGAGCTTCAAAGCTAATTTCACAACAGCCCCCCCCCCCGTTTTTTTAGCGTTATGGGTAACTTTCACCAGTAATATTAGCAAAGATAAATTCGCTAGTGACTTGAGGGAAAAGAAATTTCTCTTAGAAGGAAAGTCTGCCCATAATTTTCTCCTTCTGTCACGCCACAGAGGGCAACAAGGAAAATTATGTTCAGTGTGGCATCCGTCTGGAGCGGCCCATTTTAACACCACGGAGGCTGCTTAAGCTGTGTCGTGTGGCGAAAGTATATAATCTGAGACGTTGCTGTTCAAAGTGGGAGCCCTCAACCTGCAGCCTGAGTGTCACCTGGGAGCTTGTTGGAGATGCAGGCTCTTTGGCCCCACATCAGACTTGCTAAATGCAAACCTCCGTTTTCATAAAATCCTCAGGTGGGTCAGAGGCACAATAAGTTGTGAGGAGCCCCTGATATATAGGAAACACTGAACCTGAGGAGATTCTGGCCCAAGGCAGGAATGTTTGAATGACCCACTCTACTACCCAAAAGCTGCAAAGGAACATTAGCTGTTGTGTCACAGAAGATGGTTTTTTCCTGTCTGCTCCTTTTGTGATTGGCCCCTGGCTTATCCAATCTTTTTAAGACTCCCTTCAGTTTCGGGGCGCCTGGGTGGCACAGTCGGTTAAGCGTCCGACTTCAGCCAGGTCACGATCTCGCGGTCCGTGAGTTCGAGCCCCGCGTCGGGCTCTGGCTGACGGCTCGGAGCCTGGAGCCTGTTTCCGATTCTGTGTCTCCCTCTCTCTCTCTGCCCCTCCCCCGTTCATGCTCTGTCTCTCTCTGTCCCAAAAATAAATAAACGTTGAAAAAAAAATTTTTTTTTTTAAATTAAAAAAAGAAAAAGACTCCCTTCAGTTTCTAATAAAGCTTAATTGATGAGCTCTGTTTGTGAAAAGCCCAGGCCCTAGTAAGTACACACTCCCCCTGGGTACACAACTAAATAGTTTATGAGGTAATTCGTATTTTAATGTCTTTACTAATGAGCTCTTTCAGTAATGAAATCTCCTGAGAAAATGTTAGTGGTTCACAGACATTTCTTAGGATTCGAGGGCAAGGAAGCTGATAAAGCCGGAAGGTTTAGGCTCCACTGTAGAATATAGCTCCAGTTCAAAAGAACTCCGATTCTTCCTCAAAAAAAAAAAAAAAAAAAAAAAAAAAAAAAAAAAAAACAGAGGTTTTTCTTTTAATACCTTATTTGCTAAGCTTCTATCTTCATCATTTTTCATGTTAGAAATAAGAATTTCTTTTCCTGCGGCAGTTCTGGAACTCCTTACTTGTGCTGTAGGTAGGTAATATGAGGGCTGCTGATGTGTATAATCTTATATGAACAAGAAGGTCAGATGGAGAGGAAGAGAAAAAGGGACACACACACACACACACACACACACACACACACACACACAGGCAAGCGCACACAGCAACACCCGGTCTGAGATTCAATGGCCTTTCATCACCTGTATTTTAAATTTATCAGCAGCATCATTTCTATAACAGATGATGACTTCATCAATCACTCCTCATTAAAAGTAAAGCCAAAATGAACCCCATAATGAGAAGGAAGCATTTAGAGATGCAAAGTAACTGACCAGCAAAACCGTTATCCACAGCATGGCAGAATTCTGTCCTAAGGGAGTTACACCCAATTCCCTTCAAGTGAGGGAACGACGCAATGTCATATGGGATGTCTGGCAGCGGTCTAGAATCTGTAATGGTGGAGGGACTCACCTTTCTGCTTCCAGAGCTGAGCAGAGAGAAGACACTCACACATTCTTGAACCCTAACTTGAAGCCAGGACACCTAGGCAAGGACCACGAGGCTTTTTTTGTTTCCAGTTTCTCCCTCTGAGGAAGGTTCAAGACATTGTGCTGGGCAGCTGACACATTGCCTGTGGCCTGTGCTCTAAATGACGGTGAGGCATGGCTTGATCCTACTTGGCATGACACAAAGATTAAAGCCTCCCAGCATGTAATGGATCATGAAAAACAGCCTTTGTTTACCAGTTTCGCCCTTTAATTTGTTAACAGCATCCCTCCCTGAAGGAACAAGCGTTCTCAACTGGATGCAGGAGGTGGATAAGATCCTGTAAGGTGTCAGGAGAGCCCCTCTAGAGTCACTGCTCACAGCGGTGGATGGTGTCTGTCTCCGTAGGGGAAAGGCCAGAAAAATATGACAGAGTCCGTGAATGTATTCCAGTTGGGCCGGTGGCCATGTGGCTGGCTTCAGATTATGCTTTGTTACCTGATTGCTTTGGATAAGCACGTTCAAAAATAATGACTTAATAGGCCATGTTTTAATAACATGTCTGTAGGTCGCTTGGAACAAGGACAGTGAGGAGCTGAAGTGTAATGTTTTGTTTTGTTTTCCTACAGGCAAGGCCTGTGGCGCTCTCATGGTAGCCTTTGCAAATCCAGACCTATACAAGCCAAATTTAGTGATAAATCTCTAGATCTGTGGGCATCTTGGATTTCTATGAATGAGGCAAGCAAAGAGATGCGTAAGACTCCTTTGAAATCCAAGTTATAACTCTGCTTGTCGTCGTGAGGAAGAACACGTGTGGATAGGGGAAATCTCTTTCCTCAAAACCAGAGTTGGCGATTTTGAGGGCAGAGACTGCGTCTGAGCATGACCCTTTGAAACTAGAGAGAATGTGTCCCAGCCAAGGAGGGCAAGGTGCTAGCGCTTAGTGTTGTGACACAAGAGGAATCTCGGACTTCCGGAGAAGACTCTCTAAATGCCTTGAGCAGGCTTTGGAGTCGACTTCATTCTTGAGGAGTGAGATTTTATTATCCGCGGAACAAATGAAGCTAGAACTTGGCATTGGAGCATATTGCTGAGCAAGGAAGTCTCTACTCAAACGGACTTGACTTACTACGTACGGCATGCCGGTGAGGAAGAGAAGCCTGCCCATGCCCCAGCATGCAATTAGGATTTCAGAGTGGTTCGTAGGTCTTGGCCCTCCAGACATCATGAGCTTGGGTGTCTCTGGGTGATGCTGCCTGGAAAGCAGCAACATGAAAGAGAGGAAGAAAATCTCAGTGCCATTTTTCTTCCAGGGTCGTAGCTGCTGTTGGGCAGGGACAAAGAGAGCAACCAAAGAGCTGGTGGCTGTGATGTTTTTGAACGGTCCGTGAGCATTTAAAGGTCTTGAGAGTTCACGCTTCTACTGAAGCCTGTTGCGGCCATCCTTGAGGAAGAAGCCTGGGACGGGGCTTTTGTAAGCAGAATCTAAGTCTGGTCTTATAAGGCACATACTCTAGCCCCGTATTCTCTGGGTGTTTCAGCATCTATGAAAACCAAGGCCTCCACGCAGAGTGGTAATTTCAGTAACTTCTCCAAACAGTGATCTGGGTGAGACAAGTCAGCTCTTCCCATTTACTTATGAGTTAACTGGCATTTAAACTCAAGTCTCCAGGCCAATGATTTATTTTAATAATATGTTAGCCCCATGGCAGGCCCATGACTTCATGACTGCAGCCGTGGAGAAAGGGGCACACCGCCCTGATGGATGTCTCAGTGCTGCATGTGGCTGATTTACAAGGCACTCCTCTGATCTGACTCACTCTTGCCTCCTCTGCTTCAAGCCCTACTGGGTGGTACCCAGTTGTTAGGGGGTCCACCTGCTTAAAGGGACAGTAGGAAGAAGTGGGCTGAACACAACTAACTTGGAGGAAATTATTCTTGGACAAGAAATCATGGGATACTGTAAAGTGTGAGGCAGTTTGTGCACTGGTCAAATCTGATCGGTTTTCGCATGCTTGTTGCATGCTGTCTCTGTTAAAACAAAAGGCCAGAGATGCTGGTATTAAGCAGACTTTAAATTATTGTTTTGAGTTCTGTCAAATGTCGTCTGTATTTTCCAGGTCTCATTACAAGTGTCCGTAATGATGGAATCAGTTGATTTTTCAAGGCAATCTTTAAGGTTCTTTTGTGTTTATTAGGTTGCTAGGGGTACCTAATACATCAGTATGAGTAGAAGTGTTTAATGCAGTTGCCAGATTTTTGTGCAAGATAAATAGTTTTACATGTCTCAGAAGTAGAATCCAATTGGCCAAGAAGTTGGCTAAAAGATGAAATTTGACATCATTCTTGGCAACTAATCGCTTTTTTTGGTAACATGCACAGTATAAAAAAGTACACTATATCTTTTCTAGGTATATTAGACCCAAAATATAACTTTTAATAATAAATCAATGTGCGGGGCGCCTGGGTGGCTCAGTCAGTTGGGCCTCCGACTTCGGCTCAGGTCACGATCTCGTGGTTTACGGGTTCGAGCCCCGCGTCGGGCTCTGTGCTGACAGCTCAGAGCCTGGAGCCTGCTTCGGATTCTGTGTCTCCCTCTCTCACTGCCCCTCCCCCCTCACGCTCTGTCTCTCTCTCTCCTTCAAAAATAAATAAACATCAAAAAAAATTTTTTAGAAATCAACGTGTGCAAATGATCAAGTATATCTCCTAACTGTTGGTCATAGCGATAGGTAGCATTTCAAATGGAAATAAGCTTTTTTCCTCTCGTATTTCTAAAATGAGAATATATGTCATGCATATGTGTGTTATAAAGCACAATGGTGTAACAAATACCTGTGAATCTATCCCCCAGCCCCAGAACTAGAACACCTGCCATTTCTAACAACCTGTGTGCTCTTCCATACTCAATGCTCCTACCTCACCCTGGAGATCACCACTCATCATTCCTCAGCATCTAAAACATAGTTTCATCATGCATATGTGAGTTTCTTAAAAACGGTATCATTTAAGTTTGCTGATTTTAAGCTTTATATGAAATGGTATCTTGTATGGAATTGTCTGGACTTGCTTTTTCACTCAGTGCAAATTCTGACAAGAAAACTCATCAATTTTATTTAAGGAAGAGGATGACTGTACGTTGATCACTTTAAATCTATACCATAGGTGTCTGCTACACACAAAAATATAAGAAATACATTTTGAGCCTGAATCTGAGATATGTAACTCTTTCTTATTGGACTTAAGGATGCTTGTAGTTCTCATACTTATTATGTTTTAATTAGTAAATGATTAAAATACATGAATTAAATCTTATTTTGATGTTTCTGCAATGTGGTAATTAAACCCAGAGAAGATATATTTTCCACGATACACTTATACATAATTAGCATGTAATAATTATCAAATTAAATATTCATTTTAAACGTGTAATTGAGTGTCATGAGTTGAAATCTAATTTTTATGGAATGAATTTATCAGATAATGAAATTTCAGGTTTCCATCAGCTTTCAGAACTGTGCTAAGCATAGGCCTAATTATCCCTATGGAATCCTTCAACCATCCATTGGGTTGAGTGCAGATTTTTAAGGGTAGAAGGGTAGAAGGGTAAACATTTTTAAGGGTAGAAATGGAATAGTTGATACTCACATCAGGAATTAAATAACATATTCCTGGATGAAAGGTTTTGGATTAGGTTCTCTAGGCTTCTTCCAGATATCAAGGCGATTTTGTGCCTTCTTCATTAGCCAACACAGGAAGCCATTTGGTCGCCCACAAGTCTGGGAAGTATCAGGTAGCACAAGTGGACTGAGCATGAGCCAGTGGGGACAGAGTGGAGAGGGGACACGCTTCTTCTCCGTGTATGTTTATTAACCAAGATGCTGTTCTCAGCATTCTAAGAAAGCCATGACTCCCTTTGAAGGGATTGCCATGACGATCGTTTTGTCAGAAAAGAGAAACAAGCATATTTGGAATTTACATGTTGGCCATGTGAAGACCCAATGGATTTTGTCTATAACATGTTGTCAGATTTCAGTAGACAGGTTAAATTAGCCATTTCAGATGGACAGTGATTTTCTGCTCAGTCATGGAGTAACTTGTGGTTTGCAAATATCTGAAAGGATCCAGTGCCTTCCAGATAGGACTTGCCTCCTTATGTGAGATTTTGGTGTCTTTTAGGTGCATCGTGTTTTTTCTTTTCATTATTAATGTCTTAATTGTTAATTTTTAAATTTTTTATTTTGAAATAATTTTAGACTTACAGCAAAGTTGAGAAAAATAGTACCAAGTTCTCACATATTCTCCAGCAAGGTTTCCCTAATGTTAACAACATATATAGCTATAGTATAGTTTTCAAAACCGGGAAATTAACATTGGTGCAATGCTATTAGCTAAAGTACAGACTTTATTCCAGTTTCCCCACTTTTCACACTAATGTCTTGTTTCTATTCCAGCACCCCAACCTCACATCTTTTTTCTGTTCTAACACCAAATTCAGGATCTCACAGTGCATTTAGTTGTCATTTGTACTTGGTCTCTCTGACCTGTGACAGTTTCTCAGTCTTTTCCTCAATCTTGTATGAACTTGGCATTAAAAAAATTTGTTTAATGTTTATTTATTTTTGAGAGAGAGAGAGAGAGATTGCGAGAGCAAGCCAGGAAGGGGCAGAGAGAGAGGGAGACACAGAATCTGAAGTAGGCTGTAGGATCTGAGCTCTCTGCACAGAGCCCAATGCAGGGCTGGAACCCACGAACCATGAGATCATGACCTGAGCCAAAGTTGGATGCTCAACCGACTGCCACCCGTGTGCCCCTGAACTTGGCATTTTTAACAGCCAGTTATTTTATAGAATGTCCCCAGTTTGTGTTTGTCTGATGTTTTCTCATAATTATTGACATTATGCATGTTTTAGAATACCTCAGAGGTGATGTTGTACCCTTTTGGTGTATCACATCGGGGGTACATGACAATGATAAATCTTCTTACTGGTGATATTAACCTTGCTCATTCAGTTCAAGTGATACCTTTAACCAGTCTAGTTTCTCCACTCCCAAGTTACTGTTTTTCCCTTGTAATTAATTATCTCAAGAGAATATTTTGAGACTTAGGTACTCCCTCTTTTGAGAAAAATCTTCACATAGAAATCTGAACTTGTGAAATAAATACCGATATAATTTCCTGCATGAAGAAAGGATTCTTCACCTTTCCAAAGAATTCACCACAGGATTTCATGTTAAATAGCAATCTCAGCTGTAGGACATTTAAAATATGGCGTGCCTAATAAATGTTGATAGTTATACAGCTTTTTGAGGCAATGTCTGCTACAATGTGTTCTTTGAGGATAATGCATGCTCTCTTAAATAATGCATGAATATATTCTCCTCCCCATATATAATTAAAACAATAAGTAGAGTTTCTCATACTTGGTAGGTCACTGAAAGAAGAAACTAGAGTTTATCTCGCACTCTTTGTCCTTTTTTTTTTTTTAAAGGGAAACCTTTTTTCTATTGTCAGAAATAGTTAGAGGTTAGGAAAATATATATAGTTTTGGTGGGAAATATTTTAAGAGAGGCTGTTCTATCTATAACCTACTTAACACCAAAGTAGATAGGCCAAGAGGATGTCAATTATATGCCATATACATGATTCCACTCTCTGGAAAACAATCTGGCAAGATGTACCGAGTCCTTTGAAGGTATTAGCCTTGAGGATGTCTGTTCCACCTGAAAGACTCAGTTCTAAGAAAATAATGGCAGACCTACTGAGAGATTTATGATCAAAGATATTCAATGCAGTGCTATTCTCAGGTGTTGGGGAGTGGTTTGGGAAATGGAAAACAAGGTAAATGCCCAATAATAAGGAAAGAGTGGAGAGGTATACAGCAATTAAAATCATGTTTTTGAAACACAAATAATGTCAGAAGAAAATGCTCAGGAGATCACAGTAATATACTATGTGGAAAAAAATAGAAATAATTATGTCTACACAATATGTCCCTCCTCTCTCTCTCTCTCTCTCTCTCTCTCTCTCTCTCTCTCTCACACACACACACACACACACACACACACACACACACACACACACAATTGGAAGGAGTATATCAGAAAGTTCTCTTTAGGTGTTAGAATCATGAGTGATATTTATGTTGTTCTTTATACTTACTTGTTTCCCAACTCTTCCTTTCTAGTCTTCTTCTAAGAACAACAAGAAGGAATTTTTGAGAAGTTAAAATTAGCAATAATTTCACGGGTGTCCTTTCAGGGGGTGGATTCTTTGAAACCTCTTCCCAGGTCTTCTCTTCAGCTCCGTGTAGATTATGACCTTGAAAGCAATCAGTGGCATGCACTTTCTGAGTTTGTTCTCAGAAATATTTATGTGTATGCATATGCACACATACACATTCAGAGAGTCATAATGAACCGCTTGGTTAAATAAAATGAATACAATTTGAAAAATTAAATCTGTATTTCGAGAAACAGACTTGATGTCTGTATTTTTTATGGTTGACTTTATAACAGTGAATAGAAAATTCTATGGGATTTAAGGACTATGATACAAGAAAGGATGAAGGCAGGGTAACCCTACCAGGGAACAGTTTTTCAGAAAAAAAAAAAAAAAGGTGGGAAGGGTATGTTTTTCCTATTGTTCTTTTCAAGGTTGGTCTTTAAAATTAAACTTATTTTAAAAAAAAACCCTCATTCAGCCCCATCAAATTGCAGAAAGTCAAACATCTAGCTTTCATTTTTAATCAAACAGGCTAAATCTTCATGTTTATGTGACTAAATGAAACTTTTGTATGCCGTGGTCCATTCCATCTGCATGAATAGTAGCATTGTGGCAGGGTGAGGTCACTGCAGAAGGGAAAGTGAGGTAAGAACACAGCTGAATCTACAGGCTTTCCTGCTGCAGGGCGCACCAGCTTTCTTAAAGCCACAGAACTGCCATTCTCACACCAAAGGCCCTCGGTGTGTTTGGGCCGGGCGGCAGCCCGACTCGCCCGTGGGTAGCGATGCCCCGCGTGTCATGAATAATTCAAGTGTTCCCAGACAGAGCCAGAGGTACAAGGAGTGACATGTGGCCAGAACCACAGTAGCGTAGAGTGTCTTCTCCTGGGGACCTACACCTTGGCCACCTGTTCTCAGAGGAAAAGACGGTACCTCCCGTTTTCTACTGCTCAGTCACAAGATCCAGGAAGGATCTCTGCTGTAGGTATGGAAATTCCACTGCTCTGTGTGTCCTTCCCAAGCAGGGGCAGGCTCACGTCTCAGAGCTAAGTCACCAGAAGATGGGATCAGGAAGCATGTCAGTTCATATTTCCCCTACAGGACGTACTCACTTGAAGGAATAAGTGAGTTACCAACAGCAGGCTGGCAAACAGCCCTTCTCCAATACCATCTTTATTGAGCTGGGAGAACTTGGAAAAAACTCTCCCCCCCTCCCCCGCCGCCCCAACAAGTTCTCCGAGCTTTTAACCTCCTGCTTTACAGTGGAGAGGGATCCTTCACTCTCTGCATGACAGCAAGCAGCATCCCATTTAAATAAGATATTTTAAAGATAGTGGACACTATGCCTTTGCTTGCATCTGCCTCGGTAGGCACCATCACCCCTAGAAGAACAACAGCTTTTTAACAGCTCTCCGTGAAAACTGTCTCACCTGAGGGCTTAGCTTATAAGCCCCCATTGCATAAAAAGCCCTCCCGAAACTAAACTCCAAGAATAGGTAAGCCTGGTTCTTTAAGATGACCGTAGCCTATATATATTGCATTTCAGGAATCGGTACTGGGGGTAAATGAAAGCTTAAGTTTGACCAGGTTAAGGTTAGGCATTATGGGAGTTATCTGATCCATGCCCTTGAGAAGCTTATAGCTCTGCTGAAGTCGGGGTGGGGGGGGGCAGGAAGTTGAATAATGCAAAGCAGTTTATGACCAGTGGGGCACAGGCATGCTATAGAAGTTCAGCAGAGGAAAATGTGCTTCTGGACTTGGTGGACATAGAGAGAAGACCCAGTAAGGGAGGCAGGAAATGAACAGGTCATTGAAGGAGCTTTGGCTCCTTCAGTTGAGGAAAATGGGATGAAGAGAGAGAGATGGTGATGTCTTATTTATAACAGCTGCTCAAGATACAGATTTTCAACTAGACGAATCAACTGACAGATGACCAAACCTGTCTGTGTTTGGGGATCAGTGGCAGACGTGTTGACCTGACAGATCCCATCCATGTGAGAGAGAGGGGAGGTCCAGTTGGAAAAGTGCGCTGGGTGCCAGCCAGACCATGGAGGCTCTGGAATGCCCACTTAAGGAAACGGCCATTATCTTTTAGGCAATAATGAGTCATTTTTTCTGGGAGGTGAATCTGGCAGTGATGTGCACGAAGCACATAGCAGCCAATAACAAGGAGGGAAGAACCTCACCAAGTTAGGAATATTTCAAGTTCCACTTTGGGCAGTGTTAAACGATGATTAAACCACGAACTTGGCTCATGTCTGTGGAAGGCTGCGGAACACGGATCCTGACAGCTGCTCACTATGAAAACAATGAAATGGATGCGGCCAGCCAACGACCCGCCCGATATGCAGGTAGCCTTTCACATCCCTATGTCTCCGAGGCTAAAGCATGATCTCAAAGTGTTTCAAAGATCTTCAATTCCGTCCATTCATTCATTCATTCATTCATGTAGCAAATATTTATTCAAACCTGCCATGTGCTGGGCACCATGACAGCCCCTGGAGCTATAAAGTGAAACGAAACACATTTCTGTCTTCTCAAAAAAACGTATATGTAAGTGCTGTAGATTTTCCCCTACAGATCATAGGAAGGTGTAGAAGCCCAGAATTTTTAGCATATATGGTACCAGTATATGCAGACCTTCCTACGTTGAGAAACTCACCTGCTTGTTGGCCACTTCCTGGCCTTGCTGAGGGTCAGTTACTTGGTGGCCCTGCCCATAAGAGAGAAGTATAATGGAAGACGAGTAACGGTCAGAAGAAGGGTCTAGCAGCTCCCTGTCTCGGTAAAAAATAAGCTGCATCTAAGGAGCCCTGGCATTTTAGTGGGTTGGATACCTGTTTATTCTGTACTTAGAAATGACTCTTTTCCAGAAATGTTAATTGAGAACCCCGAACTTCCCTAACCAACGTGACTACCACTGGTGCCCTCCAAAATGGCCCCTCCTCAAGGACCACATTGTTGATTAGCATCTGCCACAACCATATACTTCAAACTGTGTAACTGATCCTTAGAGATATTTCTTGGGAGTTGACAGCAGTTTCCAGAGGTGGGGGGCAGGGAGGGGTGGTCAGCTGGCTGTTCTCGCATCGTGCTTAAATTGCTGGTCACGACAGTTTGGTGGTTTTATGGATCATTGGTTCAGGCACTCACCTTTTCAAGATTGTGTGACCAACCATTAGTAAATGAATTTTGGCAGTCTGCAATATGGTGTATATAGGCACCAAGTTAAACACAGCTAATGCCCATCATGTTACGTTATTGCCAGTTATCAACTACCCATGCTAATTTTTCCAGCATAATGTCATATAGTGTTTTCTCTGAGCCAGACGCTGTTCTAAATACTTTATAAATATTGTGACTCCTTAGAACAATCTTATGACATATTTCCTAATACCATCCTTACTTTATAAAGGAGGAAACTGAGGCCCAGAAAGATTAGCCTGTTCAAAGTTACACAGTTAGTAAGTAAACAGAATGGACTCTTAAACCTAGGAGTCTCGCTGTTACCATTCTTGCCTCTAACTACTATGCCAACGTAACCGTAGACAGCAAGATGAGAATAGAAATGTATGGAGTAATAGTATCTTTTTAAACTCTTTTTAACATGTGTTCATTGTTGAGAGACAGAGTGCGAGCAGGGGAGGGGCAGAGAGAGAGGGAGACACGGAATCTGAAGCAGGCTCCAGGCTCCGAGCTCTCAGCACAGAGCCCAAGGCAGAACTCGAACTCACGAGCCATGAGGAGTAGGGGTGTTAGTAGTACGGCAGTCATCGTGGTCTCTTGTCCTTGTCATTGTATTTCCTTTGAGAGACGAGGATATTGAGGCTTAGAAAGGGCTAATAACTAGCAAGCGTCGGGATAGGGTTTGTGCCCACATGTATCTGCATCCTTTGTCATCTCTGGGGATGAACACGTAAGAAAGAAGCAGCAGCCTAGAAGTCTCTGCCCCGATGCCTTTGTGCCAAGGACAGCATGGCCGTTGGTTTAGCAGGGCCGCCATACCCCGTGTGCTGCTCCGATGGTGTTGTGGTGCTTGTTATCCTTGGTTGAATAACTGTCATCGTCACGTGACCAGTTGGGGCAGCCGGGAAGTGTGAGGGGTGGTATGTGAAGGGAAGGAAGTCCACTGGGCAAAGCCAGTCAAGTTAGCTGTGACTGAACTAACTTGTCAATGTGGTGAGACAGATCAGCCTAGTAGCCTCAGGTAGACGCTGCTGGGGTCTCTAGGTCACTGACTCAGGCCCCTGTGAAATCCCCCTGCCACTTAGAGCAGTAAAGCCTGATTAAACATGTTTATACGTAATTTGAAAATGGTTCTTTCAGGAAATGTGTGGTTCTTTAAAGTCACTTTAAAACCTGAGATTTTACTTCAGTTTATTTACATTCTAGCCAAAAAAAAAAAAAAAAGGCCCAAAGTCGAGCACCAAGTCCCATGATGTATGGAGTCCTCTAGGAGAATTGTCAGAGCTGTTTTATATATTTTTACTCTATCAATATAGCCTTTCACAGTTCCTAATTAGTTTTGTTAGTTGACTTACAGAAAAGTGTATTTAAAGTGAGGCGTCAGTAATTCCACTGAGGGAATGGCATTAATGAAAAGCACACACTGTCAAGAGGCCAATGGAAGAGCAGTGGTTCAGTCCTGAGCACCCCTAATTTGTACTGGGGTGATTAGCTCAACTGCTGCCCCTGTTAGAAAACACTTCAGTAGAAGCCTCTAGAGATTATACACGCAGTGGATGTGTGTGTGTGTGTGTGTGTGTGTGTGTGTGTGTGTGTGTGTGTGTGGAGAGAGAGAGAGAGAGAGAGTGTATGGGCCCACTCATGCACGTGGACATTTTTTCCCTTAAAACAGGTAAATCAGAATTAATTGAGCTTTTAGAGTACCTATCCAGCATACTTCTGTTAACACATATGCCACAGAGATTGTATTGGAAACTCAACTGAGTTTGGGCTAAGGTACTGTATAACTTGCCAAGTAGAAAGGAAATAGCTCCAAAATAAAGAGAAGGAGCAATAAAATATAAGTTTACCCAATTTTGACATTTACTTTTGCCAGATATGTGAAGTCTGACTTTGGTTATTTATACTTACATAGGATTTCTTAGAATAATGTATTTGAAGAATGCCGTCTCAGAATTTCAATAGCTAGAGCAGATGTGCAGTGCACTTTTGTGGTTTTTACAGTAGATATGTGCAGTCTGTCGGAAATTATAGATGCACAATTAGATTTTTACAATGTACACATTCATGCAGTTCAAACCATGTTCCTTAAATGAGGGCTTCGTTTTCTTTATTTCCTGCTGAGTTTACCAAGTGGAGAATTGGCTGCCAGCATTTCTAGCTAAGAAGTTTGCGGCAAAACCATTGCCATTCATTTGTGCTCACGCCAGGATGGAGGGTCACTTGCCTTTGTAGGGAGGCTGCAAACTAGGAGGGTCCTGTGTCATCACTCCCCCCTTGTCTCTGCTTCTGCAGCTTTGGCAACGAGACCTGCCTGGCATGCAAGTACCACGCAACTTTGCAGAATGCACGACGTGCTCAGGTTTATGTTTGTCTGTGGTGTGCCAGGGTTGTTTATTATGTGGAAGAAACGGAAAGCTTGCCAATCCACATCACTAATGCAAGTTTGACTAATGACATCAGCAGGAGACTAGAATTTAGCTTCTAACCACATACGAATGGGTCTCAGGCTGCTGGTTATGCTATGATGTCAACCCTGATGCCCCCTTCATTAGCTGATGTGCTTTTCAAGGTAGATGCCAAGAGAAAGAATTTGGTTTTGTTTTCCTAATGCACCAAACATGTTTTGAACAATAGAAATACTTCTCTATCAACAGTTTTCTGGCGTGTTGATTTCCCAACTCTGTTAATTACACCCTGAGTCTGTATTTCCAGGTCTTTATTGGAACACAACATTACCTACAGGAGCGTTGATTTCTAAATCAGATTGAGTTTCCACACATACCTCTCTCTCCTCTCCCTGGAGACTCCATTGGGTATCTACATGTGGCAGCAAAACCAGACCAACCAAATTATTCCACATTTCTGATGCATCACGGCAGGTTAAGACAGTAGCCTAACCAGCGGGGAAAGATGTTTACAAGGTCCTACTGACGATACCACCTTGAAGATCCGAGGGAATGATTCAGACTCGCCGAAGGTTTTGCTTCAACCAATGCTGCCTCTGCCTGTTTGCCTTCATCTGATGGGCAGTCTTGCCCTAACTTAGGTCAGGCATACAGTATCATTTGTGGCTGTCTCTTTGTGAATCAGCATTTGCCTTGTCAGTATACCGTTCGGCCACGTACAACAAAACTCTTGATTAAAAGGCATTTCGCTCCAAAATACAGCATTGACCTATGAATGTGCGCCCATTTAGGGCAGATCTGTGTAGAAGAGGTGATAAATGAATAATTCTTTTGCAAAAGAAGCAGAAGCAAAACAGACCTGTGACTCGCTTTCGTATTAAGGCATCTCTGAGCCCACACAGCTCTATTTTTGGCACAGAAACAAATACAAATGAAATTGTTGCTGAATATATAAGGGAGAAATTTAATTAGGTGTAATAATAGCACTTTTCATTTTCAAAGCGCTTTACAAATGCTAACTAATTAATCATCCATAATATTTCCCAGTGGTAGGGACGTATATTCTCCTCCTTGTACTGAGGGTAGCATGTGAAGGGTGTTCACCTCACAGGAAGACCCTTGAGGACTCTGTCTACATACACTTCCTCCTGCTTCCTACACGTTAAACCAAAGTGAATGTCGTCAGGTGGGGGGACTGTGACACGGCAAGATTGACTGGGTTAGAAAGAGACACAAAGGAAGTGGATTCTAATATCCAGTGGTTCTGAAAAAATTAGCCGAAGCCTGATGAGTTCAAGGGCAAGAGGAGAAACAAATTAAGAGGGAAAGAAATATATTTTTATATATAGCTGTTTCCTTAGGTGTGAAACGTGTTCCTTAGAGTGAGGGAAGATCATATTTGCTGCTAACCAGTGGTGGGCCCTGGGGCAAGTTAGTAATGTTCTGAACTTCAGTTTCCTCTTCTATAAAATTGTGGGTGTCAGACAAGATCTTTAAGGTCCCTTTTGTTCTCAAATTCACGGGGGCCTTGCCTCAAGGCAAATGGTGAGTCAACAGGCATGTCTCCCTTCCTCAAAGAGGTCTCGGCAGAATGTTTTCTGAGAGGGTTACCTCTTGAGCTGCTGAGCAGAGATGTGGCATAAATCTCCACACAGTACATTTATAGAATTAAATTTCGACTCCAGCCTTAATTAAAGATTTCCCCGCGACGCCCCCCCCGGGCCCGTACCAATATCACAAATGCAAATAGAATAGGGCCTTTCTCAGCCGGAGAAAGTCATATAGCTGACGTTTTGTATGACTGGGCAAGGCTCCAATTTCCTTTCTATCTGTAGTCACTTTCAACGGGTTGGGGGACGGGTGTATGTGTGTGAGTTTATCATTTGCCTGGTGGAAATATTTGTATGGGAGGTAAAAGTGAGCATTCAAGAAAATAAACCAACTATACGTGCCAAGACTTCAGAAGGTTTCGATGACTCCTTAAATATTTAAACCATTTTTTGTAACTGTGTGATTCTGGTCGCTTTTGGAGGCAGGATACTTTTTTAGAAATGAATTTGTGACCTAAAGGTAAACTAGTGTGACTCTAAACTCACACAACTAGCTGAGGATACAGCTTACTTCATTCTCAAACTTCTGGAGGCAGAAAGTTTGCGGTGAGGAGGAAGGTAAACTTACCAGCAAGTCATTGAAATGAAAGCTTTATGTCCGTGCTTTGCAATGATGCAGCCCGCGTTGGTGTCTTAAACACCGTTTCCACATTTGGGCCATTCTTTTGACTGTCAGTTGGGGTCAGTTGACTGAAGACACCTCACGCTTCACAGAAAACCCGAATATCAAATGAAACCTAGTTCGCAAAAGCGAATTTTGTGTGGCCAGAACTTCGCGGGTTTAGGTGTCTGAACGATGTGCTCAAATCTTCAAGTCACGCAGAGTAAGTTGCTTGTAATTTTAAAAGAAATTTTTAATATATTGTGTTTGGTTTGAATTCGGGGACAAATATTTATTTCCTTTTTTTGTTGTCCTTATTGACGTTGACAAGGATTTGGAATTGTGCACTCACTAGTGAAATTGCATATGTATCCCCTGCTGAAGCACAAGTGATGATCCGGAATTTAAAGCAACATAAGGCTTTGACATCATTTTAGTGGTCATCTTATAAGTGTTTGTATTACCATATCACTGTGCCCCCAGAACTGAGAACATCATGTGCCTTGAGCCCTCCCTCCTACACAGCACAAAAGCAAATACAACAGACACTTGGTAAATGTAAGTAGGTTTTTCTTTCCCTCAGCAAAATAGTTATCTTTCGTAGACACTTGGCATTTTTTTTCCCTTTGTGAGCCTCTCAAGTCACCTCTAGACGGTATGAAACAGGGAGACCGCCCATTTCTTTTCATCCACTTATTTTTCTATCTCTTTAGTGCTTCATTTTGCTTTAGAGCTGAGAGACACAGTAAACCTGTTGGAGATTCTTGATTTGGATCCTGGATTAGTATAAACACACAGTCCCAGAGATTTTATGTATGAAAGCATTCAACTTACACGTGGGGCTTGTTTCATACCTTTGCTGAGTTTACCCAGGGATGATATAGATCGTCAGGAACTTAGAAAAAAAGGAGGGGGGAATCGTAACAGGCAGAGGCCTATCCTTGCTTAAAGCAGGGATATGTGTTGATATGTGTTCATCAGTATCGGAGCTTCTCAAGGGTGATCAGATATCAGAAATTCTCTCGTTTGTCCTGTGAGCCTTTCCCGGTGATCTGTTCTGCTCTTTAATATAAAAACATGCTGGTGCTCACAACCATGAAAATCCCTTACATAGACTTCTGCATCCTTAGTAACTTATTGACAGGTATTCAAGTTCTGGGTGTGCATGTATTGTATAAACATATTGATCTCTTTTCGTAGGGCTGTAAGTGCAATTTCAAAGGGAATCCCCCTTTTCTTTTTATAATTTGCTTTTCAAGACAGGCCATTCTTTCTTAGGAGCTTGAGGATGGGAAGAAAATTTTAGTTTTCAGGAGTATGAACCTCTTGGGCTTGTTGCTTTAATATTGTCAAGAAATTGTGAAGACCCCCATTCATTTCACCACCCTTTACTCCCAAACTCTCCACTCTTCTCCTGCACTTTAGCCTTTAGAAGCTGGGCCTGCTGCAAGACACTTTTCCTGTGCTTAGATAGACCCTTTGGAGCATGGACCTGACCACAAGAAGGGCCTTTGAACATATTTTCAGTAGATTCTTAATATTCCTATAAATTATCCTGCTCCGATTGTGGGGCTTGGTGATTGATCACAGATATGTCCGTCGGAAAGGTTTCTTGAATTTTTCTTATTATTCATAAGATTTGAAAACATGGGAGAATCAGGAGTGTGGGATTATTTTACTTGATGAGGGTAGTGCAGAAATACATTTCACGGTACGGGAGAAGTGTCCTTCAGTGACCACTCAGTCGGAAATAAAAATCATTTTTCTATTGACCTGAGCTTGTTCCTATGTTCTCTATCATTTTCGTATGTCACTTGTTATTTTTAAAAATTTCAACCCGGCAATAAATGATACAACGGTAACGTTATAAAAATGACGTGGTGTTACACACAAGCCAGAGCTGAAATTCAGGGAAGGCCCCGGTTTTCTTTTAAGAAGACTGACCTAAAAGTTTACCCTTTCAATCTACCATTAGCCATCTGGGTTTTAGATGGCAAACACAACACTTTGCCAAGCTGTAAAATTCATGATGTTTAAGAGAAAGATCAAAACTAAAACGAGAGGGTTTATATGTACAAATATTTGCTTAGCGCAAATATTCCTGTTGGACGGTCTTAGCCCATTTGATTCCGGTGGGTTAAAAGAAAGTCTGAGCTATAATTTATTTGATTTCTATTTGTATAGTATGCTTTCCCACTTTTTAAAACTCTTTGCAAATACTACTGATTTATAAAGCTGCTATCTTCCTGTGAGAAATACAACCCTTCTTCATATATCTCTTGCATTTTTAGTTACACAGATTTTCAGAAGTGAGAATTTCTTTCTTTCTTTTTTTTTTAATGTCTGAGTATAAATGTTAATGGCAATTTCTATTTCCCTTCTTGTGAAGAACCTCTTTCTGAGGATAATGAGCTTTAGAAGAGTCGCTTACACTCTGTTGATGTCGCATAAATCATTTTTAGTCACTTCAGTGTCTTATCTGGCCAAACACAATTTTGCTTTTATAGTCAGATTCTCTGCTTATATAGCCATGAACTATAATCTAAAATGTTGGTCATCAAAACGGTAACAAGGATGAGCTGAGTATCTCTCTGGTATTTAGTTGAATGGCATTTTTTATTATTTTGAATCGTAAAGTATTGGATAGGGTCCCAAAGTGGACTTTATTGCAAATTAGCCTTTGAATATTTCACCTGTTGTTGTCACTTGTGTCATGATGGAATCTGTAAAGAGCAGAGACAATAGTGGGCATATTTGAACACAATCTGAGTGTTTTGTTAAAGGTCAGTGACATAAGACTCTGTATGTCTCGCCGTTTTAGTATTGTGCAAATCCAACACCTTAAAATGTGAAAATATTTATCCAAGATTCTCTGTCAACATTTCATTCAAAGATTTAGGATATAAATGCATATTAGGTGTGCAATTCGATATTTGGCTGTGTTCCTTTGGCATTCTTCTCTCAAGTAAGGCAAGTACCACAAAATCACATTTGCCGTACCCGTATCTTTGCGTATACCTCTATTTTTATCTTTCTCGTAGAGCCATGACATAACCTAGACAGGAAAGAAGAAAGAAAGAAAAAAAAAAGAATGAAAAACAAAACAAAAACAACTGGAAAAGAAAGTCAGCACTGGCAATGAAAAGAGAGGAGAATGTTGCTGAAGACATGAATGGCTGAAAAGAAGGAATCTCTTCTTAGCCTGTTTGTATTTACAGCAGAAAATCTGTTTCTCATACATTGCACCAGATCTCAGACCCAGCACGATTAATGATGGGCACACAGTAATGTGCCCTCAGAGAGCAAACGGAGCAAAGCGTAGAGCATGTTTCCAAATATGGCCACCCCCCTGCTTCAAGCCCCCTCTGTCTCCCCAGTGATGGCAGATTGCTAAAGCTAATGCTTATGTGCAGGTCAGTGTGGAAATCAACCACAAATCATCACTGACTCCAACCTCAGAAGTTTTCTTTGGGTGGTATAGCGGGAAAAAGCAAGGGCTTTGAAGTCAGACTAATGTGAGTTTACCACCTTGGACAAGTCACTTAGACTTGGAACTACAGTTTTCCAAAGTGTAAACTATAAGTCTTAATACACACCAAATAAAAAAATACATGAGATAATATTTGTACATTCCTTAGCCTATGTCTAGTGCATTATAAGATCTCGTGAAATATTATTTGTCGGTTTAGCCACTAGACTTATTTTCTTTATGTTGTACACCAGCTCTGCAAAGTTACTTAAAAATCATTTGGTTAAATAAATAAGAAATAAAACAAAGTCTGTGAAAAGAAGAAAAAAATGATGCTTCATGCCCCAGGATTTTTTTTAAATAGGTTACTTGGTTCTTGATAAAGGATTTTTAAAAATTTTTTTAATGTTTATTTATTTTTGACAGAGAGAGAGAGAGAGAGAGAGAGAGAGAATGAGTGGGGGAGGGGCAGAGAGAGAGGGAGCCGCAGAATCCGAAGCAGGCTCCAGGCTCTGCGCCGTCAGCACGGAGCCCGACGCGGGGCTCGAACCCACAGACCGCGAGATCATGACCTGAGCCGATGGTTGAGATGGAGCCCTGAGCAGCTTTTATGAATAATTAAGCCTTGGGGGGAATGATGAAGAATCCTCTTCCTCAGGCTCTAGGTCAGGAAGTCTTGGTAAATCTAGATTTTTGGATCTCCTTGCCTGAATCTTCACTGGAAAATGCAGGGACAACCTTGCCTCCTCAGCAAGGTTTCATTTCTAAGATAACTCTGGGGGCCAGGGTGAGCTCAACCTTTGAATCTCAAGAAAGTATGAGGTACAAGTCATTTGTGCACCAGTTCAAACCCAGAGCCTGGCAGTATTTCTACCCTAATGTGTAGTTCTGCTTCTTTTGTTTGTGTGTTGGTTTTAACAAAGAGTGACGCACACTTGGTTTTAACCTGCATGCTAGGAGGCAAGTTCTGGAAGGAGAGTTGCTCAGGAACCTATGTTCCGTCTTCACGTCATGACTTAATTTTGAAAAATCAAAATGACTTCATTCGGGATTTATGTACCCAAGTAACTTAGCCCGTTTAAAAGTTCTCCCTGCCCATCTCCAATCCCATGTATGAATATATTTTAATTCTGATGATGTGTATCAGACTTAGCTATAGGCAGTATGTCACTGGCAAGTCAGAAAACATGAGAGGGAGGGAGGGAGAAAGGGAGAGAAAGAGAGGGAGAGAGAGAGAGAGAGAGAGAGAGAGAGAGAGAGAGAAAATGAGAAAATGAATGGAAATTGTAAAATGGGTCAGCCAGGCTCTCTGGTTGCTATATTCACAACATTGTTTTCTTCGTTTGAGCTTTGCTCTGTCCTTTCAGGAATCTTCCTATTAGTAAATATCTTAACAAACCTGGGTTCATTTTGCTTGGCAATGGTTCTGATTAGAGATGTTGCAAAATAACCGTTCAGCCTAACATGGCCCTGAAGACTCAAAGTTTCCAAGATGAATCAGGACAGACATGGCATAGACTGATGAGCATTTTTAACCTTTAACCTGAGGGGGTGGGGAGGGGAGGCCTACTGTGAATTGGCAAACACGCTTCCTACTGCCCTCAATTTTCTTTATGTGGCTTTTTCCATATAAGAGCGAGTTGCTTTCAAATTATGAAGTTGCAAAGCATCTGTATTCATCCAGCCACTGCTTCAAAGCTCCCAACTAGGGGACAGAAGCAGCCCATTTTGCCTAAAGCCTCTTCAACCTAAAGCTGTTCCTTAAAGATCAGTCCTTTCATGGCCCATCCAAAAATCTAATTTCTGTGTAAGGGATGTTGTATCCGTTCAGGTGGTTTACAATATATTAACTTCATTGTAAAAAAAAAAAAAAGTAAAATTTGATGAAAGTTCCTTTAGAAAAATCATCCAAGTGTCCTTAAAATATTTGAAAGTTGGTCAATTGAAAAAGATCCCCATAAGGATAGAAAACAGTACTATCGTTTATAAAGCCATGGGATTTTGCACATGTTGGACTTAGCTGGTAAAAATGCAGAACTGAGTTTGAGTTGCGTGTATCATGAAATGGAGGAGTGGGGGGTGGGGAGGAAGAGTCTGAGGCGGCAGGTTCTGCAGTGTATTGTGGGCCTGTAGTGCCCGTGTAGAAGGAAGGGACACTTCCTCCCTTTCCTCAGAAGAAAGACTCTTGAGGGAATTAAGAGGGTGGGAGATGGAGAAGACTCAAGGAGGTAACCAGTGGCTACTGGAGGCACTCGCATCCCAGGCTTTAGTCTTCTCCTGAATGTAGAATTGAGGTAAAGTCCTTGGGGGGAACTTCTACCTCACCCAAATTGGTAAAGAATCTGAAAACCTTGTAACACACAGAAACAGTGAAGGAATTCCAGTATCGAATCTAAGTTGTCATAAGTGTGGCGAAGGAGTTAGAGTTTCAGAAAGACAGATCTTACGTCAGAGTGGGATAAGTTGCTCTGTAGTCAGTGAGCTTTCCCTTTCTGGATCAGAGAATAAAATGGCATCCTTCTGAGGATATCGTGTATGTGTTTGGAGAAAAGGGATTCCTGCATAAAGTCTCTTCTAGCTCTGCTTCTTAACTTCCGCTTCACTTAAAGTTAAGGCTTTAAGTATTCACTTCTGGACAAGTATCAAGAAAGTCCTGCAAACACTGAAATTTGATCACGAGCTCCCATCTAGTCTCGCCATTTATGATGCTATGTAGAGAATTCCTCCCACCCATATGAGTTAACCGTGTTGGCCATCTTCCCACAAGGAGACAGTTTCACCCCGTTGATAGGATCTGAGTTAAGCAGCATTCACTGAGGGTAGCCTTCAGTCTGTCTCACCCTCTCTCCTTCTCAGGCTGCCTTGTGGGCAAAGCAAGACCTTTCCCATTCTTCCAGAGTATTCACATTCTGTCCTATAAATGACCGAGTGTTGACCTCTACTCGTGAGCTTGGGTGTAAATTCAGTCCTCTGATACTCTAAAAAAAAAAAAAAAACACAATCTATCTTTGTTCTCAATGATGAAGCATTAACATGCAAAGGGTTAGGAAGGTAGCGAAAAATGACATTTATCTTCTCTTCTTTCCCCTTTTCTGAAACTCAAACAGGTAAATTAGTTCTGTTTTGAGCAGGCCCATAGCTGTAACCTCATTCAGTGGGTGCCTTGTTTGCTTATGAACCTCCCATGCATGTAAAGGACATGTCTTAGAGCCTCAAAGCATTTGTCCTGTGGCAGCTATGAAGTAATTAACTGTACATTCAAGTGGGTGCAATTAGGTTTCAAAGTTAACTCCTTATTAAGGAGGACTGGGGAAAGCTCCTCGGGTACCTGATTGAAATGTAATTCCTTGGACCCCATGGGGTCAATTGGAGTATCACCATGACCAAAATAAAGAGATCCATTACTTGGTTCAGTAGGACCATCCAGGAAGCTGAAAATTGGGGTCAGAGTTAAAAGGTGAATAGGATTTTAGGAGCGTTCTTCCAGCTTTAAAGTCAGGCATTTCCATTACAACAAAAAGGAGGGCTGTTGCCAGTGGAGAGACGGGGCCAATTACTGGCAGGAGGCCCCGTCATTCTATACAACCATGTGCAGAGTGAGCTACTACTGGCCGGTGACAGGTATGGAAGCCAAGCTCAGACTGGGGCAGGGTCTCCGACAGCAACTTCTCCCAACAGCTGCATTCTAACTTCTAATAGAAAAAGTCCCATGAGAGATGAGTTGTGAAAAGTGAGCCGTGAGGAAGGGGAACCAGTGGAGAGAAGTGGAGAGATTAAACGCGTGCACACAATAGGGCTTCAGCCACACCAGTCTGTTGTCCTGCCTCTGAGAGCAGCATTGTGGCCATTTTGAGGCACACGCTGGTTGCAAACTTTCTTGGGAATCTCTGGAAGCCCTTTGCCTGGTGACCTGAAGCATCCATCTGCTTTTAGTTGCGAGTAAGCTTAGCCCCACCACCAAAGTCGGGAGTAGGGAAAGAGAAACATAACGAAACCCAGAGCAATTACACATTCTCTTGTGGTCCTGCCAAGACATCTTCTTCATTAGCCAACCTTCCTGAATAAAGGACGAGGAGAAAGAGTGGAATGCTTTTTGTTGGATGTGAGGGGTTACATTGCAGACCTTTTGTCATGATCCTTTCGTTCACTGCTTAGTCCACTTACTGTTTTGGTTTTCATAACCAGAAAAATAACTCAGAAGAATGAGGAAAAAGCCCAAGTATGGGAAAGGCAGTCACATGAATGATGATACTATGATGGTTTTGTAAACAAAATGTAGGCGACTTAAATTTTGAGACTCGACCTCAGTGGTACTTTTTTTTCTTTTTCTTACTAACTGAGGTGTTCTCTCTTAAAATAAAAACATACGAAACAGTAGTGGGGTCAAAAAGAAGAGCTTTGTTGCTAATTAGTTTCTGTCTTTGAGTAAATCATCCTACATCTCCAAACCTCAATTTCATTCTTTGCTCTGTGACAGGGTTTAGATGAACTGATCTCTAAGGCCCCAGTGGTTCTGTAAACAGAAATGAAAAAATGTTTTTGCCTTTAGGGGAGAAAGACAAGGCTTGAAATTCCATGGTCACAATTCCCAGGAATTTTCCAGGGAAATATTCAGTCAGTGTTGCTTTGTCAAGGAAGCCATCTTGGAATAGGGGGATTCTACTCACAAGTGAGCCTGGGCAAGTTCCTCCTCCTGTTTGGGCCCCTCTTCATCTTTAATAGGAAGATAATGACACCCACCTCGGGCTCCTAGCACATGTTAGAAACAGGACATCCCTTCTCCCATCATGCTCTCCCTATGTGGGCATTTCATCCATAGCCATACCCCTTCCAGAAACTTCCAAGTACATTTTTAAAAGGCAAGTGCCTAAAACAAAAAAGTATCTGTATTGAGGCCCAGACCTGGCACTTCATAATGTTTAAAACATTGGCTGCCAATTTGCTGTGCCGGTAATATCTGATTTACAGTTCCCTGTGGGTAGGTGGGTGGGTGGGTGGATGGGTGGGGTCCAATCTCTCAGGAGAAGACATTTTCCTTGCTTGTAACTTTTTTCTTTGGTCATTGAAAAGAAGGTTGAGTGACTGTGCTCCACGGAGTCGGAGAACATCCCATCCCTCCTTTGCAGGGCTCGTGTGTGAGTCCGTATTTTCCCCTGGCAGTCAACTTTTCATGAGGGGCAAGTCGCCATTTTCTTTCTGGCCTGCTAAAAACCAGATGGCAAAGGGTAGTTTTCATTCTGAAACTCACCCACTCTCTGGGGCCGCCACCTACCTTGGCTGCCCAGCCTGGACTTTAAGGAACATGGAGTTGTTTCACTTATAAAATCTGCTTCCTCCGACAGCAGACACTGGTGGAGTTTCCTGAATTCTCTCTAAAGAGAGATTCTACTTTCAGACTGCCAGACACTGGAACCTGTGGGTTCAGGTTTAGAAAACGCTCAGGTTAACACAGAGTTTTGGATGCTGGAGCAAAAGAGCAATGGAGGAAGCAGGGTGACCTGAGCAGGCTGAAGGGGGCTACTGCTTTGGGAAAGATCTAATGGGGAACAGGGCACCTATGAGGGCCAAGGGAGGTGAGAAGCCAAACCCACCAAAAGAGGCTGTGAGCTCAGGATCACCTGAAACTTGACTCCCAGGGTCAGCAGACGGTGAAGAGAGGTGCGGGCAGGTGTGTCCACCACAGAACTCACCCCATACAAAAAAAAAAAAAAAAAAAAAACTACCAATTCACCTTGGCAAATAATTGAAAAGAAAGAAGCAAGAATTGTTATGAATAAAGGAAACACAGGAAGGTAAATTCTCTTTTAAAGATGTTTTCCGACCAACTATAGTTTGTATAACATAGTTTGTATGATACCGTCAGTCATTGTTTTAAATGAGTTCACTGGTAGCTGAAGAAACTAAAAGACTTGTCCAAGCTCACTGAGGTTTAAGATTAGAGAGCTCAGTTTTCCCAAGCAAAACCTCTTTCTGTGGTTCCCTGCATTGCCGTGGAGAATGGAAAGCGTTTAGCTTTGAAGGTGACCCTTGTGATCCGGCGCGGGTCTACCATTTTGCTAGTCAAGTGATTATAGGCAGCTTTCGAAACCTCGTTGATTTCAAGTTCACCACTATAAGATGGACTGGGTGATATCTAATGTCTGGGTTATTGTAAGGATTAAATGACTTATTACAAGGCAATGTGTTAAAGAGCTTTAGAAATGGTTACTATTATTTGCAAGCACGTACATTCCTCCTTTAAGCCCTTATTCCAGCATTTCCTTTTTAATTTCTTCATTAATACTCTCTTAAATAGCTTGGTTTTCTTTTTTTTTTTTTTTCAACGTTTATTTATTTTTGGGACAGAGAGAGACAGAGCATGAACGGGCGAGGGGCAGAGAGAGAGGGAGACACAGAATCGGAAATAGGCTCCAGGCTCCGAGCCATCAGCCCAGAGCCTGACGCGGGGCTGGAACTCACGGACCGCGAGATCGTGACCTGGCTGAAGTCGGACGCTCAACCGACTGCGCCACCCAGGCGCCCCTTAAATAGCTTGGTTTTCAAAAAGGAATCATCTTAAGACTACTTGATTGTGTTGAACTCGACCTACTTTTATTGTCATTCTTTTGTGAAGAGCAAAAAAAAAATTGGGACCTCATTTCAAATATTATAGCTTAATTGTATATATATATATACATATATATATGTATATATATATATATATATATTTACCCTTAATTAGGGAAGTAAAAAAAAAAGGACCCAGAGAAGTAGCTTTTTACTCTAAAGCTTAAGCATAACTACCTAAAGGTTGTGCCCAGTTGAATAGGAATTCCTATAAATTATTACTCTAAAAACTTTTTAACCATGGAAGCTATTCCAGATAACTGGTAAACTAAAGCAAAGGTAGGCAAAGTGTTTCTCAAAAGGGCCAGATAATCAATATTTTTGCTGTGTGGGCCATATGATGCTTGTACCTGCCCAAGACCACCATTATACCTCAAAAGCAGCCGTAGACAATACAAGAATGACTGGGCATGGCTGTGTCCCAATAAAACTTTATTTACAGAATCACACCGCCGGCCAGATTTGGCCCAGGAGCCAAGGCCTGTCTTAAAGAAAGCCATATCCTTTCCTGATTTTCCTGTTTGGAATGGTTTTAATTGACACCCCTGTCCCCCGAGCTCACACAACTTCACCTAGTATGGCTCCACCCAGGTGAGTGGTTTGAGGAACTTACGGAACACTTAAATTCAGAGCTAATTTTTAATGAGGAAGTCAGCCTGTAAAAGCCTTAGTCTCCTAATCTTTTCCTAACATCTTTTATTTCAGTTCCCATGCCAGGGCTTTACAATAGAGAGGTGGATGAGGAGTTGTTTTCCAACATGCAGATTTAAGCTGGAGGATTGCCCGGGTCATTTCTCTCATATTTCCCTCTACTCCGAGGTTGTTCATTAACTGATAGACTTCGAGGGGAGAGTTTTATATTCTCGACTACTGAGGAATTCTTTCATCTTTCTTTTTTTTTTTTTTTTTTTTAACTGAAAGGTCTCCAGTAGGATAGACTTGTTGTTGTTGTTGCGTTTTGAACATTGACTGAGTTTCCATTTCGTGGTTGCTGTGAATACGTGGAGAGTTTTCTGATTTCTATCAATGAGTAGCTTTCACGCTTTCAGAATTTTAACCGATAGGTAAAATCCTTGGCTACAGCAAGTAGTAGTTGAGAGTGAGCTCAAACAATAAATAACTCTCGCTGTTCCCCCCCCCCCCTTTTTTTTGGCATTCATTTTGTTAGGCCTATGTCACCTCTCTTACTCACGTCTGTAAACAGTATTATCAGCGGCCAAATATCATTCACAAAGGTGACTCTGGGTCCTTTTAAAAGGCAACTTTTCCCCTCAGCTCCTCTTCAGAGACCCTGAGTGTTCTTCCCAGAATTCTGCATTTACAGTATGGGCATTTGTTATTCTGAGACTGACTCTCGCCATACGGTATTACATAATTATTTTCCCTTTAGGTATAATTACCGAATTGCCAACCCCGCGACTCTGTTTTGCATTATTTCACACGTATTTTCTAGTTTTGATTTAGGTCTCTGCGTGGTGTGCCATAAATCAGCAGAGTGGGGGTGGGTAACGAAAGGACATCAAAACACAGCCCCCACTGCTATAGAATGTTACTCAAATGACACTCCATAATTCAAATACTGTGAACCACAGGGTAGCCAAAGCAGGGCAGTGCGACAGTATGAGTTGTTTTTGTTAATAGAGATGAAATTATGGGTGTAACTAGCTGGCAGTCGTCAAACAGACTTCGGCAAACTGTTTACTCAGCTGTCCTCAGGCAACAACTTAATACTTGTGGATAAAATTATTCTCCCACCATCTCCCAAGTGGTATATTCCAGGCATCCCAATTTGTTCTCACTGTTAGGAAGAAAGAACGAGTTTGCAACTCTCCAAACACAGTTTGAGATTCTGGTTATGCTTTGTTTTTCATGTATCATGCTTTTCGGCACTATGATTCATAAAAATCTCCTTGTTCTTTGTGCTTCGCAGCTCAAAACTCCGTAAGAACCTGAGTTCTAAATTGCTTTGTGTGGCTTTAAGAAACCTTGTGGTCTCTAATGCGAAAACCTTGTGATTTTAATTTGTCTATACTATTCCCTTCAACCACAATGCCTTCCCTTTCTCTCTGTGGATATCATGCATCCCTTTTGGTCTAGCTCAGGCACCACCTTCTGGAAGTCTTCCCTTATCCCCTGGCATCCCTCCACAGAAACTGACCTGTGACTTTTTCTCTAATGTAATATTTTTAAATTATCATGCAGCGTTTAAGATACACAAAACTGTACGAGAAATAATATAACAATCGCCAATCTGCTCACCATCTACGGTGCTGAAGCCCCCAAATACTAGAAGAACCACTATCTGATTTTGGTATTTATCATTCCCATGGATATCCTCATATAATAGATATAATTTATATATTATATGTGAAGTTAAGGTTATGTATATATAACAAGGGATTTTACAGTATTAATAACATAGAGTATTTTAGATTTATGTAAACGTTTTTATGCTCTATGTGTTTTTCTAAAACTTGATTATATAGCTCACATTGATGTTTATCAGCCTTATCATGTTGATTCTCATAGTTGGTCCATTTCTACTGTTATATGGTATCCATCGCCAAAACTTATTTATCATTCTGTTGGTACACACTTAAGGCGTTTTCATCTGAGCTCAAAAAAGTTTTCAAATCATTATTATGACATCATTATTGTATCCTAAGATCTATTTTTACCCTCTATGAGATTAAATGTTTCTTTTCTTTCATTTTTTTTATTGATGTTTATTCATTTTTGAGAGAGAGACAGAGCACGAGCAGGGGAGGGGCAGAGAGAGAGAGGGGGAGACACAGAATCCAAAGCAGGCTCCAGGCTTTGAGCTGTCAAAATAGCCATACGCAGGGCTTGAACTCATGAGCCGAAGTCGGACCCTTAACCGACTGAGCCACCCAGGCACCCCAGATTAAATGTTTCCTGAGGGCAGAGACTACACTTTATTCATCTTCGTATTTGCCACAATGCCTGCTACAATCCGGTGAGCCCAGTAGGTGATTCATACATGTTTGTTCTTTTGAATTCAATCCCTGCAAAGAGTCAGCGGTACTATCACCTTTTGACAAGTGAGGAAACTGACGTTATGTTACTGTCCCATGAGCACAGCTTAGAAGCTAGATTTTGTAATTCCCTTGGCTGGAAACTTAAGCAAGGCTGTTTTAAAAGCCATCAGAGTTTACTAGAGAAGACTATGAAATTTTTTATTCTCTATGTTTCTATCTAAATATAGTCAACAAAACTGACGTCTTTAGCCCAGAACCTGAAAGTTCTTTGAAAAAAACTTAAAAGTCATATTATCTCTGCCTTTCGTTTGGAGAAACTGCATCTCATACTACAAAGGCCAATGATAGAGGTAAAAACAAATTTTAAAAATGAGATAGAATTGATATACCGTAAAATTTACCTTTTAAAATGCACAATTCAGTAGGTTTTAGTGTATTTACAGAGTTGCGCAATTATCAACGCTAATTTCAAACCTTTTCATTAACCCCCAAAGAAATCCTTTACCCATTAGTAGTCACTCCTTCCCCCTCCCCGGCTCCTGGCGGCCACTAATTTTCCTTCCGTCTGTATAGATTTGCCTCTTTGGGATTTCTCCTATCACTGGAATTATACAGCATGTGGTCTTTGGTGGTGGGCTTCTTTCACCTACCTAATGTTTCCAAGGGCCATCCAAGTTAGAGCATGATGAAGTGTCAGCACTTCATCCCTTTTTATTGTCAGATAATATTCCATCGTATGGCTATACCACATTCATCAACTGTCGGACATTTAGCTTGTTTGCGCGTTTGGGCTGTTACGAATAGCGTGGCTTTGAACATCCGTGTACAAGTTTCTGTGTAGAGGTATGTTTTCAGTTCTCTTGGGTGTATACCCATGAGTAGGCGTGCTGGGTCATACGGTAATCCGATGTGTCATTTTTCGAAGAACTGACAAACTGTTTCCCAAAGCAGCAGCACCATTTTACCCAGTACATTCTCCTAAGGAGCTCAACACTCCAAAGACATTCCCAGCTTCATTGTTATCATTGGACCCCAGCTTACGTTCTAAATTTTAAAACAGTGTCTGAACTCGCTGTATGATTCTGTGTCAGGACATACATCACTACACATCACGACATTGTTTCTCTAATAGCTTTATACTTGCCCTTCCATTTTTGAATGAAATCGTCTCATTCCAGGTTGCATCCCTACTTAACCTCAATCTGATACAGTTTCACTGTAGTGAAAAATCTGTACGGTTATTTCCCTCTTAATTTATTTTATCTTCCAAACATAAATGGCTCTGATAGAAAAAGATTATCAGAAAAAGACACACACCCCCACCCTAAAAATATAGAACTTTTCATGTAACTCATTGCAGTAACAATGCAGGTGATTCATATTTGAATGAAAAGAAAAAAAAATTAGACAGTGGGAAGTGTGAAGTTCTCCAAGCCCCACTGCAAAACAATCTGAACAAGAACAAAGTAATCTGCTGTCCAGATGTTTGCCCACCGAAAGTTCTGGGACTTGTGAATCATCTCTATTTTGGAGGCTTTTTTTATTGCACAAATATAAGCCTTCACACCGTTTCTTTCAAGTTTTTTTTATGCTTGGTGAACTTTATAAATTGTTCTTATTTTTTTCCTGATTGAAAGATACATGTTAATCGCAAAGACAATTTCTTGGGAAATGCAGCAAAAAGATAGAAGAAGATAAAAATAAATAAAGGAAAACAGCCTGTAACCCAGTTACTCAGAGATGACTACTGTCGACAGAATATTTTCTTTCGGTCCTTTGTCTGTGCATAAATAATTCTTTGAAAACATGATTTCCTTGGTTGAATGACATGTCTACATATGAATGTGCTGTGATTTATGGGACCATCCCCCTGATGGAGAACAGTTTATTGGTCTTTTCTGTATCGTTTGTTGATGTTTCCATATGGAATTGTGAATACCTTTAACTTGTTTTCACATTATGGTGGGAAAGATGGCCCAGGCATACACAGCCTACCCACTCTTCCCATGAAAAGAATAGCAAAAAAGAACATTTCATGAGAAAATACTGGGAACTTGTAGGAACCAGATACACATCTTCAGGTAAAGAGTTTTATGGTTGTACTTTGTAATGTAATGTGCAATTAATAAAAAGTTGTGTAATACTTAAGTCTGATAGTGACAAGGCAGTAAGTTTTGACTTGAAAGTACAGGATTACAATAACTGTGCAGAGAAGGGCCAAATAACACTTTAAAAAATTTTGACACATTACATATGTAAGGATAGGGAATTACCCCTTCCTGCCTTTGAAGATTTGACTATCAGTTATCATTAAAACTGATTATTGTTATAAATCCATGCTTCCTGATCATGTTGGAGATACAAAACTAGTGAGATTTAATAAATATCTTCATGCCTTTCCTTATGAAATCCATTTACGGATATACAGACTACTTTCATGGGCACATAAATAATAAGGAATAGGAGTATAAAATGAACTCAAATTGCATTTATCATTATCATTTTTGGGAACTCCTTAAGGAAATGGGAAATGTTGTAGTATATTGCCAAAAATAACAAAATATGACTGGGCGTAGAGAGTAAAGATCACTATTAAAATTAATAATTATGATCCAGAATAATAAATATTGCTTAGGCAATTAAGTAAGACTGAAAAAGAAACTTAATAAACTTATTTCAAAATACTGACTACTTTTTTCCTTCAATTCTTCCTCATGACTAAGACATATCAAATATATTTTGACTTTATGTTAGGATTTAATAGCATATTTTTATAGATTTTAAAACTCATTCATTCTAAACTGAGGAAACCCATCATTTTTACCGCTGTTGTGAAACACCAGCCATGCCAAGACAGATTTCTTCCTTCTCAATGCATTTGCAATCTTATAAAGAGCTTCTGGTGACTCAGAAAATCCCATGCATCAATTTTCCAAATTGGATTTTATGTGATTAAAAATAAATTTAAATCAAACAGAGACTTTGGTGTGCTTCTGAGAATTCCCATGTCAGGAGTTGGCAAGCGTCAACTATGTGTAGGTGTATGTGTGCTCACTAATACTGTATGAGCATTTAGGACCTTATTTGAAAAGTTCTTTCCTGGAAGAAGAGTAAAGGGTACTGTTTTGGAACATAGCCTGCCATACCCAGCTCGCTTCAGAGGAAAAGAGAGGGGGGCGGGTAGACACGATGAAAGTCCACAGTTTAAAAATTAAAGAAATGGGCTCACTGGACTTGTTACCCTGGGATATTTATTAACTCGAATTATTTGTTTCTGCATAGCCCTTGTTTAGGTAAAGGAGAAGGGAGGAAAGTGAGTATTCTTACAGCACAAATAATGCATTTTTCTAAATTACGCTCACTCCCTCATTGAGGCCTGCTCACCCCAACTGCACTTAATTGGTGGCCGTGACCATGTTTTTCTGTTTATAGACGAAATTGGAGGAACAAAGGCATCGTGGAAGAGAAGGGTAGACAGAGATAGGTAATAAACATCTGAGGTCACTTTAAAGTAAATAAGGAGCCTTGGCAGTGAACGGAGGAAGAGAAGGAGACTTCTTCCAGGAAGCTCATACTGTTATCTAGATGAGGTCTCCAAGCTTTGTTAGAAACCTGGAATCTGTCCCCTTCAAATCGTCCTGTAAGACGTCTGGCCATGACTCACCTTCCTGGCCACCCCAGATGCTGTCAGACTCTGTCTCCTCTGAAACTCATCCCTTCCACGAATTTGACTGTTTGGCCTTGGTGTGTACGCTTTTTATTCCTCCAACTAGACGGTAAGAGTCTTGAGGGTGGGAGCAAGTCTTCTGCGTTTCTATACTCCCTGCCAACTCCCACAAGCCTATTTGGTTGGTTTCTGTGTTTGGGGCAAGGAAATTGCAGCCTGCAGCGTGACGCTGATGCCTTTATACTTCGGAGATACAGAAGTTGGATGTCAACTGAACTGTCCAAACAGACAATCGCCCAATGAAATCTGTGTGCTCTACACCACAGAAGACACCATTTTCTCCTTCTAAATGGAGAAAATGGCCTTCACCTAAGTAATGGAAAAGACATTTCACAGCTCAAAGCATAATCAATGCTATCTTAAAATGATTCAAAATCAAGCCTGTAGAGATCACACCCATACTTTGGTTCTAGTGGTTCTTTCAACTGTGTTCCTTGAAATACACTGAAGTCTATACCCAGAAAACGCTTTTCTTCTCTCAGCATTCAGTAGCTACAGCCCATCCCCCCCCCTTTTGCACCGTGGTTCGTATTTATGAGGGCAAAATAGTGAAATATGTTCAAACTGTCTTAGCCAAAATAGTGCTAGATTCTGAATGCCTTTTAAATTGGAACTTGCGAAATAGAATTATGTTATTTCTGTAATACTGAACTCCAAGGGGAGAAATATTCATTCCAGTCAATGTTTCTCCAAACATTGTACGTCCTAAAGGAGGTGTGGACCGGCTGTGTTCTAACGTATGGGAGGCCAGAGTGTAGCTGAAGTGACCTTCCTAGGGGCAGATGCCCTGGAGGATCCAGAGACAGTAATGAATGAAGCCATTTGGAGAGATCAGTGCCCTTCGATTATCCTGCATTCAGCAAAGCAGATGGGATACCCATTCTCGGGGGAAAACATGAAGAGAAGTCCTGAAATATCCTTAATTTTCCTGATTTATATGGAAATTATAAGTCTTATTTGCACAGAGCTGTTCTATAGGCTGTAATGGGAAAATTAAGAGTTGCTAGCATGTTAATACGCGGTCTTACAAATCTACACAAGTGAAATTATCTGGAGTGTTTCCATTTTTAAAGGAATTGGGTTCAAAATGTAAAATTTGTGTTCGGTTGTAAGAATCTTCTGGAAGGAAACTCCAGAAGTCAATCTGAGAAATACCTTCATGGGTCAAGCAAAGCTCTGGGGAAATCATCCACAGCCTTTCCTACCGAATGTGAGAAGCCAAACCTTCAGTGTGTATGAGGTTTCTATACAAAACAAAGATATTTACCTCCTTTTCTATATTTCTCTCACTTTTTAAATGTGTGCTTTGCCATTTGGAATAAACTGAGAAACCAGACAAGATAGTTACAAAGAAAAGCTAGGAATTCTTCTGTGAAATCTCCTATCAATCAAATGGTCTCTTGTTTCGTACAAGAATTTACTTTTTTTTTTTTCCTGGGAATATTGTATCTAGTGCTTAGACTGTGCTGGAGCAGAGGGTTTGGGCTATTATATTTTTTTAAAAATAGAAAATAAACTTTAGAAGCTGAAACTTAGTAGAGATATTGCTGAATCCAAAAATACGTTAGGTTTCAACAATGTAAAACTTTAAACTGAGCAGTTTTTCCTACATAGAAATCAACTGCTCAACCAAAAATAGATGTATATGCATACCCATGCATCTGTCTGTCATTTTGGTGGAAAAAACAGTAAGAATGTTTTTTATCCAAGACTGCTGAATAAATTTTTTAAAGACTTACCCAGAATCCTTTAGGGTGTAAAAAGTTCAAAAAGTACGTGGATGATCATTCTGTTGTTGGCTTTTGCCATCTCCACATATAATTCTCACACAAATTGTGTGAAGTCCCATTTGATATATCATCAGCAACAGAAAATGGAAGCAGCATGTGTAACTGGGAAATTTGAACACATGTGAAAAATAGGAGAATACCCAAAGTTAGGTAAAATGTACCAGTTTAAAATTATTTTCTTTTTACTTAAGTTGATCTGAAAATAAAAAGAAGAAGCGAAAGAAATACTAGTACATCGCCACCTAAAACTTTCTTCCCATTTTTGAAAGCAGAAACTCCCAACCCAGTCACTCCTGATGAGGCGAAAGATGTTAATGGGAAGAGGGGATTTAATTCCTGAATTTTACTCACCTCAAGAGACATTTTTTAAAAGATATTGCAGGGGCGCCTGGGTGGCGCAGTCGGTTAAGCGTCCGGACTTCAGCCGGGTCACGATCTCGCGGTCCGTGAGTTCGTGCCCCGCGTCAGGCTCTGGGCTGATGGCTCAGAGCCTGGAGCCTGTTTCCGATTCTGTGGCTCCCTCTCTCTCTGCCCCTCCCCCGTTCATGCTCTGTCTCTCTCTGTCCCAAAAATAAATAAACGTTGAAAAAAAATTTTTTTTAAAGATATTGTAGGCAAGTGTCGGAAATATTATCAAGAAGAGGTCATGTTACGGGCATGGTATTTCTCAGGGGCGTTTTAGAAATCAGCAAATTGTCAAGGGAGAAGCAACTCAGAAGGAGTCAAAGACAGAGTTAGCCAACGGTGAAGGAAAGAGGGACAATATAGGCTTGTAGGGAGCAGACAGGCCAAAAGAGTCACGTTGAGGTGATACTGTTGTGAGTCCACCTGTGCACCTGAAGTTTCGTTTCACTCTCCAGTTTGGTACTGCATGAATGGGAGAAGAAAGGACGGAAGAAAGGGAGGGAGACAGGCAGAGAGGGAGGGAGGGAAGGAAGGAAGAGAGGAAAAATAAAGATGGCATGACATTTCCGGAAGTTGGGGAAAGGCTCTTGCCCCCCATGATTAGTGATGGATATGGAACAGTGGAGAGGTTTAACTCTTAGCATGATATAGAGAAGCTAGCACAATATATTCCCCAAATCCTAGCATTCAGTAGAACACACAGGTATCTTGTTCATCTCTCCCTAGATTCAGTCCTGGTGTAGGCTCACAAATTTCCCCTTAATATGCAATGTCCCCACTAAAATGGCCATCTTGGTCCTATTACTGGCACCACGGTCATGTCCCGTTTGCTGCCTGATTAACCAGCGGATTAACCAGAATATTTATCACATTCTTATATCATGATTCCTCTCCCCTATTTTTTTTTTAATCCGGAATATCACTTCTTCCAAATTACATGTGAAAATTAGTATACGTATGTATCAGTCCAAAAGTCGTCCTTCTTCAAGTTTTTAAAGCACTTCAGTTGTCAGGCTAATGAGGGACGCTGTTATATTCTGAATAAAACCAAAATCAAATGTATACAGTAGAACCATGAGAAATGGTTCACTCACCACCCCAGGATCAGCAGAAAATGTATAGTCTGGGTCACCAAGGAGACTTTTGGCTTAGACCCACCAAAAGCACGGTCTTAGGCACAGCTGCAGTGAAATGAGGGGGCCTTCAGGGACATCTCATTTCAGACCCTTGGGGAGGCATTGGTTGAATCAACTAAAATTTCTACCTTAGCTGACTCGTGGTAAGATAGGCACATCTTACCCACCACACGAGGACCCGGTAGATCTGGTAACATCAGTAAAAGCGTTATCAGCAGAGCTCAGCACAAAGCAGCGGTTAATAAAAATTTGTGGATTTTCTTTATTTGACGAGCCATTTACTGTGAATGAATGATTTCTATGATCCTGAGCAGTGGTGGTCTGGACAAACTGCTATATACACTGGCAACCTTGTGTGCTAATAATCACCAATGAGTGAAGAAGAAGAAGAAGAAGAAGAAGAAGAAGAAGAAGAAGAAGAAGAAGAAGAAGAAGAAAAAGCAACAACCAAAATGAGCCCGGAAAGGACGCTGCATTTTCTCTGAAAGTGGCCGCTGAGTGGGTGGTAAACACTGATGGCTGTCATCACTCAGACGACTTTTGTCCTGTTCTGAGTAACTTCCCACCCTAGTATTTCATTACAATTGATGGGCTTTCTTGTCGCGCACCAAGTGTTCAGGGTAAACACAGCTAGCACGACGCTCCAAATCCTGGGGGGTAGGAACGCATGTCTCCACTTGCCTGCAGGGCCTGCAAGCGACAGCTTGACACGGGCATCCTTTGGCCTTCTCGCCGCCCCTGCTAACCTAGCCCTGATAAATAAGCCAGCTAATTGAATTAATAAACAACTCTTTCTTATTTTTTTTTTTTTTTTACGGCCAGCTGGCGTGCACCCAAAATGTGTGATAAATTATCTGTCACTGCTTTAACCACAGCAGGGGAAAGTGGAAAAATTAGCCACTTGAACCCTTTCTCACTGCTTCCAACCCTCCTGCTCAGTTCACTTAGTTATAGGATTTTCCCCCGCCCTGGTCTTGTCACTTTGGCTGAGGTCCAGGCGAGAGTGGCTCTGGGTGGAGAAACGTATTTGGCTGCCCCGATGATGGATCCCTAAGCCCAGGGTGGTGGGATGCCGAAAAGTCCGCGCCGGCCTGTGGGAACGCTTGAGTTGTCGGCGGCCCTGGCAGGGAACGTTCGGTTAGGAGTCTGTGGTTTAAGCCCACAAGATTTTCGTTAAGGGAGGGGAGTGTGATGTGGTTCACGAGCGAAGTGTTGTGATGTCTGCTTTCTCTTGCTCCACCTCTAATGCCAAACAGCTTTGGGCCTTTCTGGAGTGAAGGCTCCCCAGAGTCTTAGGGGATATCAGCCTGCATGCACCCTGCCACTTTTCGCCCATATTTGCACTTTACAACTTTCTTTGGTGTCTCCTCCCTCTCTTTTCTCCGTATCTTAAGACCCGATTTCAAGTCACTGTTGTGAAAGGTAGTGAGTTTTGTAAGCTGTTCTTTAGTGCTGTTCACCAGAATCATGAAACCTCTCAAGAGGTTCTGTCCAATTTAAGGAGACTTTTCTTCCTTCATTTTTCTGCTGCTCCCGAGGACGGTTTCTCAAAGTCAGAAAAATAAACAGTCACCATCAGGCTAGATGCCTGCGTAGACATCATTAGCTCCTCTGTGTTGTCTCATTCCGTCGTGCGGAGACCTCCTGGGGTTGACCCAAGATGGGAAGCATCTGGGTTGTATATCCCAGTTTAACACCCTAATTCCTAGAGGTGCTTTCATTTCAGAATACTGCCTTGCGTCTACGGCCATACCACCCTGAACGCGCCCGATCTCGTCTGATCTCGGAAGCTAAGCAGGGTCGGGCCTGGTTAGTACTTGGATGGGAGAATACTGCCTTGCATAGTAATATACAAATCATCTGCAGAGGATGATTGGGAACTGACAACAGATATAGGCTGGGCGAATGCAGGGGTTCTTGATCTCTTTGGTTCATGGACTTCCAAACACTTGCATTTCCGAGGAAGTTTTCTGGAGCCTGTGTGCTTTATTGTCCAGATAGAGTACAGCCTTTATCCTCTACACTTAGGTAGGGCTTGGAGATGGGATAAAGTGATGGCTATTTTTTTTTTCTATCTTTCAGGAAAATAGAGCTCTTTGAGCAAACCTCATGCAATTGCTTAAGGCAGACTTTGACCATTCCAAGCAAAAATCAGGACCATGCTCCTTGTTACTATTTGACTGCATTCTTACACTGGAACACTAACTGCAGGTCCTTTTGTGGCTTTCATTGGGCTTTTCAGTCCTGGCTGAGCTAGGCCTGTCTGTGGATCTAGCAGCTTCTTAATGGGGATGGGGGTGGGGTGGTGGAAAGAGGAATTAAAGTAATTCTGAACCAACAATGTGAAGTATTGTGCTTGTAGAACTCCGGGACATTCACACCTCTGTGGAACAGTCACTGGCCGCCCCCGAAGAATGCACTTGAAACTCCATGGGACAGAATCCAAAACTTCCAACAAGGATCCTGTTTAAAGGTCCATAGGAAAATCTCAGAGCAGACTTGAGCATTATTTCTGGGGCCTGGTTATATGCCATGGTACCTTCCTCCTCCCCTGTCCCCTTTCCTTCATCCGACACGCAGGCGCTTACACGCACATGCATGTTCATGCTCTGTTCATTTCCCACGCTTTGTTCATTTCCTTGGTCATGAGGCAGATCCAATAGTGTAGGGGACAGATGGTGATTGTTTCAAGGAGAATATTAGTGGTAGTGTCAGTAGGCTGACAGGGGAGACAGCCAACTTGTATGAAACTTCATGACCACCCATTTTACATGCCTTTCCCCCAAGAAAATGAGCAACACAACACAAAATTCAAACTTTACCGTTGCTTTGAAATACCCCATATTTATTTTACAGAAATATCTGAGAGGAGAAACGAAGTAAGGAAGAGTCATGCAGATACTTTGATGTCCATATTTCTAGGCTCCTCTTGAAATTCTTTATAGATAGAAGGTAGGGTAGGGGTGGGAGGGAGGACCTCCTCCCCACCTTTATTGACTAAATAAATGTTGAGTCTGTCTACTAACAAGGTTTACGAGAATGTGCATTGGAATCTCTGGATTGGGTTTGATTATTTGAAAGTAGAATTGTTAAGTTCACTACCTAACTCAGAGCCCACTCTTACTGCTTTTTGGTAGACAAATGGACCATATGCCTCTTCTCCCATTGTACAGGCCATATCCACACACAAAACTAATAAATTACTAAGAGGAGACTATCAAGCCTGAAGCTTTGCGTACTTCTCTTTAAAGATCTTCACAGGGGGCTGGAATTACTTGGAAGGTAAAAATACAATCCAGTAATCATTTTAGGAAGTCAGAGGAAGAAACCGGAGAGAAGTACCCCAGCCGCCACTGGTGAAGGAGAGTATGTTTATGCTCTCGATAACACTCCCTAAAAGTTCTTAGGATCTGCCCTGGCAGATTCTACCAGGAGAGTGCTCGTCTCCAGCGGAGGAGATGCACATGTCTGTGGGTTTAACAGATGCCACCTCCTGGTTCCTTCATGGCATAATGGCTGATGCTGTCACTGTGGCTCCTACAAGAAGTAGCCCAGCTTCAGAACACATTGATCCAATGCCATGGAAAATACACAGCACATGGGCTAGTTCACATTTTCAGATGTCATTTCTGTTTCTTATTTAATGTTCAAGATGCAGTTGAGCCCCAGACTAGTCTCCAGGGGAGCAGAGGAGACCGGGACTGGAGGTCAGGAGGCCTGGGCTCTAATTTGCCTCCAACCTTGAACCTGTCATGAGATCACCATGGCCTCTAATCTCTCTGACTCTCAGCTTTTTGATCTGTGAAGTATATCTTAATCAATAAATAAATTTTAATGTGTGTTTCAGTCCAGGTGGGCTCTAAAACTCTTCCAGTCTTTAGAGCCTATGGTTAGGAAAACTAAATCCTCTGTATTGTTATTATCACTGCCGTTCATGAACCAGAGTGAGGTGGTGAATTTCATGAAGGACAGAGAGGAAATGTCACACAGAAGATGTTTTGTTATTACTTGGATTTTGATGCAAGCCTATTTTAATACCCACATCACAGTGGTCCTGTGGTGTACCCTTCAGAGTAATAAAATAAATAATTGGTTGATAAGTGCCATTTAGTCGTGGTTTGGTTAACCTGGCAATCAGGTTAAGGCAGGGTTTCTCAGCCTTGGCATTAGTGACAGTTTGGTCTAGATTGTTCTTTGTTGTGAAGGACTTTCCTGTGCATTACAGAATGTTTAGCAACATTTCCAGGCGCTACCCCACCCCCCAAGTTGTGACAATCAAAAATGTCTCCAGATATTGCCACATGTTGCCAGGGGCAGGGGCAAAATCACCCTTGGTTGAGAACCACTGGGTTCATCCATGACTAAAAGTCCCAGTTTAGGCCAGGGTTCACTACATGTGTTTGATATGCTACAATTTAGAAAATGTTAGCCCCAGAGCACACAAACCATATCTATTTAATTTAGGTGATAGTACTTTAACCCTGATCTAAAAACCTCGCTAGAAATAGCCCATTTAGGGGCACCTGAGTGATTCAGTCGGTTAAGCGTCTGACTCTTGATTTCAGCTCAGGTCATGATCTCACGGTCATGGGACTGAGCCCTGAGTCGGGACTCTCTCCCTCTCCCTCTCCCCTCCCTCTGAAAATAAACAAACAAACAAACAAAAAAGAAATGACCCATTTAATCTGTAATGTCATGGTACCTCCCAGGCAATGGAATCTACTAGATTTCAAGCTTTTTATGGAAACGAACAGTATCATTTTTGTCTTCGTATTTCTTATTGTGCACAGAGTAAATGCTCATTAAATGTGTGTTGAAAGAATAAGCGGTTCCCCCCGCCCCCCAAACACCAGTGGAGGGCAGAATGAGGAGCTGCAAGGCTCAGCCAGCCATTCTGCATGATCTTTAGTCTACAGGAGGAAATGAAGCAAGTGTTTGCCAGTTGGAAGGGTAGAAGGAATCTTTGGGAGGGAGGCTGCCATCACCCTAGCTGAAGGAGAGCCAGGTTAAACCTCTTCTGGTTTTTAAAAAAAAAAAAAAAATGTCATGGAACATTTAATGACCAGCCTTAGCGCATCAGAGCTCAGGCTGTTCACATCACCCATGCTCCCCAAGAGCATATAAGAGTGAAAGATTCAATTACTTTAAGTCTTCCATATTCCTAAATTGGCATCTATTTTGGCAACACGGGATGTGGAAATCTCCGATGTGCATCTGACGTGTTAATCTCCCTAAAATGGTAGGCTCACTGTTTTTCTAGTGTACTACAGAGTATGACTTTAAATTGCATTTGAAATGTCTCAGTCAGTTGTCCTGACAACCTTATTTTCTCAAAATAAACAGAATCCACCTATATCTGTTGCTGGAGACGCAAGTACTGCACTGAGTTTGTTTGCATGTTTGATGTTTTGTAGGTGTTCTTTGAGCCAGACTTGAAACTCAGGACAGTATTAAATCGAAATCTAAATCATGCCTGATTCACGATATTTGTAACCATCAAGTTCTGAAATGATCACAATTTACTTAACCTGAGATGTTTGCCCCTTTCCTGGGTAGTTATGGTCATGTAGAAGGAAATCAACTAGGCTGATGCTACAACCCTATCATCCAGCCTCATCACCACACTTCATGAGAGGTGTCTCGATTTTAAAATAGGTCAGTCTTACCAACAGATCCATTCACTGAGTTCAAATGGTCTGTGCTTTGGAAACACCACACCTTATTAGGACTAGGTGAAAGGTTTTCTGTTGTGGTGCCCTTTTGATAATGTACTTAATTAATTGGCAGCTGATATTACGAAGATCTGAATTCTGAGATCAAAACCAAGCCAAGAGCAATAGGATGGAAAGAGTGCTTCTATCTCTGCATAGGAAACAAGGCCTAAAATTAGGATTCAAAGAGAAGTCAGTTATTTCAAAAGATAGATTAAAATAATAATAAGTATGGGTGTAATCAGCAGGGATCATGAATACATACTCCTGGAGTTCCTGATTTTTGTCCTGTGATATACACTCTAAATTAAAAACCGAAACTGGTTAAAAATTTTTAATCTGGGAGGAAAGAAGAAACACTTAAAAGAATGCAGGCACGCTCCTTTTCCATCCACTTTCCCTCTGTCCATGTCTCTCCACTCTTCCATCCAAAATCACCAAGCACTGTTGCAAATGGAACTGGAGGGTATTATGGGAAGTGAAAGAAGTCGGTCAGAGAAAGACAGATATCATATGTTTTCACCCATAAGTGGAACTTGAGAAACTGAACAGAACCCTATGGGTGAAGGGAAAGGGAAAAATAGTTTCAAACAGAGAGGGAGGCAAACCCATAAGAGACTCTTAAATACAGACAACAAACTGAGGGTTGATGAGGGGGTGGGGCCAGGGGAAGGGGGAAAGTGGATGATGGACATTGAGGAAGGCGCTTGCTGGGATGAGCACTGGGTGTTGTATATAAGCGATGAATCTACTCCTGAAACCACAAGTACACTGTATACACTGTATGTTAGCTAGCTTGATGTAAATTATATTAAAAAAATAATAAAAAAAATTTCTTAGACCTTCAAAAGCAAAACAAAACAAAATCACCAAGTAGAGGAATGTTGTGTACCCAGACTGAGTTTACGATTTTGAAAGAAACAACCAAAGCAGTTAGATTATTTACTCTTGTTGGATTCCTATTTAAAGACTTGTTTTGTCCTTAGGAGAAATAGTTGGGGTTGGTCACGGAAGAGGATAATATTTATTTCGTTCTTTGTTTACATTGGATTTTAGTACATATTCCTCCTACTTCTAGAAAGAATTTTGCACTACTAAATAATACAAATAAATGCAGTGCCTTAAAAAAAAATAGACCTCCTCTAAATAGCAAATTTTACCCAACTCTAAGAAGTTTAGTGTTTACCTACGGACAGTTGTCCTCTTTGGCGAAGCATACAGTATTCGGTGTCCCACCAAGGAAGCTTAATAATGATATACTTCCCGTAGTGAATGGATTTTGGAAGGAAATCAAAGGATACTTTGGAGCAGAAGAAAAGAAAAAAAAAAAAAAAGAGGAAAAAGTAGCAGGCACTGAAATGGTACCAAGAATAACAATCGATCTCCTACTTTAAAAAGATTCCCACTTGATGGGTTTGGTCCCATCAGTTAGTCAGACCAGAGCTAAGTGGTGAGCTCACTTAATGTGGACACACTGGAGAAAACGTCTCAATTCCTACCCAGAGCTGCAACAGCTGCTTTGAAGAAGCACTCTATAAATGCAGACGGCCCTTCCCCTGGTCAGCTGGGCTTCACGCATGTGAAGACAGCAGCCCCAAACATGCTCCTCAAACATGACACCATTCTGAAAGTCAGGCTGGATGTTGGGTGGAATGTGTCCCGGAAATGGGAGAACAACTCCCAGTGCTTGAACTGCCATCACTGTTTCCACTTGGCTTAGCGGTTGACACGTTTGGTTAACCATTTTGTTAGCCTCTGGTTAACCACGTATGGTTTGCAAAGCTTACAGAAGTGGGGAAGTGTCTATCTATGATTTTCTCCATGTAAAAAACAACCCTACAAGATGTGATTCCTGCCTTATCTGCCACGTTAAATCCAGACTGTCTCTTGCTAGCGTGTGCGAAAAGAAGAAACCACTTGATAATACCCTTTGGTGATGAATTTATCTGGAAATGAGGGTGAAATGGACAATTCTCTAAAAAAGGGAACTGAGCTTGTTTTGAGTTTGGGACAGTTTGCCTTAATCTCGTATCCACTTCTCTTTTAGAATTATTCTGCCTTATCATTGTAAATTAATAAATACAAATATTAGAGCACTTGGGTGGAGTGTGTTTTCCACTTCCAACTAGAGCTGACTTCCTTTCTCTCTTTTTACTCTTCTCTAGGTCTGCCTCCCTTCCCTCTATGCTTTTGCTTCTTTCCTTCCTTTCTGACTTCTCCGCCAAGCTCTTTATTATCCATAAGATTTCTTCTAACCAGACGAGCTGTCAGGTTGCACCACAAAGAACATCAGGTTCAAAACCTTCTCTGTTTACAAAAAAACAAAAACAAAAACACCAATTCAAAGGGATACATGCACCCCGATGGTTATAGCAGCATTATTTACAACCGCCAAATTATGGAAGCAGACCAAGTATCCATCTGATGATGAATGGGTAGAGAAGATACACAATGGAATATTATTCAGCCATAAAAAAGAATGAAATATTGCCATTTGCAATGACATGGATGGAGCTGCAGTATAATGCTAAGTGAAATAAGTCAGTCAGAGAAAGACAAATACCATATGATTTCACTCATGTGGAATTTGAGAAACAAAACGAGCAAAGAGAAAATGAGAGAGAGACTGGAGACAAGCCAAGAAACAGACTCTTAAGTATTTAGAACAAACTGATGGTTTACCAGAGGGGAGGTGGGTGAGGGATGTCTGAAATAGGTGATGGGGCTTAAGGAGTGCCCTTGTCCTGATGAGCACCCAGTGATGCATAAATTGTTGAATCACTGTATTGTACCCTTGAAACTATCAATATATGTTAACTATACTGGAATTAAGAAGAGCTTCTAACATCTACAAAAATGAAAACAAAGGAAAATAAAATGATCTCAAAAACAAAACAAAACAGGGGCGCCTTGGTGGCTCAGTCGGTTAAGCGTCCAACTTCAGCTCAGGCCATCATCTCACAGTTTATGAGTTCGAGCCCCACATCGGGCTCTGTGCTGACAGCTCAGAGCCTGGAGCCTGCTTCGGATCCTGTGTCTCCCTCTCTCTCTGTCTCTGCCCCTTCCCTGCTCACACTCTGTCTCTCTCTCTCAAAAATAAATAGACATTAAAAAAATATTTAAAAAAATAAAACCAAAATCCTTTCTCTGCACTAGCTTCCAAGCAGATGACTTAACATTTCTTCACAAGAATTTCCTACATCTCCAGAACATGGGGAGTGATCTTTGTTACCTACCGCAGAGGATTACTATCTGCAAAGTGTTTTGCTCTCTCTAGAAGGAAGGTACTGATTTAGGGCAAGCTACTATATTATTGTTAGTTCCTGGTGAGCAGTTGCTGAAGAGAAATTTGGAGACAGAAATGAAGTTATTTGAGCTGGAAAGAAGACAGATCACGAAAATGATATTTTTAAGCTTGTTGGGATCAATTCTTAGGTCATCTGCAATTAATAAATCAACGAGAACACTTTCTGTTTGGCGTTTTTAGAATGGTACTCAGTTGTGACAATATGATTTAAAGAGATGGTTCCACATTCTCCCCTCTCCAACCCCCCCCCCCCCATTACTTGTGTTTAGACAGTAAAATAGTGGATATAGATCTCTGGTTCGTTGAATTGTATACCACAGAGACAATAGAAACAAAGCCATAAAAAGGTAGCTTAGCAAGGGCCTATAATTCCACTCTCAAAAAAATGCCCACTAGTTCACGGATCCTGTTGATCAGACCTCCTGAAACAAAAAAAGAAAAACTTCAGAGAAAACTCTAAACCTAGAGAAGAGCACAGAATACTTGATATTTGTCCATACCTGGTTACGAAGGGAATTTAAAAAACGCGTGTGAGAACCAACATGATTTGGATGCACCTCAGCTCAGAAGGAAGTTGTTTGTTATTTGCTTTTGGGTTGGAAGTGTTCTCTCCACACCATCATCTTCTCAAGGCCAAATTCACAAACTCTCCCTAGGCTTAACTTTCTATACATACACCAGTGGCTACATTCTCCGTGAATTATAAATGGCTCCTCTTGGAAATGCCTTAAATGTAGACACACGGGGGTTAGAGAGGAAAGTTGATGTTTTGTTGTGGCTTCCCGAAGCCCAACTTTATTCTCTCTGGTGTGGTTTACCTAACGTACCAAAGGTTGTGCTGTGAGAGCTTTTGTTAGTGAGGGTGCATCTTCGTTCTGAGTCTCTTACAGGTTTCTCCTGGTCCTCCCCTCTCCGCTCAGTGAGACCAGGAAGCTCCTAAGTGGCGTCAAGGATTCTCGATGTGCTCAGAGCCTGGGAGCTGTTTATAGACGCGCTGTTGTGTTGTCCAAGGGCCACTGAGCTGAGCACCCTATAATCCAGATCATCCAGAGACAGACCTGGAACTCTTCTTGGTATAGTAGAACCATCACAGCTGGTTGATTCAGTTGTTGGTCCAGTGACTCTAGACCACTAACACTTGCAAAGTCCCCAGTGGAGGCTAAGCAGCACTTTGGGAATCAGAGTTTATTGCAATCTCTCTCTCCCTCTCTCCCCCCCCCCCCCCACTACCACCAACTCCTCTCCCTCTTCCCCTCTTCCCATGTCAGTGTTAACACACTTTAGGGAACTCAGGCAAGGATCAGATCTAGAGGCAATGGAGACATAAAGGACTAGAAGGTACCATTACCACTTTACCAAGGAGAAAGACAGAATTGAACACACACAGAACATGCTAGACAGACTTGGGAATAGATACCAAGGGACAGGACACCTTATATTTCATACAACCTGCTACCCGTAATTAGAGAGAAATACCTAGAGACTTTTTCTTACTATGATAAGTTTGTGGTCCCCTTGGCCAGACACCTTATGTCTCCGACAGACAGTAGCACACATCTTGCCATCTTCCAAGAACTGCAATGAAGCTGGAGGACGACACTGTAGAACAGCTCTCTTGGACAAGTCTCCTCAGGACCAGGCAGAGATGTGTCCAAGAAGGCCCGTCTAATCCCCTGGGGGGCCTTGCCGTCAGACTTTCAGACTCGGGAGTTCAAGTATCTGCATTACTAAGAGATATCCTCTGGCAATAGAGCAAGGACGAGGGGGACGGTGCCCACGCCACATAGCTGTCCTTGGAAGGGCATGGGGCACCATCTGCGGGGGAACCCGGTGACATGGTGGTTACTTGGCGGCTCTACCGGAGAGGCACATTGTCAAGACCTGGACGTCCTACCTCTGGCATCACGGTGACCTTGTTCGCCATGATGGTCACCAAAGACTGCCGTATGTTATCAAGGGTACGAGTTATGTAGCTGAAGTCGACCACTGTCCCTCTTGGTTGGGATGATAGGAAGTGTAACAGTGAGGAGAAATCCTTTCTAGCGCTCTTCATTGCACTACGTTTTGCCAAATAATTAGGTCACCCCATTCAGGCAGCGTCCTGGGATGCACATGTGGAGTGAAGCCTGCTGTGGGAACTTGAACTCTGAATTCTCTGACTCCTGTGCAATTAAAACCCCAAACTTAATGTTGCATTAGCATGGATTTTCCATAGCGAGTTACAAATGCAAAGTTCTATGTTTCATATATATTTTTCTAACATATGTTACTGCCTATGTTTCTGATTAAAAGCTCGTCCAAAATAAAATAACAAAGGATTACTTTTTTCCAATAGAACTTTCTTCTTCCATAAAAGCTGGAAATAAGCCCTCACCTAAAATTACCCAGGCTTGCAGGTGCTGGGTTTTTGGGGGGTGAGTAGTGTTTGCTAGTGAGACAAAGGGCATTATTCTCCCTGCAACCACCACCAGAAGGTTTTCTTTCTGTAGAGAAAATTATAGGCCAGCGCTTCAAAGACATTCCATGGTTAGGCACCACTCCTGGAGACTGGCAGGCGGCAGGCAGGCAGGCAATCAACAAATATTTATTCTAAGCCCACTGTGGATTCAGCACCTTTAAAACTGCCAGGGAAACCAGCCAGGAGACTGTAAGATCTGCTAGAGCTAAGTCAGTACCCAAGGCCATCCCGTAGTGCTTAACGAGCTCAGTGACCCCAAAGTGGCAGGGACCCCTAGAACTATATAATAAGGCAGTCTCTCACTTCGGTACGGGGGTATCGATAGAATACGAAAATGAGACCCGAGAAAAGGCTCTTTAACTAAAGCTGATACTCGACAGGTGTCCGCACCCCCTCTCCTTTTAGCTCTCCCTTAACAGACACCCAGCCCCCGTTCACACACGACTACCACTGCCATCAGCACTGTCACCTCTGCCTAGAAGCTGAACCCAACTGGATTGATCAGATCATCAGATGTACGTTAAAACAAACACTTTTTCAAAATAGGGTGTTCATCACAGTGCTATTACAGAGTGGGGGAGAGGCACGTATGTCCGCCAGCTGAGAACTGGGATATTCCCCTGGAGAAGATGCAACACCTAGTAGGTGAGATGCCGAGATCTCCAAGAGAGGGGGCAGGAATACAGGGGACATGGACTTGTATGGCACACCTCACCGCCCGTGCGGAGGTGGACGAACGGGATTCTCACTCTCTTGCGTTCAGTCCTGATCCAGTTTTATCGACGCAGCCGAGAGTCACATCAGCTGGTTCGATGTGTGCCTTGCATCATGGTGCTTTACAAATTCACATGAAATTCCTGCGACCTCCGTTATTCCACCGATTCCACCGCCTTGGGACAGTCGTGGGGTTTTGCGTGTTTTGTTTTGTTTTGTTTTCTTCTGTTTTTGTTAAGCAAGCGTAAGATGTTACTCGATCCCTGTTAAATTTCTCTCTTTAGACTCCTTGATGGCCTCTGTGTTTTCTCTGTAGTTTTTTTTTTTCATCTGAATCATTTTATTAATGTGCCACACATAGCTTATGGCACATCATGTAGAGAGATAAAGTAACATAAATAAGAATTCTAATACTTTTTTTAAATCTGTAATTAATTACTTAATTTTTTGCATATACAATCTATTGTCAAATTGGATTCCATACAACACATAGTGCTCATGCCAACAGATGACTTCCTTAATGCCCATCACCCACTTTCCCCTCTCCCCCACCCCCCTCATCAACCCTGGAGGCAAACTTCTCTGTAGTTTTGAGCCAGCTAGAAGATGACAGAGTTCCGGGGAAAAGAGGGAACCAACGTCTTGCAGAGGAGTCAAAGTCCCTGAGACAGGGGCTAAAAATCAGGCAGTGAAGGTAGCCATTCTAGGGCAAAATATCTTTTTGGCTTTTATTACTCATAATGCAGTGTTTTACTTCAGGTGGCATCAAATGGAAGATTAGTAATTCTCAGATGAAATCAAGAACTTCTGTTGACACCCTGTTGAGAGATTCTTATTTTGCTTTATTTTTAAAATATTTTTTTTTAATTTTTTTTTTCAACGTTTATTTATTTTTGAGACAGAGAGAGACAGAGCATGAACAGGGGAGGGGCAGAGATCGGAAACAGGCTCCAGGCTCTGAGCCATGAGCCCAGAGCCCGACGCGGGGCTCGAACTCACAGACCGCGAGATCGTGACCTGGCTGAAGGCGGACGCTTAACCGACTGCGCCACCCAGGCGCCCCTAAAATAATTTTAATTGACATACAGACCACATGCAATCATGTAATCATGAGACCGCAAAATGTACATTTCGGTGGCATTTACTACATTCAAAATATTGTACGGAGTCATCACCCTTATCTAGTTCCTGAACATTCTCGTGACCCCCAAAGAAAACGCTGTACCTATTAAATTGTCGCTTTTCATTCTCCCCTCCCCTCAGGCCTGGGCAACCACTAATCTGTTTTCTCTGTGAATTTACCTATTCTAGATATTTTGTTTCAAATGAATCACACAAGATAAGACTTTTTGTGTCTGGCTTCTTTTATTAAACAGAATGTTTGTGAGATCCCTCCATGCTGTAGCATGTCCTTCACTCCTTCATTCATTCCTTTTAATGGGTGATGAATATTCCATTGTGCTTTATTATCAATTTTAAAAATCAAAAGTAAAGCGTATATTTTAATGCCGAGAAAAAAGTGTTTTTTAATAGCACATCTTCTTATTTTTCATCAGAAACTGGTTTAACCGCCCAGAAAACAACTCCACCCTGTTCCACTAATTATTCTGTGTATGCTTATGGTTTATATGACTTTCTTTCTTTAATTGTAGACATGCCTACAACTCACTTCTCCAGTAGATTCCCACCTCTTAGCTGACTTGAACTCAGATCCTTTCTCTCTGATTCTGCCCTCATGTGTTAGGCAGATTAAGGCACCAGAGCCAAAGAGGTTTACTTACCTAAGGACTGAAAGCCGTCTTATCGCAGAATTTAAGACTGGCTCCTGCTGTCAGAACGTCAGTTTGTTCTGAAATTCACTAAAATGTACATCCCCTTAAAACACTCACCATCCTACTGAACTTATAAAAGGCAGCCACAGGGGCGCCTGGGTGGTTCAGTCGGTTAAGCGTCCGACTTCGGCTCAGGTCACGATCTCGAGGTCCGTGAGTTCGAGCCCTGCGTCAGGCTCTGGGCTGACAGCTCAGAGCCTGGAGCCTGTTTCCGATTCTGTGGCTCCCTCTCTCTCTCTGCCCCTCCCCCGTTCATGCTCTGTCTCTCTCTGTCTCAAAAATAAATAAAAAAAAACATTAAAAGAAAATTTTTTTAATAAAATAAAATAAAAGGCAGCCACAGAGTCCAAGAGATGGCGGGGAGGTGGTAGGTATCTGAAATGAAATAATTCTCTAAGCGTGCATTAATTAATTTCATTTAACAAGAATTTTCGAAGGCTCGCTTTTGCAAAACTGTAATTAATATATGATTTGGATATTAATGGGAAAAAGGCTGGCAGGGAAATTGCTAAGGGGGTTGTTTGGCTTTTTAACCACCACAGTTTAACGTCTCATCTAGCACTTAGGTCTGCTTTACCTCATTTTAGAAGTTGTATCCACAAGTGGAAAATGGGAGACTGAAATCAAACACCAAATCTTTTCCTTGCTTTTATTAAAACTGCTGGAGTCCTGCTTTTCTCATTCTTGTGAAATTCCCTTGCATCGTTTTCCCGTGTACTAGAGTAATGATTTATAATACTTTTTCTTTGTGTTTTTTACTAATTACATGGTCTCTAATATTTTCAGAGTTAATGCTTTTCAATGACAACATGACAGAGACTATGAATATTCTTTCGTGCTAGACTTTATAGCATCTTGCCCTTCGCAGGTAATCTCTCCTTCCAACCTGGGAGGCTTATTTGAATTGTACTCACCAAACCACACCAAAAGCAGAAATACTTAAATTATGAAACCATCAGAGCTGAGTTACATTGTGAAGGTTTTGAAAGAAGCATATTTTATTCCAAGCGATTAAGCCAGGCATAATTTTAGCTTATTATCTTAACGGAGATCCTGAAATAAATGTGCATTTTAAGATCCAGTAAGCGATTAGAGTTATACAGTCATTTTCAGTGGACATCTTGAAGCCCAGATGTGAATCTGGACATCAAAACTATTTCTATCTTGGCAAAATAAAGCTCAAAGTTTATGTTACTGACCCACGGCACTATGTGACAGGTCTCTTTCTGCCCATCCCTATCCCTTCTCAAGTTTGGGAAGCATTTTGGAATCCAAACTGGCCACATGTAGTCATAAAATTCAGTGGAGAAATAGCGGGTTTTGGTTTTTTTGATTTTTTGGTGTTTTTGTTTGTTTGTTTTTTACTAATTCAGAGACCTAAAATCAGAAATCCTTGATACTTAGAGTAAGTTAGTAGTCATTGATATTTCAAGTACACCTCCGGCTAAGGTTTCCAGTCTCACATCAGTGACCATTTGGACCTTTCAGAAGCCTGTGTTGACCCATCTCATCTGATCAGTGATGTTTGGGGAAGAGAAAAAAAGAAGAAATTACGTACATTTCAAGCCATACCTTGGGGGAGGCCACTGATGGCAATTATCCTGTATTGGAAAGGAAATACGAACAGGGATTTTGCCCTGTTTTTATGTAGACAGCCTCTTACTTGTGGTCAACTCAGCAACACTACATTTTGATGTTATCACATTCTTTTCTGGAACAAAACCCAACAGCCGTTTTTAATGAAAACCTTTCTCCAAAGAACGCTCCAACCTTCCCCCCACCCCCACCCAGCTGAATTTCAAATAATGTTTAATTCGGCTTGGCTTTCAGAGTCTGTAAAACATAAGCAATCAGCTGCGCCTTAGATGGAGAAGAAATGTTTTTACGGTTCCACAAATGTTTCTAATTGGCAAGAGCGAGTTGTTAATGGGAGATAAATTGCCTGCGGTGGGTGTGGGTGGGTGTGTCACGTGCGTGTGTGCTCACGCAGGCCCACAGGCAGGCACCCATGTGGCGGTAATGACGTGCGCGCCTACCTGGGCTTCACAAGGTGCCGCGCTGTGCAACCGCCCGGAGCTGGCCCTGGAAAAGGGGGCGTGGCTGAGCCCTGGTGGCCGAGCGCAGGACGGGACCAGGTAGATGGCTCGTTACTTACCAGGACTCAGATCCCGGGCAGCAGGCCCACCACTCTCCCAGCGGGAACAGTGAGCAAGGATCTTGTAAAATACACAGACCGAAGGAAAATGACCCTTATTGACTGAAGCCAGCTGTGTCCGGCTTCTCCTTGTCTCTCCCGATTTGCTCTCTCAAATAAATGGATGTGGTGGAGGATGATAATACAGAGTAAACAGAATCTTTTTTTTTCTTTCTTTCTTGCAGTCACACCTCAGTAAGAGCCCTGGTTTTTACAGGGGGAAAATATATGTTTATTTGCTCCTCAATTTTCCTCTCTCTCCCTTGCCTTTTCTTGGCATCGGGTGGAATGTTATTTAAAGCAAGACACAGTTCGGCTTCAAAAAGAAAAATCATTCTGGGAAATACAGCTTGGACTCATTTAATGGTGATTTATCATCCCGAAAAGAGTGGGGTACAAATATCTATATTTGGTATATTTTAATGGTTTACAGTGTAGTGATTCGTGTTGGTACCAGGACGCAGGGAAGCAGTAGGCTCTAAAACTTCGAGAAGTGCCCCAATAATTATTTCTCGGCACTGCTCTCCTTCAAAAATGACACAGGATGGTGCTTGGAGGGTGGTCTCAACCCCAAGGCCTGTGGGTCTCTAAGGAGTGCTCTCACGTCTTCATTTCCTTGCTGAATTGTGTGTGTTTTTCTCTCCAGAGCTTTGAAAAAGTTTTGTTGTTTGCGTCTCCCGTTTCCTTCAGGTAGGGGGCAAACAATGATGTGCCTAAGACGGTGCCTGGCACACAGTAGAAGCTCCATAAATATTTGTTGAGGAAAGACTAGTTAAATGGAATATTGTAAGCCTCACTAGTGGTGTTGTCTTGGCGTGAAACATGCAAGAATAGACTTGAGGCCATCGAGTAATTTCCCTTAACAGGACAAGCTAATTATTTGAGAGATGAAGATCTGGCGGATAGTATTTATTTGTCAGGCTCCATTTGCTCCTGATGAAAGGTGGAAAAGCTGTGTGTAGCACTGAAGGGATAACATAGTGAACCACTGCTAAACAGCTGTTCAGTTTTCCATCCTACTTTTTCAGGGAAAATGTATCCAGAGAGGGTTAATGCACCCTCCTTTTGCGAAAATTTTGCGAGGAGAAGCCAGGAGCTGAGAACGGGAAAGAGCATTTCAGGCAAAAAGACTATCAAATGCAAAGGCCTTTGTGGCCTGTGTCGGAAGCGCAAGGGCTGACGGGAAGGCATGGCCACACTCCTCGGTGTCTGTGCATACCCCGTATCATCCTCTGAACATTAGAAAGACAAAAGGGTCATAACCTTTAGCGCTAGGAAGTGGGGCAGAAAAGGAGGACACATGTACTTTTTCAGATCTGTGTGTCTGGGGCACAGGGCAGGGAGGAGACGAGTACCCCTTTTTCACAAAGGTAGCAAGGGAGATGATCGTGCTAATTCCATGATCCTTTGCTGCACTGGAGCTTCCTAGAAATTCTTACCATTCGCCCTTCCATCTGCCAAGCTTCAGGAAGAGTATATCCCAGATCTGCAGTTGTGTGCTGAGACCATGCAGCAATGACACCTTGCCTTGTCGTTTGATTGTTGGCCTGTCTCCTCTTTCTGCCTTTCTTTTGTTGATAAGGAGGTGGCATAACACAGTTTATAACGAGGTCTTTGGCAAGTGTGCATGGTATGCCTTCCGGCACCTTCTTTCTCGGTTTAGAAAACAGGCTCTGGGGTAAGCACACCTCTACACCTCTGCGGCGGTGGCTTGAGCTTGGGCAGGTGGCTTGGCCTCTCTTTTAGCCTTGCAGGACTGTTCTGAGGATGAGGTGAGTTAATGCTTGTAAAACATAGAATGGGGAGTGCCATGAAATGAGTGCTCAATTAATGCCTGCCATGGTTATTAGCCATTTGTCATGATAGAGAAAGGTGTCGAAGATACACTGTTAAAGAGAACAAAGGCAAGTTAGTTGGGACTGGAGCTTAGAGGAGAAAGGGTAGGCAGGTGTCTTTTAGTTTTTCACCTCATATTCTTATAGTAGTTGATTTTTTTTTACTACATAGTTGTAATAATGAAACTGCAAAGAATAGTTGAGAAGGTCTATCAAGACTGCCCAACATGTCAATTTCTAAATGTACAAAAGAAAACAAAACACTGTGATTTCAATATCATCTTCTTCATAATCTTCTTCACCCTTAAGTTCGGAGATGTCATTTAGAAACATTTCTTGGGATAAAGAAACATGTATCTGAAGTCCAGGAATTCATTTTAGTTTTTACTTCGTATGCTAATGTTACACTGTGATGACATTATTCTACTTATTCCTCTGTCTCCCCATATGCATATAGAGAGTTGTCTGGAATGCCATTCACCCACCAAATGCAAAGAACGCATTTGGGTCATTGGTTGCGGACTTCATTGTACTTGCAGGCATTGCTTAAATGTTTTATAATGAGCATTGTTATAAAAATAATGAAATCATTTCTAAAAATTAGAGATGAGGAGTATTAGTTCGCTTTTCTGTTTAGTAATAATAAACACAATACCCTGCGTCTAATCTTTCCCAGGGATCCAGGAAGTTTAACTTCTGCGGGATTAATATGATGGAGGTCAGTAGCTGGTACTCAGGAAAGAGGAAGCAGGTAGGCTTAGTGGTTACTGAGACTGGATGCAGGAAATGTTTTCAGTGATTATCTGATAATAAGATCTAGTCCGTCACATACTCCCCTCCCTTTTATTTTTCTTTTACAAGTGGGGGGCTCTTTGCGTTTGTTTACCTAAAGATTTTGATGAATTCAGTTGGCATTTATCAACAACGGACTCTGACCAGTTGAGAAATGCTAATATTAAACAGGGCTGGAACATGGTTGCTTTGACCCTCATTCAAATCTAACTCTTCCTTTTCACAGTGACTGCGCACCACCATCATTAATCAGATAAAATCACAAATCAGGGGAGAACTTGAGTCCTGTAGCAAATACTTCGTGAAGCCAGTGTGAGCTTGTCAACCAGACTATCATCCCTGCAGAAGATACATTTACAAGGAATAACTATATTATACAGTGCTTAGCACATTGTGCCCCTCAGGATATGATGATAATTGCCTGTGTACAAGAAAAGGCAATTTTGAAGAAACTGTGACTAAGCTGATTACCAACTAACCGATTCTTTAAATCAGGGCCAGCAAACCATGGCCCGTGGGCCAAATCTGGCCCAGTGCCTCATTTTGCACAGCACATGAGCTAAAAAATGGTTTTTACATTTTGAAATGATGAAAAGTCAAAAGTTGAAGAGCATGTGAAAATTACATGGAATTCAACTTCCTCGCCCTAAATAAGTTGTATTAGAACACAGCATGCTCACTCCTCTATACACCATCTGTTGCTGCTTTGGGGGCAAAATTGAGTAGCTGCAACCGAGACTGTAAGGCATGTGGTGGTGAAAATATTTACTGTCCGATTCTTTATAGAAGCATTTTGCTGATCCCTGCTTTTAGATTCAGGTAGACGATATTTGTGTACATGACTGTTTGCTTGTGAATGGACAATGCTTTGGGGTTAGAAATACGACTGTTGATGTGGCCACCAAAGAAGCTATAGAATGCAATACTCCAAATGTTTCGACTTTCCTCCCGTCTTTCCCAAAGACCGGAAGAAAGTTATTGTGTGAGAAAAATTAGGTGATCGGGAGGGACTATGAGAAATACCATGGTAACAAATGGAGAAAACCTGCATACTGCCTTCAAAAGTTATAGATCATGAATTTCATTTGGAGCCCTAAAAGGGCTCCATGCCATTCCCATATTCTGAAATTTGAAATCGTTTCCTCTTTGTATTTGAGAAATATTTTGAGAGGAAGAAATCTCTTATTCTTGTGACCCTTACAAAACACAGTGCCCTGTCAGATGAGCCCTTGGTTCGGTGGCATTGTTGTATTGATTGGTTTTATTTGGTTTACTCTTCCATTCAGCTGCCGATAGGATACGATGAATAATCGATAGCGGGAAATCAGTAGGAAATGCCTCTGGGTAGACTGTCTAACTCTTGACAGGGTGTCCTCCTCATTTGCTGTGACAGTTGAATTAACGTGTACAGCTGACATATACAATATACGTGAAAATTTGAAATTCCCATAAGCCATCCTGCCAACCAATAAAAAATTGTTAACAGTAGTACCATGATGCATCATAGAATTGAAAATATGAGTCATCGTTTCAAAATTCCTATTCTGTCCATGACTGACCTCAGTTGTCCCCTCTTGTTTTGTTCTGTTTCAGAGGTTGAAGGCCGCGTTGACTCACCACCCCGCTGCCATGTCAAATGGGAATATGAACACCATGGGACACATGATGGAAATGATGGGCTCCCGGCAGGACCAGACGCCACACCATCACATGCACTCGCACCCACATCAGCACCAGACGCTGCCAGCCCATCACCCCTACCCGCACCAGCACCAGCACCCAGCCCACCATCCTCACCCTCAACCCCATCACCAGCAGAACCACCCACATCATCACTCCCACCTTCACGCACACCCTGCACATCACCAGACCTCGCCACACCCACCCCTGCACTCCGGCAACCAAGCACAGGTAGACCCTTTTCATGATCTCTTTCCCCCTTGTTGTTATCAGTGCAAGCTCTAACGCGGGGGCCCACTGGCAGCAACCTTGTGTGACGAGCTTGGGTGCTCTTTGTGACACTCTGGGGAGCTCTGTTCGTTTCCTGGGAGGTAATGATAACCTGCAAGACCTTCCCAGACCATAGTTTCTAGAAATAATATGGTAAATATCAGGCCTGGTCCCCGGGGGCAAATGTGAACCTCATGTCACGAAGTTAACTCTAAAAAAGGCGATACTGATGGGACGATTAGGAAGAATTTCAGCATGTAAAGAAAGATTTGAATAGAGAATGAGAAAAATAAGTTAATTCCGGCCATGGTTTTGGCTGCAGTGCTTTAGAACATAGGCACTCAATTTTGTCACGTGTCAAATGGAAGTTAAATACCACGGACAGTCTTCCGAATAGCACCAAGTGTTAAAAATCTAAAGAGTAACAATTCCAGACAAAGAAGCTCGGTAATGGATGTTAGAGCATAAGGTGCTGTGTAAATGATGAAGAGAGGTGACTCATCCCACCTAATGTGAAATGCGTTGGAGGGAGTAGTCAGAGAGCCAAGCTCAGTAGATGATTGGTTCTAGAGAAAGGCCAAATCCCAGGGGTGGAGAGTCACCAGAAGTGGCTCGAAAGAAAGCCAGCTTTTAGACTCAACTGAAAGAGGGTTGGGGGACCAGGCAGACATTATGTCACCCAGCCCAAGAAGAGAGGCGGGTCCGTGTACCCGGGTAAGTTTTGGTAAGTGGACAAAGGGCATGTCTAGGAGAATGGCTAGCCTTAGACACTTTGGATCTTCAAGCAGGATGACCTTTGTCAGTCCCCTCCACCCATTCCACACTGCCGGGTTCTAACCAGCTGGGTCAGAGTGGTGTTGGGAACTTGGGTTCGCCAAATATAACACTTATTCACCGTCTCTTCCATCGTCTGCCTCTGGACCTCACACTAGGCAGTTTTTGAGCTCTTGAACCCCCTCCTCTTACACACACCAAACTTGGACAGCCATCTGCAAAATGGGTCATTCACAAGCCACTCTCTGATCTATTCAATAGATGAGCTTATTCATTAGGTAAGCTTACATTTGCAAACGTAGTTAGAGGAATTCTATATAGCAAGTAAGAGTGCTGGCTTTGGAGTGAGAAATCGGTCATTCATTCCCCATCTTATATGCTGGGTGACTCTGGTCAGTCAGCCAAACTCCCTAAGCCTCCGTTGTCCCATCTGCAAAATGGGGTAATAATAGACGAAACTCATAGACCCCTAGGAGTATTAAGAGAATGTCTGTGAAGCCCTCGGCACAGTTTTCAATACATACTAGCCATGATTAACTCCAAACGGAGGTAATATGATAGACGTTTACAAGTGGTTTAGCAATAAAATGCTGTCCAAACCACCTTTTTAGTCAAATGTGATAGTACGGCATGGAGACATTAGAAGGGAGAAGGAAGACTACAGGTTCAAAGATAGGCAAATAAATTCACATAAATGTGTACTTCTGTTTTATAGCATTAAATTTTGGTTGCCTTTGTCAGCGAGTTCCTTCACAGACAAGTTTAACAGTTAATATTTGACAGACAATATTTAACAAGTTGAATATAAAAGCCATTCATTAGCTAATTACCAATTAGCCAATCGCCCTCCCTTTCAAGTCAGTAAGTGGCCAATTGTATATGCAATTAGTTAATTGCTATTATAATTAGCTGCACAAACAGTTGCTTTTTAATCCCATACTAAAGAGAAAGGGTACAGGTTGGTGGTGTTAAAATTTCAACAAGATCATTTAGACATTACTCAAAATGCCACTCTTAAATTGTGTTAACTTGGCTGATTTACTGAGATCTTGTCATATTGCTCAATTGTATGATTATTAGAGCATTAGGAACAGAAGTATAGTAAGGTCCTTCTGACTCTGAGATTCTAATATGACTTGGGATAAATTTGTCTTTATGAAATAACAATACATCATTTTTTATCAAAAGTTTCAGAGCATCTACGCCAACAGAATTCTATTTAAAAAGAAAAATAAGCAACAATAATCAGATGGGACGTAAATTCTGGGCTCAGGGTTGCATTTGCAATTTCTCTTGGCTCCTTAGGATTCTCTTGCATATAAAGATGTGATTTCAGAGTCCTGGTGTCACGCCTCAGTCACCAGGAATTGCTCTTGTCCAAACTACACTTTAAACCTTGAACTTGGACTGAGCCTAAAACCACCACATGGCTCACCCTTTTGGGTAAAGGCACAGGAAGAGTGTCAGAGATAAAGGTTGGTTGAAGTTGGGGTAGGAGAATACAAGACCAGATGAGAGGTCTCTGCAGTGGAGATTCAAACCCAGTTTGGCCTACTTGAGAATCTTGTCCAGGGCTGACAATTAGACATCGGGAATTCATTAAAAAAAAGAAATGGTGCAGGTCAAAATAGCCAAGTTTAGTGAGTTCCTTCCTAATGCTTTGCTTTGAGGTGGTTAGCTTAGCTTAGCAGTCAGCATCTGAAATGACAAGGCTAAACCTTTGCCAATAACGAGGATTACATCTTCACCGACCACTCTGGTGAGTAAGACCCTAGACAGTTAATTTTTGTTGTTATTTCTCTGTGATTGGGAGGAAAGGGATCGCCGATAAGCACTTTTAGAAAATGTCTATGGGTTAGATAAAATTACTGAGATGCAGTCCAACTTCAGCCGTGAGCCCGATTCTTTTACAGTGCGTCATATAAGATTTGATAGAGGTTTAAGGCGAAAATATATCACTTTCAGTCAGCCGATGTCAACCGGTAGCCATTATTAGCGCAATTACAGTCATTCAGATTGGTTCCAATCGCAGAACTGGAATATGGTAGAAAACATTGCTGCGCTTCCTTTTGAAAACTTTTTTTGCATGTTATTTCCGTAGGTTAAATGTCTCTTGTAAAACAACTTTATAGATATTACAGCCGTGAGCCTGAGTGACTGAGAATGAGAAGGGCGGTGGGGAGCGGGGCGGGGAGGAACACCCTTTATGGAGAACGAAGAAAGGGGGGAAGGAGTGGATTGCATTAGGGAAAGCATTAGGTGTCCAGACACATAAAGACTCCGTGGTGGAAATTTCACTCAGTGCTGTGTGTCTGCCTCATGAAGGAAAATGAAGCTGTATGGGCAGTAGGTCTCCAAAACTTTAGATACTGCTGAGCCCCATGCAGATCTTAGGAGGAATCTATAAGTATAGTCAAAGTTTTTAATGAAGTGCTTTGCTACTTCCGGGGTTTTCTTACAATGTGAATATATGGTGATTCTTAGCCTTCTGTCCCTCTTGCACAGACGGCTGGGGCTCAGCACTGCTCTGGGCATCCACTGCATAAGCCCTGCTTCCAGTTACCTGGAAAAGCCTGTCTGAGGCAGAGCTCCAAGGAACAGGTGGACCCATCTGGAGTTTGCCAGTCCAGCGAGGCCTTGGCATTGAGAGCTCTGAAATAGTGAAAATAGGATTTCATCTGCTTTCTGGGACTCACAGGGTTCTTTTGATAGGGAGTCGCAGTGGTGGTGACGTCCCAGCAGTGAGTTCTAGGAACACGGTTTTAACACCAGGAGAAAGAACGGAGCTCACAACTTGCCCGGAAGGAGTTTTCTGCAGATGATAGAAGACTCATCAATATGGTGACAATAACCATGACCTCTCTGTTGTCACCTGTAGCCCTGTGTTGGCATTTTACTCTTTTAAAACACACCTTAAATAAGCCATGTTTAACATCTGAAGGAGAGGAAAAAAAAAGTGTTTCCCCTGACATGATTCAGCCAAATGCCTGTCAGGGAAAAATCTATTTAACTCTCTCTCCCAAGTCGTTTCTACGTCTTGCCAAAATATCACAGCAGATAGTTCCGCGGTGCTTTTTCTTTTCACGAGCGTGATTTCACTGTTTACTTCGTTCTTAGAAAACAAGTTCAATATGCTCGCTAAAGCAGTCGACTCTCTGCTTTGCATTTCAACACCAGCTTGGGTTTCTTCTCTCACCCAGCGTGTTCCTTCTCTTTCCCCATCGCCCCTCCCTCTCGTGCCCAACAGGTTTCACCAGCGACACAACAGATGCAGCCGACCCAGACAATACAGCCGCCCCAGCCCACAGGGGGGCGCCGGCGAAGGGTGGTGGATGAGGATCCCGACGAGAGGCGGAGGAAATTTCTGGAACGGAACCGGGCCGCTGCCACCCGCTGCAGACAGAAGAGGAAGGTCTGGGTGATGTCACTGGAAAAGAAAGCAGAAGAACTCACCCAGACAAACATGCAGCTTCAGGTGCAGGCCACTGTCTCTTTCCTCAGGACTCAAAGGCCCTGTGTACAGTTGGCATTTCCTGCCCCAGCAGGCGCTTGTTGACCTAAGCAGTAATACCGCACATTAGCTCACAGAGCGACTGCAGCCTTCCTCCTCAAGCTTTATTAATTCTGGGACACTGGACAAAACAAAGTAACCGTTTAGTTGGGTTTTCTTTAATGATGGTTTTTAAAAATTTTTTTTAAATTTTTTTTTAACGTTTATTTATTTTTGGGACAGAGAGAGACAGAGCATGAACGGGGGAGGAGCAGAGAGAGAGGGAGACACAGAATCTGAAGCAGGCTCCAAGCTCCGAGCCATCAGCCCAGAGCCCGACGCAGGGCTCGAACTCACGAACCGGGAGATCGTGACCTGAGCTGAAGTCGGACGCTTAACCGACTGAGCCACCCAGGCGCCCCTAAAATTTTTTTTTTAAGTTTATTTATTTCTTTTTTAGAGACATAGAGCACAAGCAGGAGAGGGGCAGAGAGAGAGGGAGAGAGAGAGAGAGAGAGAGAGAGAGAGAGAGAGAGAGAATGAGAATCCTAAGCAGGCTCTGCACTGTCAGCGCAGAACCTGATGCAGGGCTTGAACTCACAAACAGTGAGATCATGACCTGAGCTAAAATCAAGAGTCAGACATTTAACCGACTGAGCCACGTGGGCGCCCCAATAACCATTCGGTTTTAAATCAAGCTCTGAGGAGAGAGAAGCTGCCCAACTGAGTTACAGGGCTAAGAGCACAGGCTTTGGTCAGACGGAGGTTCGCACTCTTGTTCAGCAAGTAGCTGTGCTTAACCTCTCTGGCCCTCAGTGTCCTCCTCCATAAAATGGGAAGAATAACCTCATGGAGTCATTGGGAGTAATAAGTGAACTAATGTCTACCAAGCAGTTTTCCCAGTGCCTAGCACATAATAAATCTTCAACTATAAGGCAGTTCTCTACATATACCAGTGAGGGGGTTGCTTTGACTTACACTAGATTATCTATGTTTTTTTGTTTAATGGAGGAAAGGGATATTTATGGTTATTATTTTGCTCTATGGGAAAAGCCATGTTCCCATCTCATTTTCAAACTTGACATGTTTTGAATCTTACAGGAGTTTTGCTTTTCATCAGTGGCTCAACTGGGCACGGTTTCTAACAAGGCCATTTCTGGGAGAGAAGGGGAGGGAACTCTGGTGCCCAGGGCTTCTCCAGCAGACTTCATGCTGTACAGATGATGCATTCAGGGTATCTGTTTCCGCACAAAAAGGAATGCCCTCTCCACCAGCAGAAAGAGAGCGGCCTACTAGATTATGTGACAAGCAGTGCCGGGGTAGCAGTGAGAGTTGTGGATTATAGCCCAGTGCTTCTAGGAGCATAAAAAATGGCAGAAGAGTGGAGGGAAGGGGGAAAAGATTGCCTCAGATGGGGAGACTCTGTATCTTAATAGTTCATAGGTAACTTTCACCTTCCCCCACCTGGTTCTCTCTGCATCCTTAGAAACCAACAATAAGGCTGCCAAATCCCCAAAGCTTTTGCGTGTTCAAGCCATTAAACGGAAGTGACCTCGGAGCATCCGATGTATACATTGAAAATGTATAAAGAAAGTTTGGGTTATATGTGGACTGCATACGTATGTTCACCGTTTCCCCTAAATTTCTCATCCTTTTTTGTGATAGACATGAGAAAGAAAATAGGAAACATACACATCAGATGTGGGGGAAATAAAGTAATAATTCTTCCCAGTGGCTTAGAGCTGCATGTGCATGAGGTGGGGGGCTTGTGTCTTACCTTATTGCTCTCTCCCCCTGCTCTCTACCCCCTATTTCTAGTATAGTGGCAAGCTAACATGGTGAGCTCCTGAGTGTCTGCTCTCAATATCTGCTTGTTGAATCAATGAGCGAGTTTCCCACCTCTGGAGTGTCCAAGAACTGGCAGCCTGACCACTTGGCAAGGATGTGATTGAAGGGAGTCAAGCCACAGTGGGATGGCTGGACTCAACACCTCACAAGTTACACCAGCTTGAAAGTCTGTAGTTCTAGAATCCAACAGCCACAGTCGTATGTGAGAAGCTTCTAGGTAGAAGATGGACAAGCACTTTTAACATTCATAGTAATCATGGGTTTGTTTTTAGGTGTATTGAAAAAATGTAATTAGGACATCAAACCTTCAATTTCACAGATACTCTTAGTAAGGACGAGGCTAAATTATTAAATAAGGAGTTAATTTGTACAAACATGTTGAGTAAATAAAAATTCTGGTGCATGCGGGCCTGGCAAATGTTCCAGCCAGTGGTTCTGCAATGACGGAGGTGTGGGAATCCCTGGAATTTGCTACCAGTTCTGAGGTTTGCAAGAGGACCATGAAAACGGGCATGATTCCTCAGTCTTGGCACTATTCGATTTGCGACTTGATAGTTCTTTGTTGTATTCTGTTCCTCGCAGGTATTTAGCAGTACCCTTGACCTCTACCCACTCAATATGAGTAGCATCCTCTACCTCACCCCCAAGTTGTGACAACCAAAAAGTCTCCATACGTTGTCAGATATCCCCTGTGGGGGCAAAATCACCCAGGGATTGAGAACCACTGCCTTAGATGAAGGAGCCATGAACAGCCAGCTGGCACATAACACTGCCAACAAATGTTTAAATCAGTTTTAACAAAAATGAGCCCTTGCAGAATTACTTGGGCATACTGACTGTGGTCCTGGAGCTTGAAAACAGAGAGAGAGAGAGAGAGAGAGAGAGAGAGAAGGGGGGAGAGACTAGCAGAGATCCTGGAAAAGTGAAGATGCTGGTTTTCCTTTGCGGTCAGATATGTTCATGACTTGGTATACACCTGTATATTACTGCTTTTACAAAAGACATAAGGTAAATTTCCCCTTTACGAGACCCTACTCCATGAATCTGCACTATGTACAACCATACTGGCAAAAGTAAAAAAAGATACTAGAATTCTAGCCCCTGAAAACCAGGAAAAAAAAGTTCTGTTTGGGCCAATCAACAGGCACCAATATTTCTGGTTGTTAACGCAGCGCCCAAGGAAGGGACAGTCTCTGAAAAAACTAAATTATTGGTGTTTTCCAACCACTGCTTAGCTTCCGAGGGACAGAAACCACAGCCATGCTGTGTTTTCTGTGATGCAGAGCACTCCACATCTTGCCTTGTGATGCTGGAGAGGATATGCAGATTCTGCTACCTTTGAATGACCCTTTCCGTCTTGTCTTGCTGGACCTTTGTCAAAAGAAAAAGGTGTCTCTCTTGAGGCTGGTCCAGTGAGCCAAATTTTAAGTAAACAGAAATGGAAGGTGCTAAGCAAACAAACTCCAGCCAAACGGAATATCCAAGGTCTCGGATTGGCCCGCTGCCACTTTTCAGTTGTTTTCCAGCATAGAACCTTCTGGTTGGGCTGCAGAGTTTCAGATTGGAAAAATCAGACCTAAGAAAACAAAATCAAACTCCCAGACTTCAATTTCCTTGTCTCACAACAAATTTGTACCCAAGAGGTCAACACAGGTATAAGATTTGAGGGAAATATTCAAAACTGCCCTATCTGACATGTTATGTGGGGAGAAACAGGAGGCGTCTTCCCAAAAGTCAGAATCAGCAAGTGGTAGGATGATGACCCAAGCAAGTCTTCCCTTGACTTAACCCACTGCTCTGGGGTCTTTCACTGTAGAAAATTCTGAAGCGAAAGGAACCCACGTTCTTTTCTCCGACAGCATGGCTTAGATCAGCTCTGAATTAATTCATCAACTACTGCCGTGGTGCTCAGTGGATTGTTTGTGTGCAGTAGATGATATGGAAATCATCTGGTCACCCACGGAAATAATTGCTTTTCTTTTTTAGTGCAAAGACACATGGTCTAAGTCGCTGCTGAAATTTTAGACACATGAGCCCAGGTTTGGGATTTGGCAAGAGAATAGGCCAGATGGGAACTGTTGCCTTACAAATTGAAAGTCCTTTGTTTTAGAGTGAAACAAACCTGGCCTCAGCCTTAATCTACCAAAAAAAAAAAAAAAAAAAAAGTGGGGAGGGGCTCTACTGTAGGGCCCATTTTGATAATTATTTTCTTGGCACTGACTTCGGCTTGTACCAAAAAGCATTCTGGGTTTATCATATTAACAAAGTGGTATCCCCAAAGCCCCAAACTGCAAATGTAGCTATTAGGGACTTCTTGGGGTACCTGTTTAAAGGCTGTTATGGTTTTGAATGTCTCTATAGGGGTTGTCTTTCATCCCCAGACAACCTTATGGGTTAAAGAACAGATAATCCAGCTGCCCCTAGCCTCTTCCAGTCCCTCTCTAAACGGCCAACTGCTTTAGAGTCGTAGCGAACCCAAACTCGCTTCGAAAAAATGAAGGGATGATTTCAGCAGGAGAGTTGATACTGATTATTCATACTTTGCTTTAGCAGAGTACTTTTATGTGAAGACCTAGAACGATTTTTATCACCCGCACAGGGGAGGAAAAAAAAAAAATTGGTGACTTGCCTCAATTCATAAAGCAAGGTAATTCAGAGTAAGAAACTGCCTCCGGAAGGCCTGGTTTTTATTTCCCTACTAGAGCTGCAGGCAACATTTTATTTCTTTCGTGCGTTCTGGAACATTTGCTATCTGGTGGTTCTCTTCCAAAATGAATTCAAGGTGATTCTACTTAATGTTCCATTGAAAAAGATTTTTGTTTAAAAATATAGTCTAGCATTTCCTCTATCAGTCTGTATGGAGACTCTACGATGATTATGCATGTGGACAGCACACGGTTCACGCTGCTTTCTCTAGGGCAGTGATTGTCAACCTTTCTTAATCCAGAGGCTTCCTCTGGGATCTGATGAAGGCGCTGCAGACTCTCTCAACAGTATGGACACATCCACAGACACGAAGTTTTGCACTAAAATGCAACTGTAGATATCGCTTTGGAATCTGCCCTAAGACTTGGAAGCCCAGGAGGTTCAAGAACTGTCTCCCTCAGGGAATATGAGACCTGAAATATAAGCGTATTTGAGCATACCAAATACTAATACTGATGCGAATACCAAAGTAACTAATGAATAAAAAAATCAAGATCAAGTCCTTCATTAGACTATTAGGTAATTAGCTTTCTCAACAGAAGGCAAAGCAGAAACATTCAAAGGCTAACCAACTGTTTTGCTGGAGGGAACTAGAGAACTAATTCAACCGTCTTGTTTTACAGTAGGTTGGTGTAGCGGTTTGGGAGGCCAAACCCTATTATTCTGAAATCCCTGTTGAGAACTCTTTTTCCTGCTGGAAAGCTGTCCCATGAATTTCTAGTGCCTCTGTGGCCATTAGACTTTGAATTTGCCCTTATAAGCCCCGTAATTACGTGTTTCTGATCTAAACAAGAGGCTGGTTTTTCTTCTTTATGGAGAATATTAATTGGCGTTCCTTTTCCAACCATAACCTATCTAAGTAACATAATTGCTAACACATCACTTGAAGAAATATGTCATTATTCACCTATTATCTTTAGAGGATGATCAGTTATCATGGCAGTCTTCGGGTTCCTACATTTTTACCGACCCTCAACCTCCCAGGGTCTCAGTTTCTATACTTACGACGTATTCGTTTACTAATGAAGTGCTTTGCTATTCATAGACAAAGAGGGCCACTTAAGTTATCTATTTTGTATGGGGCTTTGGTTAGAGGCTAAGACACCACATATACTGTGCTGTTTTATTGTGGCCTCTCGTGGAAGCAAAAGGCTTATTGTGGAATGATTTGGGGTGTGCCAAGTATTGTAGCCAGTTAGCTCCTTGTGATTGTAGAAACCCAAAGAACGGAATTCAAAGTGCTTTTTTAAGGAAGGGGCAATGAACACTTTGTGCCTGGGAGATCGAACACTGCCTAGAAAAGGTGGGACTGAGAAGGACATAGCTGGGGAAGAAGCAGAGGCTAAGGTCAACCTCTCCAAGATGGCCACCAGGTGGGATTTTTTTTTTTTCTTCTAGAAGTGTAAGAAAGCAAGAGAATCTTGTTTTATTTTTTTATATATTTTTTTTAACATTTATTTATTTTTGAGGGACAGAGCACGAGCAGGGTAGGCACAGAGCGAGAGAGGGACACAGAATCCGAAGCAGGCTCCAGGCTCTGAGAGGCCAGCACAGAACCCGAAGCGGCGCTCGAACTCACAAACCGCGAGATCATGACCTGAGCCGAAGTCAGACGCTTAAGCAGCTGAGCCACCCAGGGGCCCGTTGTTTTGTTTTAAATACTTTCCTTATTTGTTGTTTCCTAGATCACAGGAGAAAAGTGTGGCAGGATTTACTACCAATTGGAGCTTGACTCCATTTTCTACGAGCAATTGTCTGCATTAACTGCAGCTGAGAGTTTCTCCTTAGGGTACACAAGTGTCTTAGCAGTTGTGATTCTAGAAAAGTGCTATGTCTATAATCCAAATGTGAATAAGCTGACATTTCATTTTGAGACCAAATACACACACACACACACACACACACACACACATCTTAGTTTTCTTTTTCTCCTTTTTTCGTTTTGTTTTGTTTGTTTGGTTGGTTTTTAACCAGGGGTTGCCTTCTATTTAATGGTCTAAAAGTAACTTTCTCTTACACAGGCTATTTTAAGCAAAGGGAATCTGGGAAAAGCAAGGAAGGCTGTCTGAATTTAAATGGGCATAAAATAAGAGAGGAAAGAATTAGTACTTAAGGCTAAAATAAATTGTCCTCTAAATAAAGTTATCCATCCCACTGACAAGGGTCACTTTTGGCTTTGATCGAGCCCCTTTACCAACCACACTTCTTCAGAGGTGGAAGATGCAATTTTCTCACATTTAAGTGATTTATTCATCATTAATGCTAATTTCTCAGGCATTTTTATTTTGTAAAATTTGGAGAAGAAAGAGAAAAGCTTTTGTAGATGAGATTCTTACTATTTTGTTCCTTATGTTACTCAACATTTGGTTACTTATAATGTATTTTGCAAATGAATTTGGAAATGGGAGGTATTCTTTAAAACATGTTTCAAAAAAAATTTCTTTACATTAACTTCTAGAATCCCAAACTTACTTTTTTAGGTGATAAATACATGCCCGGAAAGCCAAGTTCATATTGAAAGTGTAGATGCAACGTAATGACAGCAATGTTAGAACACCCTTTTCTGTGTGCATGGTTTTTTTGTTTTGTTTTGTTTTGTTTTGTTTTGTTTTGTTTTAGTCTCCACATGTGGAGTACAATGCCTGGAAGCCACAAACGAACATTAGCCAGAGAGAGGGTATTATTTATCACAACTGTAAAATGGCTTATTTGAGATAGTGCTACGTTTACAATTTACTTTTATCAAGTGGAAGCACCTTAGAATCAACCATCTATTCTGCATCTACATTTGTAGACAGTGGTGCCAAGCACATTATTCTCCAAAGCCATGAATCTGTCTTTGTGAACTACTCCATAAAGCGGAGATTTGAGGCACTGATCTAAGTAAAGAAGAAACACGCGCACGAACACACACGCAATCCGTAACACCCCGATATTGATGGCAGAGTTCATAGGCTGAAATTAGCCAAAATAGTTAATGAACCAATCACATTCATTTAATCATGGCCAAGACTTCATTGCCCCTCCCTTCCTGGGCTAACCTCACCCCACCAGTAGAGGATCAACAATTTGTTCTATGTGCTTCCATGCCTTCCACTAAGCAGGTATCCGGCAGGGATGTGCTCTGTTGAACTACAGCCTGTTTGGAAATTCTTTTGGGAAATCTGATGGTAGATGAGTTGGCTTATTCTGAGGACATTTCAATATGAAGCCACTAATTCTGCCACTCAGTTCTTCCCAATGCATGTGTCACATTCACTCTTCTCATACTGAATATTGGCCCGAGCTTACCAGACAGTGTGAAGATGATTATTATGAACAGCTAGATTCGCTAAATTCAATGATTGCTTAGTGTTGTGCTAGGTAATATTCAGAGCGTTTTACATATATTACCTCATTCAATCCTCACAACTCAAAAAACTTTATATTGGTTTTTTACCCCCCCCCCCCCAGTTATATACAAGATTGCTGAATCTCAGCTGGCCTATGTTTCCTGCCTAGGGTCCCCCAGTAAGTGTGGAATGGAGATTCTCACCCATGTAACCTGGCTCCAGAGTTGGCCACCTAAAGGGGGTGCTCTGGACTTTTAATAGGATTCAGCTCTTGAGTTACAAGTCTGGTCTTTTCAGAAAGTCCCTGGTAAATGTGATGGCCAAGTTAAAGGCAAGGTACACGTTTTCAGGCGAATCTCATTGAATATCATCCTCAGTGTCTTTTGGACACAACAGGAAAGTTTGCCAATAACACTGTTAAGAATGCACGGAGACATGGGGCGCCTGGGTGGCGCAGTCGGTTAAGTGTCCGACTTCAGCCAGGTCACGATCTCGTGGTCCATGAGTTCGAGCCCCGCGTCAGGCTCTGGACTGATGGCTCAGAGCCTGGAGCCTGTTTCCGATTCTGTGTCTCCCTCTCTCTCTGCCCCTTCCCCATTCATGCTCTGTCTCTCTCTGTCCCAAAAATAAATAAACGTTGAAAAAAAAAAATTTTTTTTTAAAAAAGAATGCATGGAGACTTGTATTCTCTGGTCTTTCCAACATGGCTTTGATATGTCTCTTTCCAGAATGAAGTGTCCATGTTGAAAAATGAGGTGGCCCAGCTGAAACAGTTGTTGTTAACACATAAAGACTGTCCAATAACAGCCATGCAGAAAGAATCACAAGGATATCTAAGTAAGTCATTGACTTTTTTTTTTCTTTTCTCAGTGTCCAGTTGTTTGTTTGTTTGTTTGTTTTTTTGCCACTAATTTTGCATTGGATTTTATTGAAAGAGCAAAAGTAAAGTGTAGATTGCACACCCCGGCAGAAATCATACTAGAATTCTTCAGTGGCTGCCAGACTGTTGCACCAGGGACATCCCCCTTTTCTGACCCCTGCCCATCACCATGCCCCTCCTGATAATTTCTGGCTAGACTTTCCCTGCCGTTTCACATTGTGAAATTGTACCGAATTCCAATTCTGCAGCCAGTAGAAAAATCACTTGCTGGAGCCCACCTACCAGTGGGCAAGCCGCCTTCCAGAGAAATCCGGGGGCTGGGGTACAGGCATTGGGTGAATCGCATCCAATGCCGTAAGGTATATAAGCTGCTGGGCTGAAAAGTGAGTGACCTTATCTCGGTGTTCCAATAAGTAAAGTGGACCCCTTTCTCTAGACCCCAGTTTCTGCATCTGGAATGTCAAGAAGTTAAATGCTAGTTGAGCGGGGGATGGTGGGAGGAGCAAGGATTCATGGCTGAAGGTCAATTCATTTTCAAATAATTTTTTAGATTGAGCAACACAGATTCTCCCACCACATGTGAGTATGTTTCCACATTTGATATGCGGATGGCTACTTGAAAATACAAAAATGGGGACGTTCACACACCAAGACTCCAACACGTGAAATCATTCTGCTGGTGTAGAAAGCATGGCTTTGCTTGTAGCTATAAAGTGGGAAGGCATAGCTGGTGACAACAGTTTAAAATAAAGTTTTGAAATTAACGTCCAGGAGAACGCGTGTGAAACTCTTCGATTTCTGGTAAACGTCTAGTAACGTTTTCCCGAATAGGCCACAGGTCCGCCCAAGAGGAGCTATATTGGTGTGTGCGTGTGTGTGCTTTTTCCTAGGTCCGGAGAGCAGTCCTCCCGCCAGCCCCGTCCCAGCTTGCTCTCAGCACCAGGTCATCCAACATAATACCGTCACCACTTCCTCTGCAGTGAGCGAGGTGGTGGGAAGCTCCACCCTCAGTCAGCTCACCACTCACAGAACAGACCTGAATCCCATCCTTTAAAATCCACCACTGGGTCAGACCTTGCCTCCAAGAAGAGCTGTCGCATATCATGCGTCCTTTCCTTTAAGGGCATTTTTAGAATTAACTCAGACCTGGAAGACTCCTCAGCCCTTCAGAGACTGGCTTTCATTTTTATAGTTCTTATGGAAATGTCGTCTTTTATACTTAGTCCTCTAAGAAAAAAGGGAGTTATGCAATTCATTACTCTATCAGCTTGGGAAATGCTTTGGTGCTTTTCTCCAACTTTCTGGTACCAGTGAACTTGTTTATAAACTGAACTCCTTCTGTAGATAGACGTGGTTTCATTCTTATCGGTCCAACCCTTTGCCTGAAACATTGCATCTTGTTAAACCGCAGCTTTTAGCCAAAATGAGGCACGCCCACATGTCACGTAGACGGATGCAAGGTAACCGGGTGGTGAGTCTGATGATGTCGTAACACATGTTGAGTTTGTGCTGTGATGTCGCCAGTATTCCAGATGAACACAGAGCCTTTTCCATATTTGTCTTCCTCTTATTATAAAAAAAAAAGGATGAGATCCACTGATGTCCAAATAAAACCACCAGGCATCTCCCCACCTCTCCTCCTCCTCTTGGTCCACCTCCTTGAATTGCCCTCCAATTTTCTCCACTCTCCCTCTCCTTTTCCACCTTTTCCTGGGCCGCCTGTGTACTCTTCGTTTTTACTTTCTTCTGTTTTATGTTTCCACCTTTAGCATTGCAGGTAAAGAAGAAAACAATGCCTAAAGGGAAAAAAACACACACAAGTAAATCTAAAAAAAATACGAATCTAGCCATTGCTTCCCTGGCCTGTGACCCACAGCTGGAGTTCATTCATCTCTTGCTTTTTATAAAATGGTAAGCAAGAGAGGTTTAATGTGCCTGATTTAATGTTTTTAATAATCAGAACAAATAAAAGGTGGCTTAGCCATAGGTGAAACACTGTTGAATGCCAGCTGTGGAGACACCAGGGAAGGGAGCCTATAAGCCTTGATTGTGAAGGTCCAAATTGTGATGTGGGCTGTAACATCACACCCTCGAATTACAACCGGCTTTATATGGCCTGTCTATAAGGCTAAAAATCCATAGACTATATAATAATTCAGAAGGGCTCTATTCACTACACAGATTACAATGGTCAATCATCAGCTGCTAATAGACTAAGATTTATTAATTATTTTTTTCTCTTAAGCCTATGGAACTGGCTTTGCTATTCTGGTGGGTGAAAGTACACGCTCTACTGGAGGAACAGAGAGAGAAAGAAAACCTGATGTTCCCGTAGGGGTGCTTTCAGCTCCCCCCCTCTCCCCCCGCCGCCCCCAGAACAGCCAAAGCCTTTTTTGGCTGCTGCAAGAATCCCGTGGATATGGCTACTCTACTCTTCTGAATAATTCTGATTTATATTTTCAACAACTTTCATCAGCTTGCCCATTATAAAAACCAGATAGTCCCGAACCACGGTTGTGCCTCCTTGAAACAAGCCATTCTACTGTGCTAATGTGTGCTAATATCACATCTCACAAGTAACGGGCTAATGTTTCTCTCTAGCAGTGTAGACAGGTGCTGGTGTTTCATCTCCATTTGAATGCTTGACGTCCTAACATGAGTGTGTGTGTGTGTGTGTGTGTGTGTGTGTGTGTTCATGGGATTTAAATAATAGTATTTTACAAAAGGTGTCGCTTTTATAAGAGTTCAAAAAAGGGAAAGATACATGTGTGGATGTGGGTGTGTGTATATGTGTTTATCTCTCCCTGTAGCATAAGAATCTATTTTGGAGAAAAAAGAAAATATGAGAGTCGTGAAGCATGATTTTTATAACTAGTTTCAGTTTTATCTAATAACCTACTTTTTAAATCAGTATTTATCAACCTTTTTTTTTTCATGTATGCAGTGCTTTCAAAAGAAAGTTTTGAGTGTCCAGGGAAACTCATGACTAGATATATGGTCTAAAAATCAAAACAGAAGCAAAAGCAAAACAAAAAATAAACACACACACACACACCAAAAAAAAAAAAAAAAAAAAAAAAACCAAAAAAAAATTTTTAAAAATGTTAAAAAGAAAGAGAAAAAAGAAATGCAAATTAAAAGGATTTTCTATTATATTTTAGACAAACATATCTTTTTTTTAAGTATTTTAAATACTGAATTCATAGTTGTTTTGTTTTGAATCCCAGCCTTAACCGCTGAATGGTTGAACCTAACTGGCTTCCTAAGAAATATTTAAGATATATCTCTATTCTGAAATTAAATTTAATTTTTTCAAAACTCCTTTCTAGGACCGTCTATGTGTCTCTCTAAAAAAAAAAAAAGAAAAGAAAAAGAAAAAAAAAGAGCTCATTGAAATGTTTGCTTGGATTAAAAAAAATTTTTTTAGTTTTATTTCTTGCTTTAAGTGAACGATAACTTTTTTTTTCTTTACTGCATGCATAGCACTTAACGAAATGGATTTTTTAAAAATCCACTGGTAATATCAGAATGTCCAGAAAGTGGGCTGTCACTAAAATTATGGTTTACTTTACTTCTGCTCCGCCTCTTGATTGAATATTTAATTGTTAAACTGAAAGCCTCTGTAGTGAAGAACTTGCCTGAGTTTTCTTAATTCAGCAACTTGACAGTTTGACTGATGTGCATTATATAGAGCTCAATTATGTCTGTTTTTTATGCTAAGTAGGCAAACCAACCACACACACGCGTTAGCAAACGGGCCTCAACGTATAATTAGAATAAACCGTCTTCTTGTTATGCTCGAGGCCTTTAGGTATGTTCATTAGCAGTGTGGAAATACAGTAAATGGAAGATGCCAGCTAGTTGTCAAGGCTTCTTGAAACCCTGAACAGAAAGGCTCCTTGGTCAAATCCAACACTCGGCTTATCAGGAGAAGTACTTCACCAGAAGGTCCAGCCTTCACCAGACCGTAGAATAATCAGTCTGCCTGAAAATCCCTCCTTGCCCTACATTTTTTGCCAATGTGGGAAAACATCTTTTTGCTGCCCTATTCTCCTCTCCCACTCGATCTAGATATGGGTCATGCACCCATATCTTCACAAATCCGTTGTAGTGACCTTCAGAGCACCCATGCGGAGGAGGGAAGGGTCCTGCAACACTGCCTCTCCTCATTCACCTGCGTTTTTTGGTTTTTGGTTGTTTTTTTTAATATTGGCAGCGTCTGCCTTTGAAGTCACTGCCAGCCTACCTGGACATTTCTGCGACGCTTCCCCTGCCTTACGTGATGGGACGTGGCAGCTTAGATAGGGGCACCCGGTGGCATTTCTACCAGGTGACCCTAAATTGAGGCATCCACATCTTAAGGGTTCCTTCTGAAGACATTTCCCAGAACACGATGCCAGGGCGGGTATAGGGAAACCCTGGCCATGGGCGAACATACTCATTTGAAAGCCTGTGTGGAGCTGATGTTTTCCCTTCGATACCCCCACCCATCTCTCTCCTCCCTCCGTGTCAGCGTGTGCGAGTCCCAGTGGTTAACGCGGCCTGTGAGAGACAGCAGTTTGCGTGGTATCACCGCACGAACTGTTACAATCAGGGTGACTGACTTGGAGCAAATGCTCTTTGGAGCCTATCCCATCAAAGGAACCAAATGCAGCACATGTTCTGAACAGAGGGGCGTCAACGGTGAATGTGCAGGCGGTTTTTGTTGCCCGTTAAGTAAACTTTAGCGTCTTAGTTGAGTTTGCCGTTAAAATCTGAAACCAGCTGCAGTGAAAGACCAGCCTTTGGCTGGGGAGTTTTAAGCATCGGTAACTGCTCTCAAACTAGCCATCCAGTTAGGATAGAATGTGCTTCTTTCTGGTTAATAAAAACCATCTAAGAAAATATATATGTATGTATGCGTGTATACAGTGGAATTCAAGGACCAAAGCAAAATTTGAACAGGAATCTATTAATTTAGAATTTTATAAGATATTTATTAATAAATGTTATTTTAAAACATTCCATTTGAACAGTATTCTTCCGTAGGATCTACTTGTTTTTAAAGTGTTAGTTCATAATAAACTTCTCTACTTGTGTATATCTTCATTTTTCAGGGTTTCAAATGGCTCTTCTCCATCATTTGGTGGAAATGTTTCGCTTAGCTCTGTGCATAGAAATTTCAAGGATTTTGTTATTGCTCTGTGAGTTATTTTTTTAATCTATGTTCTGAACAGTGTTGTTTTTCACATTTCTTTCTCTCTCTCTTTTTTTATTTTTTTTCTTAATGTTTAAAGTAAGCTCTTTCCTTTAGGAAGCGGAGTTCAGCTAAAGGGAATCAGTAACCACGACTGGAACAACTTTCTTGTAAAAGTGTAAAAACAGCTTCATCTCTGCTTCTCTCCACCCCACCCCAATTTCCTAGAATGCCTTGCGCTATTCAGCTTCCTTCGTGCTCTTTTTGCCCTTTGCCAAACAATGGGCCCTAGCTTTAAGCCATTCAAGTTCCATTATGCAGTATATCTGAGAAGGAAAAGGAAACAACCCATTTAAATTTGAATAATACTGTGCCTCTGCGAGCAGTAGCAATTTAGAGTCTCTCTTCTGCTTTTAAGATAATTTATATTTTAAAATTGCACTTTAGCTTTCTCGATCCCTTTCTGTTTTTCTTGTTCTCCCTCAGACCCCCTCGGAGCCCTTAAACCTGCCTCTGCTCCCCACTTTCCAACTCCCCCACCCCCTCCCCCTAAGGCTCTGAGCTGCACCGTTTAAAATACTTTACAGAATATTTGTACCAGGTACATTTGCGTAAAGTCGGGTTCCTCACATCAGCCTAGATGAATCCTGCTACGGAAATACCAAGAAGAGCCAGTTTATATTCTTTACCCCTTTATTCATAGCATGTTGTTGTTTTTTTTTTTTTTTAATGTTATCTTATGCAACAGATGTGAGGCAGCAGCTAAGCTACACTTAAGAATTTTCTATCTCATTCTCCAAACCAAAGTGTCCTGAATGAGCCAGGAGACTTACTCTTTTGTGCATCGTGGTGCACGTGGACTGTTGTCCCAGCCATTGTCTCTCTGAGGCTGCTGAAATAACAGTGGCCCTGTCTGTGTCATTCCTAGGTCTCAAAAATACAATGTTGCCTTGTGACGTCATTAGGGACAGCACCTCTGTTTTACAATGATAATCTAAGAAAGGACAAGAAGACACTGAAGCAATAAACGTCCAAGTAAAATTCAATACCAAAACAAAGAAAAAAAAAAAAAAACAGAACAGAAAACCCTAGGCTCATCATGTCGTGAAAACGAAAAAGTGTATGTCCAACTCAAAATATTTTACTATTTCTTGTGGAGTTTTTCAGTAATGTAATGCTTATAGCCAAATTGCTTAAAGAGTGTTTATATATTTTTTTCCTTATAAATTGTCTATTTTTAAAAAAAAAAAGAAACTATTTACCACAAGTTGAAGGGGGGGGGGTAAGGCCAAATTGCCAGCATTTGTTAAAAGATTAATATTCTTACGTGGCACACTCTGATACCTTTCCAAGCTTATCATCAGAGGGGAATCAGTAATGATCAGCTATTACATTTCAGCCAACTTACAATATCTAGCTCCTTAGAAGCCAGGATGCAGAAAGCTCTTCTTAGGGCATTTAGGATTTCTTACATTGAGTTTCATGCTATAGAACTTTCTAGGATTTTTTTTTAAAAAAACAGAATCATTTTAGCCTCAGGACTGAGAATGTGGAACCTGAATAAATTAGCTTTAAGTATATCATTAAAATCTTATGCACAATAAGCTCATTAGATTCTAGTTGTCTCCTTAGAATACCAATGTCACGGACAGGAGATCATGGAAGGTATCAGCAGTGCTGTAGGGGAGGGCATTTCAGAGAAGGAACCCCTCCTAACCAGCCAGCCAGTAGAAGAGAAGACCTACTCACCCTCTTTTCTTCTACGTTCTGCTAAATCACACCTGCCTCATGGAGAGAGGAGTTCTGCCTTTGAGGTTTGTCTTGGAGAAATGATAAGCTTGAAATGTTCTCCCTGGAGAGGACATAGGGTTTGGGATCTTCTGAAAAGGCCTGGAAAAAAATGGCTCAGTTCAAACACCATGTTCTAGGATAATTGGAACATAAATATTGTCCAAAATATGGAACTTAAAAAAAAAGTCTAGCATTATGCAAAGTGCTAATTAAGGAAGTCCCAAAAAAAAAAAAAAGGTGCTGTCACTTTAAGTTCTGGACTGGGGGGGTTGTTTGTAATTGTAAACAGCAAAGCATTTATGTTTGTCTGTCTATTTGTAAAGCAACCACCTTCCTTACTGGAAGGAGAAAAAAAAATGGGGGTACATACGTGTAAATACTTGCTGCAGCATTTAATATGTTCAATTTTATGTTAAGCTTTTTGTTGCATTGTGAACACATTTATTGTTATCAATGGACAATGAGTTCATTAAGACTGTTCAACTAGGTCAGATTTTTACATCTCTTTGGAGCAAGAAGAGACAAGATTTTGTGCATTTGTACAAATGTTAATAATATCACTGCAATTCCAATATAATAAAGCACTCAAATGCAAATAACAATGTAACTTTCGTATGATGAAATTCGGGCTTGGGGATAACGGTATCTATTCTGCACGTGGTCTCATTCATGCCTTGTAAACCAAAGCTTACTCTTTCGGGGTCGTGATTATCTAGGGACAAAAGGAGGTGAGCTTTTCTCCTTCGCAGACCACCACTACCCTCTCACGCCTCTTCCATCCAACTTCCCACCTGAGGCCACCAGTCTAACACACTCACAGTGGGTTGGGCACACGACTCAACTTCTCGTGGGGGTCAACAGATTTTAATAATCAAGAAATATGGCCAGGATAAATTCACATTCAGGATTTCTAGGAACCAAGAAGCACATACTGGCCACTCAGGCAGTCAACTCCTGGAGTTTTTTGCTTGGCTTCCAGAGAAGTCCTAAGGCTAAAGTCTTAGCCCCTTTCGATGTCTTCCAGATATCAACCCTGCCCCCCTTCCTTCCCTTCTACTTTCTTTCCCTGTACTTCTTTCGTTAATTTTTTAGTCACTCTCCTCTTTCTCTTATATTCAATGTCTGATCCATCGGCATGGCCAGAATCCAACCATCATGTTGGATTTGCCATTACAGCTCTGTCCAAATTACCAGCACCTCTCACCCGGATCCCTGCAATATTCTCCTGACTGGCAGCCAGAGTGAAACTTTGAAAATGGAAGTCAGACCATGTCCCTCCACTGCTCAAAAGTCTTTAAGGACTTCTCCCCTCATTCAAAGCAAAAGCCAAATTCCTTACTACTAAGTTCTGTAAAGGCCCTCCATGACCTGCCCCTCCATTAATTCCCCGGCCCATGTCCTACCATTTTTCTTCCCCCTCACACCTCTCCAGTTCCACTGATATTTTTGAAGTTCCTCAAATATCGCTTGAGCCATCCACCTGAGAGTCTTTTCACACGCTGTTCATTCCCTCTACGCAGAATGTTTTCTCCCAAATAGCAGCATCACCTCCTCATCTGCCTCCCTACTACGTAAGCCTTTCCTGACCATCCTCTATAGAATTATGTCACCCTCACTCTTCATTCTCTCCTGCCTTGCGCAGACTGTATTTTCTGTAGCATTTACCAGTATCTAACAGACTTTGGTCAATTTTATGTAGTTGTTTTTTATTGTCTGTCTCCTCTAAGTAGAATGTAAACCCCGCAAGCACAAGGGCATTTTGTTTCGTTCACCCTTGTGACCCAAGATCTAGAGCAGTCCTACACGATGGGCACACAATAAACACCTGTCGAGTGGATACTCTTGTTTCCTTTCTGTCTTCTTTCTTGATCTCAGAGCACTTCAACCCAACCACTTGGTCCTGTGACCACAGCAGTCCTAGTTTAAAACCAAGAACCCGGATGTGTCGTCTTCCACGTAGCCTGCCAGGATATTGGAAACTGGGACAGAAAAACAATTTGGGTGGGGAGGATGATTGCTGTTCTAATGGCAATCCCATCTGTTACATTTACATTTAGACCACTCACTACACTCATAGTTCCCAAGAGAGTCTTTCTAATGCCCATCCCACCCGTGTCTGCAATTTCAAAGCCATTACTATTGGTTAAAAAAAAAATGTGAAGATCCCACATTTATACTTTGAAGATGGACAGCTCTAATCTCCATTCTATGTTTCATGCCTCTGTCCCTGGAGCTTCATAACATCCTCTTTTCTTATACTTGCTCTTGTGGTTGGTTATTGGTTGGTTGCTGGGTCGCGTTTTAATTTTGCGTTACGTATTTTCTTATCCAACAAAAACAAGGTTTTATCAAAACAACCTGCCTTGTGGTTTGGAACCTAAGTATCTTCACTATGAGATCATAAGACTCTGGAGCACGATGAGCCCCCCCCCCCCCTTTTAAAGCAATTGAAAACAAGACATTTGGTGAGATCTGTTCTCATGGCAGTAATGTGGATTTTATCAAAACAAGCATGAAAATTAGGCCACAAAAGAGAAAAAAAGTACTGATTTTAAACATACAGAATCTGGGTTTAGACTCACACACTTTAGAAGCACTTCGTTTGGCAACGAGAGATGGCTTTTCAAAATGGCTGAAAGGATGGATAAATTATTGCATCTGAAAAATAGTCTTCTAGATAGTAGACCTGAAAAACATAATAATCATATTGGAAATGGTCATATTTAAACCTGAAAATTAAGTCATGAATCTTTTAGTAACCACTGAGTTTCATCTACTATGTTGCCAGGTACTGTGTCTTTGCTTATATCACGTTTCTTTGTACCAGTGGGAGGCTGAATTGTAGCAATTGTCAGCCATCTTCCATAAATCCACATAGACCTGATGGGCTAGAAAAGGTCCCCTGTAAGTGACTTGCTCTTTCTCAGAAAGAGATCTGCCCATGGGTTGGTTTGGTTTTTTTTTAATGAATTAAAAAGGAAGATCTTATTTTCACCACACATTTCTAACTCCTTAATCTTACAGCAAGAAAATCGTTCTGAGTATCTAAGCTTGATTGTATTGTATTTACACGGATAAGTCCATGATCTACTGTTACTACATTACGTCTTATTAAATGAGTACTCTCTACTTAAATTGGCTTGCTTATATGGATCAATCTTAGAGTAAATCTACTTAAAGAGAAACCCTGTTAAGGAGGCTTGAGCGAAGGTGGATTTCTTGTTAGGACCTAAGAGGTAGCTCATGGGGTCCCTCCTGGTACTGTAGCAACTATCCCAACAACTCCGAAAAGTCACTAAATAACTAATCTCTCTGGCTTGTCTGTCTCTTGGGCCATATCATTCCTGATTCTGCTTTTGTCTTTCCCTCCCTTTCTCTGTCTCTGCAAACTGGTTTGTACACTCACTTAATTGTTTCTGTGTGGGCCCATCATTTCTCCTCCAAAATGACAGCCTCAGCCTCCAGCAGATCTTTGGTCTTCTAGTTCAAACACCCAACATCAATTCAGTCTCCCATCTTTCTATTCCAATTTCCCAGGAGAGAGAATCTGATTGACCATATGGGGTCAGGCATTTAATCCTAGTACAATCAACTATGTCTAGGGAAGCAGGGCTATATGTATTGAAAGCTCTTACTTCTAGGGGCAAAACTGGCTTTCCAAAAAGGAAGTGCGAAGATGATTTCAAAGGGAAGTAGTTATTTTTAAAACAATCTATAGAAATCTAGTCATTTACCCTTAAGACATACCAAGAGGAAAAAGTACAGTGAGATTAATGCAAAGTTGGGCATAGAGTAGATGTCAACAAATGTTGATTGAATGAATGAATGGTTGATGAGTTATTGGTTTATTGAAAGCTTGAAATTGAAACAGAATATTCATTAAAGATTAGATAAAGCTAATTTTACAAAGCTAAGAAATTTTCTGGATATTATGGCTCAGTTTGTAAGCCATAATATCCAAAATATAAAAATTAACCATCAAAAAGAGTGAGAAAGGGGCACCTGGGTGGCTCAGTCAGATCAGCGCCAGACTTTGGCTCAGGTCATGATCTTGTGGTCTGTGAGTTCGAGCCCCGCATCAGGCTCTATGCTGACAGGTCAGAGCCTGGAACCTGCTTCAGATTCTGTGTCTCCCTCTCTCTACCCTCCCCTACTCACACTCTGTCTCTCTTTCACAAATAAATAAGCATTAAACAAAAAGAGTAAGACAGATTTTAGTTTGTCATGTTTACCATGATTTCCCATGCTCTTGCTTAACCTGACTGATTACAGTTATACTTTCCAAGAAAGATCATGGCTATATATATATATATATATATATACACATATATATAATCTCCATACCTGATTCCAGTGTGTTTCTGTTTGTAAGGAGGTCAGTGTAATGTCTCCAGGGTGAGGTTAAGAAACATTCTTGTCTTAAAGCTCCCTCCAGGTACTGTAAGAACGAAAGAAGGCTTTGTGACAAGGAAACAGGGCAGCTTTTATCAATAAGCCTCCACGAAAACTGTAAGAATTGCTACCAAGAAGACTAGAACAAGACCCTAAAAGAATATAACAACCTGGAGTAAGAATTAATAGTTTTTCCTTTTAATACCAAACTGCCCATTGATTTCCTATATGGCTTTCAACAAACACAGATTTCTGTTCCTCACTTTTCTCCTTTGTCAGTATAAACACACATGGAGTGAAGTGGGAATTATTTCCGTGGTGACTAGCTACAGAACTTAGCCACTAACATACCTTTTTCTGGAAATTTCTCTTCCCCCCCCACTCCATCATCTGGCTCCTCCAGGAGACTCCACGGTCCAAGCCTCTGGCCATAGCTTCTTAGTCTAATACTCTGCCTCTAACTCACAATGGAATAGGAGCCCCAACAGCTAGATACTGGGATGGGGGCCTAGAGAGTCAGCCTCTCTCTCTGTCTCTCTCTCTCATAGCTTGGAATCAAAAAGATATAAAACTTAGGACCTACCAGGATCCAGGTTTCTGCCAGGTAAGGGAACTCAGTCTATAGCAAGAAAGAGAAATAAAGCGGAAAACAGCAGAAGCAGAGAGAGAGCTCTGGAAATGGTCATTTCCTATTGAAATAGTTCTTAATGGCTCACTGCAACCACGACCCTCCTCATGGCATATTTTTATCATAAGATAGCCCAAGGTCCATCTGATAAATCTCTCCTTTTGCTTGAGCTAATTTAGGAGGGTTTCTTAGAAGCCACAAAGGTCTAATTGATGCTCTATTCCTAGAACTACCATGAGAAACCACCAGAAGAGCTTCTCCAGCTTTTTGAGTGTCTGCCATACTGATAGAGGAAAGGAGATGGAATGTCACTGCAAACAGATGTAGCCCATTCTCATTCCACACACATGAACATGCATTAGAGGTGGTTCCCTAGACCTAGACCGACAGGCTACATGTACTGAAGGATAGTCATGCTACGTTTCTTCTTAAGGAATGTTCACCAAGTTAGCATTATACTTGCCTAGAAATGGAACTGTTTTATTTACTTTTATTTGTTTCATGTTTTTATTTATTTTTGAGAGAGAGAGAGCAAGGGAGGGGCAGAGAGAGAGGGAGGCCGGGGATCTGAAGCAGGCTCTGTGCTGACAGAAGAGAGCCTCATGCGGGGCTTGAACTCACAAAACAGGAGATCATGACCCGAGCCCAAGTCAGATGCTTCACCAACGGAACCACCCAGGCTCCCTGAATTGGAACTGTTTTAAATACTCTGATGAATGGATAAAGAACTCTAATACCTTTCATTCTGTACATGTCCTGAGGTACATAATAAAATGTGTAAGTCGCACTTTTGACTGAAAATAATGGACAACTTGACTTCCAGGGGCCGTAACAAACAGGGGTTTATCTTTCTGACGTAATAGGAAATCTAGAGGTAGGGTGCTTGGCACTGATCTGGAAATGACATGATGTCAGCACCAGCAGCTTATAGCCCTCTTGGCCTCCCATTCATGGTTCTCCCCTCCTGATCACAAGATGACTACTGAACCTCTAGAGCACATCCCCAGTCAAGGAAGAAAGGAGGCAGAAGGATCAATACCAGGCACGTTCCCTGCTGTGTTTTAATCTGGAGAACAAAAACTATCCCAGAACTACCCCTACCCCTGGCCAACCCAGTTGTGTTTTCCTGGCCAGTATTAGGTCACCGGGCCACTCTCCGCTTTAAAAGAGGCTGCAATAGTGGGAAACAGGATCATCATGCTTGTTTAGACCCAAGCTTCCCAACTAGCGTGCTGTGTTGCATAAGGCCAGTGGGTTACAGTTAAGCCACATAAAATGGTCATTCCTTGGTATAGCAAGGCCTTTCTGGCTGATGGCCTCTGGCTAGGCACATGGGGCCTTCCAGAACACCTCGTGGAGTGGTCTGAGAGGAGTGGTGTCCAGTGACATACTCTGAGGTCCCATTGGGTGGTAAGCATCTGGCACCTGCTGGCAACATGGTGAGGCTGGCCACGGAGGTACGCACTGGAGCCCAGCTGCGGGGTCTGCCATGGTGCATAAGGACAGTGGTCTGGGGCCTGCAGGAGAGGTTTTTATACCAGGTATTCAAGAAAGAGATTGCACAGTGTGGTCATTAGGGCCTAGGAGTCAGGGAAGTGTAATAGGGGCTCCTGGCAGGACAACTCTGGTGGACTACCCTCAATTTCAGCCCTCCCCTGTACCAGAAACTTCTGTCCATGTGCAATTGATGTCCCATTTTAGGAACAGCCAACCTACATGAGCCACATGCAACATGTTGTGGTCCAACATTTTCCTGTTCACAAAGTGCTTTCACACATTCCCATTTGTGTGTCCTGAAAATTACAGCTTCATCAGGATTTTTACATACTTGGTGTGAACGGTTGAGATTTAAAATACCTTCACGTTATTAGATAAAACTTCAATATTTGTCAAAAGAATGTCAGGCTTAACAAGTCATTTCAACTATGACAAATTTTGAATTGTTAGAAATATGTTTCTAGGTTGTGTTGGGTCGCCAATTTGAGCAACATTGTAATGGCTTTCACGAATTTGAAGAGATTGTCAAAAAAGAAAAAAGACGCTGGGTGAGAAATCGTATTTAATCATTCCAGCCCTAAAATCTGATCATTAAAATTTAGGTTTGTGGTGGGGCGCCTGGGTGGCTCAGTTAAGCGTCTGACTTCGGCTCAGGTCATGATCTCATGGTCCTTGAGTTCGAGCCCTGCGTCGGGCTCTGTGCTGACAGCTCAGAGCCTGGAGCCTGTTTTGGATTCTGTGTCGTCC
>NW_024412391.1:42456090-42498100 GCF_014898765.1 Herpailurus yagouaroundi | reverse complement strand
CACCCGAGTCTGCCTTGATCCCCTCAAATTTGGTATTATCTACGGTTCTCCCTTCCTCTTACTTTTCTACCTTTGATTTAATTTGTCAAGCATCGATTTAGCACTGACTGTGCCGTAGTATGGAGAGGACAGAGGTGATTTAACCTAGTGCTGGCCCAGGATACCCAGGGTTGATGTACTGAAACTGGACAGACAAAAGGCCGACAATATTTGGATTACATTCTGGGAAGGTGATCTGTCTAGTGTGGCAGGGAAAAAAAAGAGGAGGGAAGATAGAGACTGAGAGGCAAGTTGCTGAAGGACTAAACAATTTAAACTTTAAGCAAGAGACAACAGGAAGCCTTCAAAGACTTTGAGGCCAAATGTGGTTTGAGAAAGCAATATGCCGTGTTATAATGCTTCCCAGCTTACAAAGTGCCTTCATACATCCCCATTCATGAGTTCCTTAATTTTCAGCAAATTAATTATGAGCGAGTATGAAGAAAGTTACTGCTAGAGGAACGTTGTCACAGTCAGGCACAAGCTCTCAGAAGAGCAAGACTGAGTACGGGCTCTGGTGTCAAACAGCCTGGATTTGCAGCTGGCTCTACTGCCTTCTAGCTCTCCGAACCTCTTAACCTCTCTGTGCCTCAGTTTCCTAATACGCAAAATAAAAATAATAACAGCATCCACTTTGGCGAGTTACCATGAAGATTAAATGACAGAATACATAAATATGCACACGAAGTCTTGAGAATGATGTTTTGTGTATACGTTCTAAAAAAACTTATCTATCATTACCTTGTGATACTATTTTCAATCCCCGGATTAATAATATTCTACATATATATTGCATATATACGTAGTTTACACACAAACACACATACACATATAATATCCCTGACTAGAGGGGTGCCTGGGTGGCTCAGTCGGTGGAGCGTCCGACTTCGGCCCAGGTCATGATCTTACGGTTGGTGCGTTCGAGCCCCACGTCGGGCTCTGTGCTGACAGCTTAGAGCCTGGAGCCTGTTTCGGATTCTGTGTCTCCCTCTCTCTCTGCCCTTCCCGTGCTCATTCTCTGTCTCTCTCTCTCAAAAATAAATAAACGTTAAAAAAAAATTTTTTTTTAAATTTCCCTGGCTAGTTTTAAAATTCATAAGAAGAGGGGCGCCTGGGTGGCGCAGTTGGTTAAGCGTCCGACTTCAGCCAGGGCACGATCTCGCGGTCGTGAGTTCGAGCCCCGCGTCGGGCTCTGGGCTGATGGCTCGGAGCCTGGAGCCTGTTTCCGATTCTGTGTCTCCCTCTCTCTCTCTGCCCCTCCCCCGTTCATGCTCTGTCTCTCTCTGTCCCAAAAATAAATAAAAAACGTTGAAAAAAAAATTTTTTTTAATTCATAAGAAGAGAATGGTCTGTCATGTTCCAATGTTAACTATAGCACTTGACATATACTAGCCTCTCAATTAATATTTGTTTAATGAATAAAATGTGGATGAGACAATGTTATGCATTCACCCAACTTTTTGTATTTTATCCTGGGCAGTTACAGGGGACCATGTTTCTTGCAGAAGCAAGAAGTAAACTTCCATTTTGTTAATCCACTAAGATTGTTTTCTAATAGCAGTTAACCTAGTTTGACTAATGCAAAAGGAAGAAAGGAAGGGAAGAAGGAAGGGAGGGAGGGAGGCACATTCACTTTCATGCTTTTGTCTAATAGGAATAAGCAATACTCGCAAAGCAGGACTCAGAACTAGAAGAAGCTTTCAGAGAACAGCTAGGTTAACTTCCTCATTGTGCAATAAGGAATCAGAGGCCAGATGTGGTAAAATGACTCATTCAAGGTCACAAACCTGAAAGTGGACACCAGACTCCTGATTTCCAGACCAGTGTTTTGTTTTATCTTGTTTTGTTTTTCCTATTGGCCCTATTGGTTTCTTATGCCATTTTTCCTAGGAAGTGACTATATTTTTGTCCCCCAAACTGAGTCCATATGAACAACAAAATAAGGAAATTCTCTTTTAAAAATGAAACAGGAAAGGGAGGAAGGTGACATTTAACTAGAAGTCAAAGGTAAATTAATACCGATTACCTGTTGATTTTTTTTTAGTTCATTCAAATGAAAAACTTCCAACATTGTCCCAGCTATGCAGCTTGATCTGTGTGCCTGGGTAAGCTGCCTGCCTCTCAAATTCCAGGCACTTTGGACCAGGAGGTCCAGTTACTACAATAATAGTCTCTAAATCCAAACACTGTGCATTAAACATTAATGATGGCATGATAATACTTAATTGTGCCTGAGCCACTTCTTGACTAAATCATAATAGCATTAACTAATAAGAGATTAAAATATTTAGATTTTGGCTAGAGAGTTTCCAAAACCAATCCCCCAAAGTCACTTAGTTTTATTTATTTTTAAAACAATTCTAAAGCTCTTCTGAACAGTAAAGTACAGAGCAAATACATCAGGGACAATAAAAATAAAAATTGCAAATGAATAAAGCTTCGAGGAACATTTTTTTTAAGTGCACAGATCCCACGAGCCAGTACAATGGACTTGAAGTCAGCATTTCTAGGCCTGGACTCTGCTTCTGTCATTGACTGTTTAACCTGGCAAATCAACCTCTCAAGGCCTCGGTTCCTGCATCTATAAAATCAGGACAATTTATATCTCATGAGGTGTTTATGAGACGCTACAAGAAGGCCAACACAGTGCTTAGGAAATACTTGTTTTCCAAAAGTGAGGAAAAGACTTCAGACTAAGAAACTTGAACTTGGCCTATACTAGCCGCAAAACCTAATTACCGAATACGGTGACTGGAGGAAAAGCTCGTGAAAGTTGCAAATTTCATGAAAGCGGCCAGATCTATTTTTGCCTAACATGGATGGGGGGATTCTGACGGGATCAGATGGAAGAAAGCTTAATCTGATCATCCTGATTCTTGCCACACCATTGCCGTTATACCAGCAATATTTCTTCATTTGCTCGTTCACTGGCCAATAGAACCCTCTCTTTCAGGCTTCACCTAAACAAATTCCGCTTGCCTCTGAGGTTTTCTCCTGGGTTATGGCCAACCTGAGAACCTAGCTAGATTGGTATCCTCATTGGGGCCTAAATGCATACAGTGCTCAATAAAAATGTTTTCAACTGTCCTGCCCAGCAACTCACTGGGGTTGGATATACCTCAGGTATTGAAAAGGATGGCACTTAGGTAAATGAAGAAAGCTGAGTGCCATGTAAAAAGAACCACCCGGTATTATCCATTCCCTAGGCTAGAGGCCACTGGCGAATCAAAGACAGCCATGGGGTTCACCACCTGCTTCGTCCTATTTCAGCTGTGGCCCAGAATCAAGGGGAAGGCCCAAAAACCCAGAGTCGATTCCAAAACCCAGAAACAAGTTAAGCCAAGATTCATTTGAAAAGTGAAGTCAAACGAACACTTTAGCGCAGGAAGATGATGCCTGTCTTAGAGAGAGATGTGAAAATGAACAAAGGAGAGCGTTTGCTCAACAGTCTCCAGCTGTGAACTAGGCAGTACCGGGATCGCTTAAACAAAGGGAGAAAAACATAACTCCACTGGCTTAGCATGTAGTTGTAGTTACGCAAGCCAACCAAACGCCGATGGCAGGGCTATAAGGTAAGAGGAAAAATCAGAAAAAAGCAACCTGCTGCTTTAAGGCTTTGCCCTTAAAGCTGGACTGGTGCAAGACCGTGAAGCCTGCCCTGGTGAACGCCCACATTGGTATCACCTGGGAACTGATTAGAAATGCAGACTTTCAGGGCCCACCCCAGCCCTAATGAACCAGAATCTGCATTATAACAAGACACCCGGGTCACTGATGATCGGTTAGAGTTCGAAAAATGCTCTTATACATAGGTTTTGTCCACCAGGTAGCCTCAGTGTGGAGACCTTGGTCATGAAAGTAATGGGAAAGGAACCAAAGGGTCTAAGAAGACCACATGTATTCACTAGTGCAGGTAAAGGTTTCATTCACACAGAGCCCCCACTGCTCATTTCTAATTCAGCCTTGCTCTGCTCCTTTTCTACTCTGCACCTGAACGCTCGCATCAGACCTCCCTTTCATCCAAGAACACTGCTTGGTTCTAACTTTGGCCTCCCGTCTACATCAGGGGAAATATCATCCATCCCGAATGCCTACTTTACATTTGTAAAGCAGCAAATTCATTCTGCTGATAGATAAAACTCACAAATAGGAATTTCAACAGTCAAGCCCTTTTCCCAGGAATAGAGTCCAATGTTTGAAGTTACATCACTCCACCATGTTTTCTTTATTATTTCTTTATTTTTAACTGAGATGTATTTGATTTATACTACTGTGAAATTCAAATTTTTTAAAACATTTATTTCTGAGAGAGACAGAGACAGAGCATGAATAGGAGAGAGCCAGACAAAGAAGCAGGCACAGAATCCGAAGCAGGCTCCAGGCTCTGAGCTGTCAGCACGGAGCCCGATGAGGGGCTCGAACCCACGAACTGTGAGATCGTGACCTGAGCCAAAGCTGGACGCTGAACCAACTGAGCCACCCAGGGGCGCCCCCACCGTTGTGTAAATTTAATGTGGGCAGCATGTGGATTTGACACATTTATATATTGTAATATGGTTGCCGTTGTAGCACCTCTGTCAGGTCACATAATTATCTTTTCGTTTTAGTGGTGGGGGTAATTAAGATCCAGTCTCTTAGCAAGTTTGATGATCATGGTACCATATTGTCTGTATTCACCATGCTGTGCATTAGATCTCCAGGACTTACTAACACACTAGTTGAGTGTTTGAACCCTTAAACTACATCTTCCCTCTGCCCCCCACCACCCAGCCCCTCGTAACCACCATTCTATTCTGTTTGGTTAGATTCCACATATAAGTGACATCATACGGTATTCGTCTTCCTCTGTCTGACCGATCTCACGTCCCATTATGTCCTCAAGGTTTATCCATGTTGTTGCAAATACTCTACCACTACTCTGCTTAAAGGCACTAGTGAGGAGTCTCCTTTCTCATAGAAATCAAGTAGTTTTCTGATTAATCGAAAACTGGAAGAGGTTGCATTATTTTGAGTCCATCAGTTATCCTGACAGAAAAGCTTCCATTCAGCCCGTTGGACTAACATTGCTAAGAGATCTTAGCAGCAAGCAGTACCTGAAAATCTACAAGAAATGCAAAATCTCAGGCCCCATCCTAGACTTTTTAACCCAGACACTCTGGGAGTAAGGCCCAGCAATCTGTGTCTTAACAAGCCTTCAAGGTGACTTGGATGCCCACTCAGATTTAAAAATTACTGATTTGGGGAGCACCCAGGTGGCTCAGTCGGTTAAGCGTCCAACTCTAGATTTCTCACGGTTCATCAGTTCGAGACCCATGACAGGCTCTGTGCTGACAGTGCGGAGCCTGCTTGGTATTCTCTCTCTGTCCCTCTCTCTCTCTGTGCTCCTTCCCTGCTCTCTCTCTCTCTCTCTCTCTGTCTCTCAAAATAAATAAATAAACTTTAAAAATATTTTTAGGGCCGCCTGGGTGGCGCAGTCGGTTAAGCGTCCGACTTCAGCTCAGGTCACGATCTCGCGGTTCGTGAGTTCGAGCCCCGCATCGGGCTCTGGGCTGATGGCTCAGAGCCTGGAGCCTGTTTCTGATTCTGTGTCTCCCTCTCTCTCTGCCCCTCCCTCGTTCATGCTCTGTCTCTCTCTGTCTCAAAAATAAATAAACGTTAAAAAAAAAATTAAAAAAAAATTTTTTTTAATTACTGATTTGGGGCACCTGGGTGACTCAGTTAAGCATCCAACTGGCTCAGGTCATGATCTTGCATTCCGTGGGTTCTAACAGCTCAGAGCCTGGGCCCCGCTTCGGTTCTGTGTCTCCCTTTCTCTGGCCCTGCCCCTCTCATGCTCTGTCTCTCTCTCTCTCTCTCTCAAAAGTAAATACACACTTAAAAATTAAAAATAAATAAATAAACAACCATTAAAACATTTAAAAATTATTGATTTAAGGACAGATTGACCGATCAGGAAGACAGTTTAGGCCAAGAGAGCCAAGGAGCTTCCATAGGAAAATCTAAAACATATTTATGGCAAGTATTTCCAATAGGATCATGAGACTCAGAGCCAGTCAGTCAAAGGCAAAACTTGAGGATCTTATTGTTTAAAGAGTCAGGTGGAAATATTGTTTCTTAGGATAATTATAATTGGTTGGAAACACTGAAATATTTATATGAGAACGTTTTCAAAGCAGACACTGTTTTTAAATCATCTGGCAGGCTAGAAAAAAACCTAAAAGGAGCCTGACAATTGCTCTGGTGGTGCTGCTTCTCTTCTTTAAAGATTTTAGAAAAACGTTCTGCTCCTGGGTCATTTCATTTTATTCTTGTTAACTTATAGCTTCAGATTACAAAACACTTAATAATCAAATAGAGAGGCTCTTTTTCATCCTATAGTGCATTCTGCTTTTCAGCTAATGGGTAAATTTCCACTCTGCTTCCAAGCGTTCACTTATCATAAGAAGCACTTGAACTCCATTTTGGTATGCAAACAGCCAAATCATGCAATTAGCCCATGCCTGGTTCTCCAGAACCAGCGGGCTGCATAGACACAGGTCAGGACCGTGTGGTTTTATGTTCAGGAGTCAATTATACTAGCTAAGGGAGATGCACTTAAGTAAAGTGCACTAGGGCTTTAATAGCCATCTTTACGATACAGGGAAAGCCACTGTCTTTATACCTGCAGTCTTGTTATCAACTTAATCAAATTTTTAATATCAGAATGTGGATTACAGTTATGTCACTTAGTACAGGCCAAGACCCTTCCTTCCTCCCTCCTCAGTAGGTTCCACAGGCCACACAATGCCATGTTATGAAAACTACCCTTTAAACCTGATAAAATATTTAAGACATGTGTCCTGATAGTGTTATGTAAGCAAATACCAAGAAGAATCCAGTCGTTGGTGAACCTGATCAGGCCAGTCTCCAAGGACTGGGACAATAATCTAACCATGGCTGCAGTGCTGATATGCAAGGAGAGATTCCCAAGGTGTGGATTCCTGCAAGATCAGAGCCCAAATACCCTACACACTTCTTGAAAAGTGATTCCTTAATTGTCACTTGTTACTTTAACTAGGTTCAAGAGTCACTGAATCTGGGGACTTCAGTTAAGAAAAATTAAGTATTTGTGCCTATGGCATTGAAATCATAGGAAAAGGCAAAGGACAGGTGATCTTGAATGCAGGACAAAGACTATACGTATACATGTAATATACATATAATATACATATACATATACATATACATATACATATACAAGTAATATACAAGTATATGTACATATACATATACATATAACATACAAGTATGTGTTCAGTAACAATTTGCTGCACATGCTAATAAATGCTAATAAATGGATGCATGGTTGGCACAAGAACAGACAGTCAGATCAATGTAACAGAATAGAGAACCCAGAAATGGACCCACAAACGTATGGCCAACTCATCTTCGGCAAAGCAGGAAAGAATATCCAATGGAATAAAGACAGTCTCTTCAGCAAGTGGTGCTGGGAAAACCGGACAGTGACATGCAGAAGAATGAACCTGGACCACTTTCTTACACCATACACAAAAATAAACTCAAAATGGATGAAAGTTCTCAATGTAAGACAGGAAGCCATCAAAATCCTCGAGGAGAAAGCAGGCAAAACCTTCTTTGATCTTGGCCGCAGCAACTTCTTACTCAACACGTCTCCGGAGGCAAGGGAAACCAAAGCAAAAAATGAACTACTGGGACCTCATCAAAATAAAAAGCTTCTGCACAGTGAAGGAAACAATCAGCAAAACTAAAAGGCAAGTGACAGAATGAGAGAAGATATTTGCAAATGACATATCAGATAAAGGGTTAGTATCCAAAATCTATAAAGAACTTATCCAACTCAACACCCAAAAAACAAATGATCCAGTGAAGAAATGGGCAAAAGACATGAATAGACACTTTTCCAAAGAAGACATCCAGATGGCCAACCGACACATGAAAAAATGCTCCACGTCACTCATCATCAGGGAAACACACATCAAAACCACCATGAGATACCGCCTCACACCTGTCAGAATGGCTAACATGAACAACTCTGGCAACAACAGATGCTGGGGAGGATGTGGAGAAAGAGGATCTCTTTTGCATTGTTGGTGGCAATGCAAGCTGGTATAGCCACTCTGGAAAACAGTATGGAGGTCCTTCAAAAAACTAAAAATAGAACTACCCTACGGCCCACCAATTGCACTACTAGGCACTTATTCATGGGATACAGGTGTGCTGTTTCGAAGGGACCCATGCACCCCCCATGTTTATAGCAGCACTACCAACAATAGCCAAAATATGGAAAGAGCCCAAATGTCCATCGATGGATGAATGGATAAAGAAGATGTGGTATATATATACAATGGAGTATTACTTGGCAATCAAAAAGAATGAAATCTTGCCATTTGCAACTATGTGGATGGAACTGGAGGGTATTATGCTAAGCAAAATTAGTCAGAGAAAGACAAATATCATATGACTTCACTCATATGAGGACTTTAAGAGACAAAACAGATGAACATAAGGGAAGGGAAATTAAAATAAGATAAAAACAGGGAGGGGGACAAAGCAGAAGAGACTCATAAATATGGAGAACAAACTGAGGGTTGCTGGAGGGGTTGTGGGAGGGGGGATGGGCTAAATGGGTAAGGGGCACTAAGGAATCTACTCCTGAAATCATTGCTTCACGATATGCTAACTAATTTGGATGTAAATTTTAAAAAATGAAAAATAAATTAAAAAAAAAAAGAAAAAAGAAAAATAAATAAATGAATGCATGGATGTTCACACTTTTTCCTCCTGATTCTCCATCTCAGCCCGGCTTGGTGCCGTGGGGCCCCTGTATAGCTCTTCTATGCCTTCATCCCCCAGCTCTAATTAGCAAACCCTGGCAATTTTGCCTTCATAATAAACCTTGAATCTGCTTCCTCTTTGCTATGCTCTCTTCCTTTTTGTAGAATCTCAGTATCTCTGGGCTGAGTTACTACAATACCCTGCTCACTGGTCTCCCCTGCTCGCCCCTTCCAAAGCAGGGGACCCCTCACATCCTCCCTCCTTGCCCTGCCTACCCCCCCCCTCCCCGGCGTGCACACACATGCCCACACACACACACTCCTGCCCCAAGTCATATATCTTCAGTGGCCCTTCATTACATGCCAGGCAAAGTCCAGATTTAGTAACTCGGTGCCTGCAGATGTGATCGCACAGTGTCACCGGAACTACCTTTCCTTCTCTCGCTCTACACTCTCTATAGCCTCTTCCCCACCCTCACCCTATGCCCCCACACCATCCCAGTGATGCTGCTCCACACACAGGGCCTGCACCTTCTCCCTGGACGGCTGTTCATACAGTTCCCTCTGCCGGGAATCCTGCCACTGGCTCCCTTGCCCCAAGGGAGCCTGCCAAACTCACTCATCCTCCGAGCCTGGGCCCACTGCCCATACTTCCAGAAAGCCTTTCCGAGATATTGCCAACTAAAATGCATCCACCCATCTACTCTACTTGCACAGTGCTTTATCTTGTCCTATTGTAGCACATTTCACAGCCTGCTTCATATCAATATTTATATGTGTGTTTCTCTCTCCCACCAGATTGTGGCATTTATGAGATCAGTGTCGCACCTTACTCGTTTCTATGATCCCTTACAACTTAGCGTACAGCTTAGCACTGAGAAAGAGCTCAGAAATGTTTTCGAATATATGTCATTAATTTCTGTGTCAGAGCTATACATATTCTCTCTCCTCTCTCTCCCTCTCTTTCCCTCTCTCTCTCTCTGTCTCTCTCTCACACACACACACACACACACACACACACACAGCTGCCCCAGCTCAAAATGAAAATCTTACCTAAGGACCCTGAGACCCACATGCAAGAATATTTTGTCTAACTGTGCACAGCCTATGGCCTTCACTCTTGTCATATAGCTTCTCTGGCATGTGATGAACACGTAAGGTGCAAGCTCCCTGGAAAGCACGTGTGTACGAGAATGCACAGCACAGCTGCACAGCTCCTGGCCTCCTCCTTGATGTCGGCACCGACTTGACGCTGGGAGAGCCAATCCCTCCAGGAGCCCAGCAGAGCTCTCTGCCCCCAAACCACAGGGATGTGGTCCTTCAGGCAGTCGAACAGGGCTCCCTGTTTGTGCCACCATCCCTTTGATTAGGTGGGGCCACTTTCTCCCAAATCTGACATTTTCTGACTCACACGCAGTGGGTGGCCCTAGAGCTGACAGTCTTTGCCAGGTAAGCCTTCAGATAAGCTGAAGTTGAAAGGAGCTTCCTGAGTCTCCTATTGGATTGGATCCACTTGTGACGCCACAGATGCTCTGCTCAGAGCGGACTGCCAACGTGCCCTTGGGATCCGGCCATTCTAATCTCTTTCCCAACTGGGGAGCACAAACTTTGTCTACATTTGCCCCTAATTCAGCAAGTAAGCTATTCATTCTAGACAGTAGGCAAGTCTCAAAGGTGATAAACAAAGAAAAAGGTGATAAACAAATGTGATTAAGACATCAAAAATTACATTAGAATTCTCTGAGCAAAAAAAACATCATTCAATCTAAAGGGGAGGGGGAGTCATTGGAGTGCTGAGCATGGAATTTTAAAATTACTAAATACAAGACCAAAAATATTTGTTTCCATATTTTCCCTACTCCTGTTTTGAGGTGGAGAAAATTTTTTCTCTTCCAGATCATTTCCTCCTGAGAGGTTGTACTTGGGAGGCAGAGTGGTTCTAATTCTTTGATGGGTAAGAACTGTTGAAGAGAGTGTTTAATCAAATCCTATTTTCTGTAAATAAATAGGCTAGTTAGCTGCTATTCACCACTCATCCACTTCCCTCTTTTTTTTTTAATTTTTTTTAACGTTTATTTATTTTTGAGACAGAGAGAGACAGAGCATGAACAGGGGAGGGGCAGAGAGAGGGAGACACAGAATCTGAAACGGGCTCCAGGCTCTGAGCTGTCAGCACAGAGCCCGATGCAGGGCTCGAACTCACGGACCGCGAGATCATGACCTGAGCCGAAGTCGGATGCTTAACCGACTGAGCCACCCAGGCGCCCCCGTCCACTTCTCTCTTATCAGTGGTATTATCAGTTGAAGAAGATGTGGGTTTGGTTCACCCCCAATTCCAAGTAGGAAAATCTTCCTGGCATTATCCTTGGGTTTTTCTTTCATTGGTAAAATGTATTTGGAAAAAAAAATTTATAAATAAAATACTCCATAATATGACCTAGATTTAAGGAGGGTTAGAGTAGTTCTATTTTCCTGCAACAAAGCTGTAATGTTTAATAGTATTATCAAAGTAATACTTTAAGCAGTTTTTCTATCTTTCTGTCTCTGTCTGTCTCACTCTTGATAGATAGATAGATGATAGAGGATAGATAGATGATAGATATGACAGATAGATGATAGATAGATAGATAAATAGATAGATATGATAGATAGACAGATAGATGATAGATTGATATGATAGACAGATGGATAGATAGATACATACATACATACAGGAAAGATAGAGATATACATACACACACAAATACATATATGTCATTACATTTAAGTCCCCAGAGGTTTCAGAAGCAAAAAATTTTTACTCTGGATCCACTCAAGAGGTTTGGGGGATCCACATATGCCAATGGTCTGAATAATAGAAGGAACCCATTTGGGGCCACCCTCACTGCAGCCATATTCATGAATGAGCTGTCCCCAGGAGCCAATGTAGTAAAAATGAAGGTGAAAGATGGCCAGCTGAAGCTGGTTCTCCCTGCTTTAATAGCTTCTACATCCCCACCTCTGCATCCGAAAACACAGGTTCTCCATGCTGCTCCTACAAAATAAAACACTCCTATTAGGCAAACCGTGCTTCCATTTCTAGTCTATACTCTCTCCTGAACCGACATGAATGAACTTCCGGGGCCAAGCTCCTGGAGTCAGGGTGACATTTATTCACTTAATAAGTCAATCAATAGAATTCACGCAAGCTAAAATTCGAAAAGAACACTCAGTTCTCAATTATGGTGATAAATAAGACACAACTTCTGCCTCAATTCACAGTCCATCAGTGAGGATGGACAGGTAGCACCAGAGCAGGTTGACAGGTGATGTAATGGAAGTGACATCAGTGCTGGAGCCCTGAAGGAGGCAAGGCAGACTGCCCGGTGGGCTTCAGAGAGGAGGTGACCTGCATGGAGATTCCCAATGGACACAGACTGAAAATTTAAGAAAGAAATGCATCCTTGGATATCAGAGTAGAAAACGAAGACTCCACAGGTGATATGTTTGCAGCAAAACTTTCTTTAAACATTTTTTAAATGTTTATTTCTTTTTGAGAGAGAGACAGGGTGCAAGCAGGGGAGGGACAGAGAGAGAGGGAGACCCAGACTCCAAAGCAGGCTCCAGGCTCTGAGCTGTCAGCACAGAGCCCGATGCGGGATTTGAACCCATGAACCGTGAGATCACGCCCTGAGCCAAAGTTGGACGCTTAACCAATTAGCCACCCAGGCGCCCCTACAATAAAATTTTCTTCAGCAGAGCTGTCAGAGTTTTGTTTCTTACTGTTACATAGTTTCTAAAAATGACAGTATCCCACATACCCTTCTGCAGTGTGACCTTGTCCATCTCCCATTAAGAGAAGGGATCTGTGTCTTCAGCCCTTAAATGTGAGTGGGCCCTGTGACTGCTTTCACCAGTCAACTTCTCGTGGGCGTAGCAGTGAAATCATTGGAGGTCTTCCCTAGCCTGGCTGCTTTCACTTCTTGCCTCTTGGAAGCCAATCCCCAAGTAAGGAGGGTGCCTACTCTGAGACCACCATACCGGGAAGAGGTCAAGCCACATGGAGAAGGCTTAGCAGAAGAGATGTCAATGCGTAGGGGGAGAGAGAGAAAACAAGAGGGAAAAGAAGGAGGAGAGGGAGAAGGAGAAGAAAGAGGAGGCGGAGAAAAAGAAGAAAAAGGGTGGTGGAGGAGAGGGAAGAGGAGGAGGAGGAGGAAGGAGAGGGAGGAGAACGGAGGGGGAGGAGGAGAGAGGCTGAGAAGCACAGAGGTACAAGATACATGGATGTAGTCACCTTGGAAAGGGTCTCCAGTCCCAGCAGGCCCAGCTGACTTCTGTGAATCAGAGAGGAATTGCCCAGCCTATGCCTTCCTGCATGCCTGACCCACAAAATTGTGAACAAAATAAAATGGTTGGTTTAAGCCACTAAGTTTGGGGACAGTTTGTTGGTGCAGCGGAACGCTTACCAAAACACAGAGGTCCCACAGTGGTACGCGATGCTAAGGGAAATAGAATCCTAACATGACTTACGATGTCATTTCACTAGCCCGTGTGTATTGAGATAAAAAGGAAACCGAAGTCCCTTCGTGTTCTCTTCTGTTTTGTGCGTACTTCTATTGCTGGGCTGGGACTGATCTTCTCCCTTTATAGAAGTCAAAGGCAAACAATAGGGCAATTCATAATATTCCTTCCTAATGCTTAAGAGATCTTTTGTGGAAGCTGTGGAAGCTCCCAGGGTGTTGTCTTCCCTACATAAGGAAACCGACCTCTAAGTAAGGAGCTGTTTAAGTATTAGCCTGTCACACAATGGAGAAAACACTCTTTGTCCATTTTTCCTCTTTTCTATAAACTCCAAAGGTATACTCACACAAAGATTAATAGAGACTTTGGTCTTCATCACTCATGGACCTCAGAACATGATTACCTGCTTTGAAGGCTTTTAAAATCTCCCAGAAAACAATGTAACATTTCACTGCACTGCAGGAAAAGACTCACTCAAGTTTTTATTCATGGTTAATATGAAAGAGGAGGAAAAAAAAAATCTGCCAAGGGCATTGAGTTTTACATTAAAAAGGGAATACTTAGTCTTAGAAATACCATAATAGGCTAGAATCACTTGCTTTGTGACTAGGGGTCCATACCTCCCACCAAAAACTGAGGGGCCACACAGAGCTTTCCAAAATACAATGAACTCACTCAAACATTATGAATGCAGTAAGGTAGATCCAATAGTTCAGCCTTATTGCTTCTCTCCCTGTTCCCAGCCACCCCCAGCCCCAGCTTTGAGCCCTGGATTCATGGACTCTGATTTCATTCCACTTGGAAATTAGCAAATGGTGAGACTGATCAAAAAACTTGTCATCAGGCAGGACCTTTGTGAAATGGCTCTTTAATTAGCCATTTCATATTTTGTTATTTCTTTAGCGATTCATGTTAAAAATATGTTCCATGGATGCCAGCCTGCAGGAACGCAAAGCGCCCTTGTCACTCAGCAGTAATTCAGTGAAATAATAAATAATCGCATCAGCAGCCCTGGCCTCCAGCATTAGTTCGTCCCCCCATACCCCCCGAGGCCATGTGGCCAGGCTCTCCACCCCAGACATCAAGCTCTGTGGTAAGCACGGAGTGGTCACCACAAACGAGGGGGGGTTTTCCCCCCCCCCCCCCCGGAGGCTTCTCTCCACAAAGAGAGAAGGACTGTGGGTATGTCTCCTGAATCTGAGGTCACCCAGGGTCTGGGTGTAAAAGGCTGACTTCTTTGACACGTTGTTATCACAAGCAGCATATCTCTTGAGTGAAATTTCAGGAATGGAAGTTCCTCAGGGAAAGATGCCATTTCATCCACTAAGCCAGATCAGCTGGAACTGGAAGGCAATGGCTTACGTCTGCGGAACAGCTTGGACCAGGACCTTGTGTTCTGTCAGCTTTTAGGTGGGGTCCACCCACTGGCTCTCGCCAAGATTTCAGCCGGGTCCTAGCCCCACCCTGGCCCAATGGATTCTCCTCACGGAGCATCTCAAGAAAGAAACAGTAACTTCCCCTAAGTGGCTCACCCCTCCTCATCTATGTTAGAAAAAGAGTAGGGATCTATCAAAATATGACAGAGGAAGATGTTATTCAGGCAACCCTAGGCTATAATCATAATGTTCATGAGAGTAAGCCAAATGTGGCTTTACATACGAGGCAGTCTGTTGGCAGGAGATGATGGAGATAAAAAGCAGCAAGGCAGAGATTCTGGCCTCCTCCCCAACCATGCAGAAGGCCAGGTTTTCATTTAGGACTGAGGGTTTTAATTCAGTCTATAAATGGAAATGACAAAGAAATAAGAAAAATGTACAGCAGCATTAGAATCTATGTTCACTCAGGAACACTCAGAAACACTCCTGTTCATTCTAGAACCTTCTAGAACAATGAACAGAGAACCCTGATTAGAGATTCCCACTCCACCCCCCCCACACACACACCTTTTTTTCTACCCTCCTTTTTCTGCCCCCAGGGAATGGGTCTTGGATGTTTTTTACTTCACAGATTTCTAGATAATGTCAGTCCCTTGATCTAGCAGCCATATGTGAATTAAAATGGAGACCACCACTGAAAAATCACATCTTGGGTGACAGGAAATGAGCAGAAAGGATAGAGCTGAGGAACGCAGTTCTGTTTTTCCTTCAAGGTTCTGGGGGATGAAATAAAGAATATAGGCAGTTAGTGAAATGTTCTAGTCATTTACTTTTCTTTTTGCTTTCTTGATTCCTTAAGCAATAATCTTGTGCTTTGGACATCTAAAAAACATCCATCTTTTTTAAAAGTCCACTGTATCAATTAGGTACCATTTCTAAAGAGACAGTAGGTTTTTCTTAACTTCTCTTAAACTTGGTCAGTGCTGCCTATGTAACAGAGTAGTTGATTTTAGAAATAGATTTTTTTTTCTCATAGCAATATGAAGTCATCAAAATTTTAAATTGACAGTATTTTTTTGATTATTCGGTATAAGTGTGCTGAAAGCCATCGCTTTCTACACAGGGAAAATGTCTTATTCCCAGACTCATAAGGAATACAAGCAGAATCCACATGTTCTATGATTTTTCTTCCTGATGCTCTGAACATTAAAGAAACAAAATTCACTTCACAAGTATACATCTTAGGGAGCAGATCCTTAGAAACATCTAGGAAAGCAGAATCAGGATGTGACCACAAATGGCCTCTTGATTGTGTATATGGGGTTTTTAAAACTAGTTCTTTCTAAGGAGATACAAAAAACAAAGTCACTTTCTAAATTATATTTCAGGGGCGCCTGGGTGGCTCAGTCAGTTAAGTGTTTGACTTCAGGTCAGGTCATGATCTCGTGGTTCCTGAACTTGAGTCTCTGTGTTGATGGCTAGCGGCTAGAACCTGCTTCAGATTCTGTGTCTCCCTCTTTCTCTGTCCCTCCTCTGCTATACTCTGGTTCTCTCTCTCAAATAAAAATAAAAAAATAAAATAAAATAAAATAAAATAAAATAAAATAAATGTTTTTTAATTGTATTTCATACATAGCAGCCAACCAACAATCTAACAAACCCTGAAAAGAACATAAATGGTTAATGACAGAAAGTTGATTGGATTAATTTTGTTATATTTACACGGTGTAATGCTTTAAAGTGCATTGAGAATAGTGATGGCTTCTGTACTTATCTGTATCAAAAGATGCTCATGATATATTGCTAAGTGAAAAAGTCAGTTAGATTGTATAGCATAAATGCACATTTTGGGTTTTATGTTTTTAACTTTTATTTATTTTTGAGAGACAGAGCATGAGCGGAGGAAGGGCAGAGAGAGAGAAGGAGACACGGAATCTGAGGCAGGCTCTGGGCTGTCAGCACAGAGCCCAACACGGGGCTTGATCTCACAGACTGTGAGATCATGATCTGAGCTGAAGTCAGACCCTTAACTGACTGAGCCACCCAGGCACCCCACACATTTTGGTTTTTAAAAGGTATATGAATATCCATAGAAAAATATCTGGACAAACATGTCAAAATAGTGAATACGTCAAAATGGTACCCATGCTGATTTCTGAGTGTTTGACAGAATTACAATGGACTTTTATTTTCTTCTTTAAACTTTCCTTTATGGTATGACTTTATTTTAATTTAGAACATCTATTACTTTGTATTAAAATGATATTTTCAATTAAAATTTTTTTTCTTAAAAGGTGGACTTTTAGCACAATTTTAAACTGTGTTAGCTCATGCTGTCATTTAATGCTGGAGATCCTGAGCTGTCTATAAAACTGTCTGCCCTCAAAGACACTTGTAAAGGGGAAGACAGTGCAAAACAACTGGTAAAGGTGATGAAGTCACGTTCAAGATATAAAGCTGGCATAAAAGAATGGCTAGACCACATATCCGGGATGTTTTAAAATTCTCAACCTAAACAGTTTTGGAAATGTTTTAGAAATGTTTCATTAATTCAAATGCCACAAATTTGGAATTTGTAAAAAGTAGTTTGTCACTCAGTAGAGTATCTTTTGAGGGGCACCTGGGTGACTCAGTCGGTTAAGCATCCAACTCTTGGTTTCAGCTCAGGTCATGATCTCAGTTTGTGGGTTTGAGCCCCACATTGGGCTCTGCACTGACAGTGCAGAGCCTGCTTGGGATTCTCTGTCTCCCTCTCCCTGCTCCTCCCTGGCTTCTGATCTCTCTCTTTCTCTCTCTCTCTCAAAATAAATAAATAAATTAATTAATTAATAAACTCTAAGAAAAAAAAAGAAGTTATCTTTTGAGAGTTATTTACTAAGAAATACTTATTAAACAAGTAAATTGGATCATGTGAAAACTTGGTTAATTGGTTAATTTTTCTAAATGAGCCACTGGACTGTGTCTTCTAGGGGACAAACTGCATCTTTCTTGTTCCCTGTGTAAGCCCACTGTGTGCAGCTACAAACACAGCACAGGTTCATAATTAAAGGGCCTTTATTATTATATTGTTATATTATACATTATTATATTATATTATATTATATTATATTATATTATATTAATGCACATAATAGTACATTCCTTACACGCAAATAAAGCTCTTAGAAATGGAAGCTGTCATTCAGATTCTGTGTCTCCCTCTCTCTCTGCCCCTCCCCTGTTCATGCTCTGTCTCTCTCTGTCTCAAAAATAAATAAACATTAAAAAAAATTAATAAAAAAAAAAAGGGGGCGCCTGGGTGGCTCAGTCGGTTAGGCGTCCGACTTCGGCTCAGGTCATGAAATCACGGTCCATGAGTTCGAGCCCCGCGTCGGGCTCTGTACTGACAGCTCAGAGCCTGGAGCCTGTTTCAGATTCTGTGTCTCCCTCTCTCTCTGCCCCTCCCCTGTTCATGCTCTGTCTCTCTCTGTCTCAAAAATAAATAAACGTTAAAAAAAAATTTAATAAAAAAAGAAATGGAAGCCATCAGTCATTCACTTAAACCCGCTTGGAAGTAACACGAAGAAGCATTCTTTATACCAAAAGTAACACAATTGCATTCTCTTCAGGCTTTGAACTAAAATTTTTTCTTTGAATAACTTACAAGGTTAACAGGTTATGTAATTTTTTACTTAATTAATGAAATTTACACTGGCAGAATGTTAAATGAGTAGTAATCAAATACAGTACATTTCCTCTGAAAATTGAGATCCTTTTACATATTTTGCTTTTGACTGCTTACTATTTGATTTGATTTGAATACACTAACATTTTCTTTTCACCACAATCAAATCAAACAATTCCAACACGAAATGTCCTTTTTCTGCAAAGTAGTCTTATGGTATAACATCCTTCTCGTGCATAGCATTGTGATTAGCGTTGTTTGCTCCTGTCATTAAATTACATTCATTACAGAGAGGTATCAATTTCACAAAGAAAGAACATCAGGATGCAACAAAGAATGAGATGTTATAGCCAATTTCATTGTCAGCCAACAGTGATGAGGTTTAAAGAGCAGAAAACTTGTGTGCGTGTATCATGCACAAAAAGTAAGCCAGAGAATAGAAACATCACATCTGAACAGTCGTGAGACAGAGTAGATCATCTGCTTTAACTGTGACCAATTTTAAGAAAGAAGGAAAGGGAGATTTACTTCCTTAAATAATGTTATTCTTCTTTAAATTCATTGTGAATAAGATAGTAGAAAAGGAGGACGTGTAATATCCCAAAGCAGAGGCTTTCTGTGTCCCTGATTCTTCCTCTCTGTTTGCCCCCACCCCACTGCTCTTGTGCCCCCAATTCCAAACGTGTATGCACACACACACACACACACACACACACACACATACACACAGAGCATTATAGTAGCTAGGAATCTGCCCAAATATAACGCTAGTATACAAATGAAGATATTCACTGCACTTAACTCTAAGAATAGGCTGAAACTATGTACTAGAAAAGTCTGGATTCAGACCTCTGGCTCCAGTACATGGGGCTTTTCCACGCTTCAGTGTGTGAAATCAGAGGTCTGCCGTCTATGAAACACAGAACACTGACTTGTTACTTAGGAAACAGCCGGTGGGACAATGTGCTCCCATCTTGATTCCAGATTTAAGCATACAATTGGAGAGAAACACAGCCCTTCTTGAATCGGATAATCGCTGTTGGGGAAAGGGGAACAAAAAAAATACCCTTTCAAACCTGAATCTTATTTTTACTTTTCTTTGTTAACTGGTAAAGTCCAAACTGATAGCTAAATGTCAGATGAAGGTTAATCAAAATTCTGAGCATTGAAAATTGTTTACATTTGAATTTTGGTTAGAAGTATTCCTATTTTTCTCTTTTGTTTTCTTGTATTTATATAAAAAAATTTTTTAGCACAGTCAAGTGAAGAAATCCCAGCATAAACTCTCATCTGCCCGAAACGTTTCATTAGAGTAAAACACCCTTTCTTTGTATCTGAGTTCACTTTGTTTGGATGGAGGAAGACAGGGTAAGATTCTGATGTAAGAGAATGGCAATGAAAGATGTTTTCTGCCACGTTGTAGGGCAGTTTACTTTAGAATGTACGTGGGAGAGGTTTTCGCGACTCTACCTTTCCACACCTAATAACTCAACCTTCAAGCCTCCATGCCCATACTTATCAAGGTTGGGAACAATTTCTTTTCGGTCATTTAAAAGTCTTCACTGCAGTAACTTCCTCTGAAACAGACCACCTCTTTCATTAGGAATATTTATGGGAAATAATATATTTGTACAGTTGAAAGCGTCACCTGTTTTGCTAAGTCCGTTCTTGTCTGAATGCAAGTAGACTGTTAGAGAGTTTACTCAACAACACTTGCTCATGGAAAGTACTAATCAAAACTTTGCTACAGCAGTAAATTTTTATATTTTTTAACCACTGGATTCCAATTAAATGTATTCAATATAGCATGCTTTGATTAAAATTTTTTTTAAAGAGATTATGTATACAGCACTGTGTAAAACAAGGCAGGTTAGGTATGCAAGCACTTGTACATTCTTAATAGAAGTCTTTACCTGAAGGTAAAACCCAATAAAATGGAACCTATAATGTGCTATGGACTCGATGTTGATTTACCTGGGTTACCCCATCAGCAGAAACGAACTTTACCAGGGACACACTATCCTTATATATTTAGTGCATATAAAAATGCATATAAAGAAGGACTGAATTCATTAGGGCACATTTTTTCTTTAAAAAGTTCTTTGTTAACCCTGGATTATACTGATTGCAAATAAAGGAAGTTATTGCACTGCGCTGATGCTTATAAAGGGAGAGAAAATCCTTAATGTGAGCCTACGACTTCAATGAAAAAATCATAAATAATAAAAGGTTTGGCCTTACTCAAATACACACATCTTTCAAAGAATCTTCTTGCTTTCACTGATATACAAATATTTTCCAAAAAAGATGTCATTGTATTTCATTGAAGTCTAGGAGGGCAGGTCTGAGACTAGATGGCTAAAAATCATGGTGTCTTTTTTCTTTTCTTTTTTTGGCGGGGGTGTGTATCTCGATTTTTCCTCATCGGAGGATATTTAAACACAACGTTTTTGCACATTTCCTATAAAAATTTCACAGAACTTTCCTATGTGGGATTCCTTCCACCATGTTTCAGTTGCGGGATTAGCTGCAGTCTTAAAAAAATATTTGATTCTCTTTGCTCTGTGACATGGCTTAACGAACGTAGGTTGAGTTTCTTGAGGAAATGTAAGAACTTCTTGACAACTGAGAAGTCTCCCAGACACTCATTCCTGCCAGAGTTTTCCAAAACCACACATAAGCTGAGGCCACGAGGTGCCTACATCAGACAAGAAAAGAAGAACACGGCTTCCCTCCCTGACCTCCATTATATCTCAGTGAGCAATGTGTTTATTGCTCAGTTTTGCTGAGTGTTTAAATGTCCCTACTGTGCAAATTATGAGTGCAGCAGCCACTCTTTATAATTTCCAACTGTCTGATCTACTCTACTTGTCCTTAGTAGCCATCCACCTTTGAGAATTGCAAAAAGCCATGCCCATGATTATTTTTAATAAGGCCCTTGCATTAAACCTTGGTGGGAATCCTCTAGTGATTTTTCTTCCCCTCAACATCTATATTGCCTTTAAAAGCATTTTATTAAGACTCTGCACTTTTAAGGAGGGAAGAGGATAGGACAGATGGATGATATTAGCTGCAATAACATTCTTTTTAATCCCAAGATTAAAAGTAATAATACTAACCTACAGAAAAGACCTGACTGTTTGCTTTGGACCCTTGATTTTTAGGGTGTGGGGCTGCTGATGAGAGGGGCGGCTGAGTGGGAGACAAGGCAGACCTGCCCGCAAACTTCAGCAGCCGGGGTGCAGGGCACCCACGGGTGGTCTCAGGGGCGGACGATGGGATTGGGCGTGGACGCCAGGTGCCTTTCTCCCGGGACAGCGGGCCTTCCTACACTCTCAGCACGAAGACAAGTTGCCCACGGATTTCAGGAGTAGAAGGTAGGAGCCTATGATTTGACAGGTGAGGCAAGAGATAGTCCCATCTCTTCTCCCTTGTCCTGGGGCCACGACCTCCCTCCGCAGCAAACGCCCCGTCCCACCCCTTACGAAGGAAAGCGAATCTGCTAGCTCTTTGCTCCCGTCTGCTCATCCCTGAAACGGGCACATAAAGGTGGGCATAAGAGAGGTCCCTGGGAAGGGGCCATACCGGAGCCAGGGAGGTCTGGGTCGCCGGCGTGGTAGCACCTGCTTGGGTCCTCTTGGCGTCCCGAGGCCTTTCCCTCAGTTCGGGCGCCCTCTGGTGCCGCTATGGAGAAATTCACCTGGCGCGGGGAGCCCCGGAGGAAAATACAGAGCCGCGCTGTGTGTTTGAAAGAAGTAAGGGGGGGCTGCTGGTTCTGGTGGCCCATCGCCTACCTAAAACATCAGACTGGGTTCTTCCTCCATGTGTTAAGGCTATAGAACCTCATGGTTTCCCTGAGCAATATGTTAGATACCAATGACCTTCCCCCAAACAGGCTTTTGTGAGATTCCAGATTCCAAAGGGAGAACAAGGAGGTCCCCCAACTTCCAGAACCAGCTTCGTCTATCTCTCTCTCTCTCTCTCTCTCTCTCTCTCTCCCTCTCTCTCTCTGACCACACACAAACTTATTTTCTCTTTCATCTACAAGGTCTCTAACACATTATTCTTAAACACCCGTGTTGGTCTTTTTGATGTCAATTTCGCTAAGCTAAAGCCCCCAGTTATTACATTAGACCCTAATCTAGATGTGACTGTTGAGGGGGCTCTGCAGGTGTCATTAAAATCACTAATCGGTTGACTGTAAATAAGGGAGATTATACTGGATAGTCTGGGCGGGCCTGACTTAATCAGTTGGGAGCTCTTAAAAGCCTGGCCGAGACTTCCCAGAGAAACGGAGACAGAGGAGAAAGTGTACCTGGGGACAACAGCTTCAGCCATGCCCACCGGGCTCCACTCTGCTTGTGACCTTGTCTTCCTGATTGCCTGCCCTACGAATTTTGCGCCTGCTTAGCCAGCTCCCACAATCGTATGAGCCAATTCCTTGTAATAAACCTCTTACTATATATGTATGTATTCGTTCTATGTCTCTGGTTGAACCATAGCTGATGTAACTCCCATGGCTGAAATCAGAAAAAGCATGAAGGAAGTTCAGAGTGCCAGAAGATTCCACCCAAATTCCTCCCAACTGTCATTCAGTATTTTCTGATTGTCTCCCGGTGGTAGGGGTAATGCAGGGTGTTCCAGAGATGCAACCAGAAACAGAGCTGACACGATTTCTTCCCTCATCTGGGCTTCAGTACCTGCTACTAAGTTGGGTGGGTAAATGGGAGAGGCGATGGCTGTGATCATTTGTGAACCGCGCTCGTACATACACCCAGCTCCATGGGGCAACTTTGGGCTGTTCAAACCTGGTCCAGAAGCTAGCTTTAATTAATGGTTTATTGTGGGTGTTACTGATGGTGTGCTCGGAGCTATACAAGAGTATAGTAGGAAGAGGAGCGACGAGGAGAACCAGACAGCAGTCTTTTCCTTGAGGGCCCTCAATCTATCACCACTAAAGGTAAAATGCTTATTTATCCCTTTGCCAAACACCCTGAGTCATCCGCCCCCACAGTGCATTTTCCTTGCTTGCTGTTTCTATATATGGCTAACGGGTGACACTTACTGATAATGGATCAGAGCTGCAGAATGTTGGCAAAAATGTTGGCAAGTTCAACGAGGCTAGGAAAAGGCAGTCTCCCCTCTAGATTCATCAGCAGAACCACTGTTCCTGGGCCAGACCGAGAAGCCCCATAAAAGACCTCATTCCTTCTCCAACATCTCCTACCCCTGCCTGGAGGCTCAAGGCTTATTCCACGATGGCAATAACCCAGTGCATTTGCAATCCAACAACCATTTAATGAGTACCTTTCATGCTACAAGTTCCCCTCTATAGCCTGGCGTCCTGAAATGGCTTTTGTAATCACCATTGGCCTGCAAATAAATTGCTATATTTAGTAATACCTTTCGTGGGTATTCGGTCGACTTCTCCATGGTTTTTTGCCTTTTCGGTTATTTTCCACTTGGTAGTCACACCTTCCCCTGGGCATGGTCAGAACTCTTTCCTGATCTCACTTGCTATCAGTCCATTTGCTTCTCCTCAGCCCTCTTTGGAAGAATTTTCTTCTCATCCCAATCCTCGTGATTATAAAGCAGGTGTGTTCAAAGGCCCTTTATGGGTCATCCTGTTTTGTGAATGTATTCCGTTTCCTCAAGAGATGAACTGGATGTACACCATGGTCCCATACCTACATCTCAGGCTTGGACCTCTCTCCTGAGCCCATGTATTCTATTGATGTGGACACTTAGATGTACCACAAGCACCATTCGCCGGATGAACTTTCTCTCGCTTCTAGTCCATTGCTCATCCTGAAAGCCTTAGCTGAGTTATTTATGCCAAGAACTATGTCTGCCCAAAAGCCCACCCCAGGAATGCAAGAGGAATTCCAGAACTCCTCTTGCTTACTTCGCACGTCCAATTGCATCTGTATCTGAATTTATCGGCTCACAGCAGGACGTCTCTGGTCTCCACTCCTCCTCCCCATCCTTACTGTAGGTGCCTTAGTCTAGCCAGGCCTTACACATTTCACATGAAGGCCAAATGGTCTTCTAATGATACCTCCAGCTCCCTATCTCTGCTTTCTCCCCTTGTTCTCGCTAAGATGCAAATCCTCTTGTGACACCTTCCTATTTTATAAGTGTCAATGATTTTTTTAAATGTTTCTTTTTGAGAGAGAGACAGACAGAGTGTGAGTGGGGGAGAGTCAGAGAGAGAGGGAGACACAGAATCTGAAGCCGGCTCCAGGCTCTGAGCCGTCAGCACAGAGCCTGATGCGGGGCTCGGACTCACAAACGGTGAGATCATGACCTGAGCCGAAGTTGGTCGCTTAACCAACAGGCCACCCAGGCACGCCGTCAATGATTTCTTGAAAGCTTTCCTTGACCCTCCCCCCCCACCCTCCTACACCCACTCTGGGTGGCCCTCCTCTTCTTCGTTCTCACTGCTTCCTAATCTTACCCCATCATAGCACTTAGGTAAGCACTTAGCACCTAAGTTCTATGTTAATGTGGCATTATCTTCTTTGATGAAATATTCCAAACAAGGAGAAGTGTACAAAAAAGGAAAGTCTAAAATGCCCACATCCTTGCCAGCCAAATTGAAGAAATCTTTGATGTTTTGATATCAGTGTTTCCTTTTAAAAGAAATTAGCCATGGGGCCCCTGGGTGGCTCAGTCAGTGAAGCGTCCAGCTTCAGCTCAGGTCATGATCTTGCAGTTTGTGGGTTCAAGCCCCACGTTGGGCTCCAGGCTGGCAGTGTGGAGTCTGCTTGAGATTCTCTCTCTCCCTCTTTCTCTGCCCCTCTCCCACTTGCACATGCTCTTTCTCTCTTTCTCTCTCTCTCTCAAAATAAATAAACTTACAAAAATTAATAACAAATAAAACAAATTAGCCATGATAAAAATTGCTGAGATCCCTTTGTGATCCATTTTTTTATTGAAGCCACTGCCATTCACATTTGGGATTGGTCTTATCGCTTGGCTCTGTACTTGACTGTTAACTCCCCAAGAACAGCTTCTCTGTCTTGTTCAGAGGATTGAGTGAAAAACTTATGGAACAACTGTATAAATGAATGGATCCACACCCATGACTCTTACAGACCATCCTTCGTCACATCACTGAAAACTTGACCAGTGTGAAATGTTTTAGAGGCATTTTACTTTATTTTATTCTATTATTTTATATTATTTTATTATTTTTTGAGGCATTTGACTCTAATAAATCATCCTTGTTCCCCAGAAGCCCTTAAGCAGGGCTTCTCTACGTTGACTGCACACTGGAATCAACAAGGGAGATATTAGAGTACTGATATCTGGATCCTGCTCCCCGCAATTCTGATTTACTGGGCGAGGTGCCTCCCAGGCATTGAGTTGTTAAAAGCTCCCAGGCGCTTACAATGCACAGAGAAGGCTGAGAAGCTTTATTACCTCCTACATGGCCCCATTACCACCAGCATCATCATTATCGCCAACACTAACACTTGCTCAGCACTAATTCTACGTTAGGTACGTGCATTATCTTATTTATTCCTCTTCACAATCTAAGTATTTTTATTGTCCCCATTTTACAGAGAAAGAAAGTGACACTCGAAGGGGTCAAGCCACTTGGCCCTGGTCCCTACCGTTCTCACTATACCACCCGTTTCTACCATGACCATGGTCCCATCCCTTAATTTGGCTAAGGTTCTTGCAAAGCCCAGGATTGATAGAATTTCAAATCCCCCTAAAGAAAGTCATTGAAGCCTGGCATTACCAGTGCTCTCTAAGACCCTGAGCTTTAACTGCTAACCCTGCTTCTTTCTTGAGTCACTTGCTGAAGCTTGCCATAAACTCCTTGCCTGAGCAGCCTGGGAGACTCAAAAAGGTGGAGTCCTTCCTGCCTTTGCCCACCACACCCTCCTTAGCTATAGGAATTATTCTTCTCAATTACATTCTTTAGCAATCTGTTCCTCCCTCCCTTATCACACGAGATTGCCTTTTCCGCTGTTCCCTGTCTCTTGTTCTCCTTTTCCCGGATTGACATGGTGCCATCCCACCAAAACTATGGAAGACTTACAACTTCAGATCACAGTACTCCCTCCTTATTATCCTGCTCTTTTTAAGCACACGCAAGAGGAAAATGTACTTCAATATTATTCTGTATCCTGATTTATTTACGGGTGTAATGCACATGCTTAACAATAGTGTTCTAGCAACAGGATTTTACTATAGGATGAAGCAAACTGCATCATTTTAGAATCATAGGACATTTAAAGGGATCTTGGAGATCGCCCAGTCCACGGGTGCTGCAATAACAGAAGTACTCAGGATTAAAATATGCAGCACTGCCTGGGCGGTTAGGCGGTGGGCAGTGTGGAAACTAATGTCCAATTTTGGGGAAATAGCACTTCATATTGTGCAGTCTGTCACAGGCAGTAATGGAGGAGATCACAGGATTGTGAGCCCATAGCTTCAGGGGATGGGATTGCTATAGATTAAGTGTCCTGAAGTGTGAGAAGAAAGAGATGAGCTCAAAAAGGAACTGACTCTTTTACAAGAAGAAAAGAAGGAAGATACATTCTAGAAACTTGACACCTGATACATTTATTCAAGGGACCACTTCATGATTCCTAATCATACTGAGAAAACATTTGGCCCAAAGAAACTCCGGGAAAAGAATTAGACGGATGGTGTGGTGCTCCATAGAATCTTCCTGTTGGATAAAAAGACTCAGGATAAAATCCTATGGAAGGAGTGATGATACCACCCAAGTGGACAGTATCATGAAGTTGAGACATGGAGGGCAGTGGAAGCAAGAAAGCAAGGAAATAAACATTAAATCCTTTATCTGAAACAATTAAAAAAAAAAAGGATAGGTGTCATTGCTGGCTCATAGAATTGACTGGAAGCAGATAGATGAGAAAATTGCTGTTGGTTTGAAAGAGACTATTTGAGATTTAATACTTTACAAGCAAGAAATGGGCTGAGAAAGGCATGTATATCTCTAGGAGAGTGTGTTCCCCAAAACTCACTTCCTATTTGACCAAGGAAAATAACAAGAAAGGAAGAAACTTCCAGAGGTGGAACTAAAGGCCATGTTGAAGTCTGGGCCCTGTTACTGACCAGAGACCACTCTATACCTCACAATCTTCTCTTTTCCAAAAGGGAGTGTGTGTTGTGGTTACCCTTCCCTATGACACTATTGTGTGTTGGGTATGGGAGAAGGTAGATAAAGTCACTTTAGGTCACAGGTCTCCGGACCAGAGTAAGCTGCATCCTGCCCTGATGGAGATGTCACATCTGGCATATGCCCCCAAGATCCTGGACCAAGAGCTAGATGCTATGACTAGATGGGACTTTAGATAAGCCCCCTTGGAGAGGTGTTTGTAGTTTTACGTGTTCAAGGGTGGACTGTTGTGGAGACATTTTCCACTCACCAAATAGACATGTATGCCTCCATATTGCAAGCCCCCTGGCAATCACTCAGTCTCACGGGCAGGTCTGGCTAATGGGCTGTGGTCAGACATAGTGTTTGTCACTTCTGGGCCAAGGCATTCAGAAGCTGGTGTGAGAACTGTCAGCGTTCTCTTTGCCTGCTGTGAGACCAGGAAGCCATTTATTGTGATGAGAGCATCGTAACATGGTCTAGACTCCTGCATTGCCACATAGAGAAGAAGTGCCCTAGAGAGTGACCCAGCCTGCACTGAGGTTTGGAGGGTGTTCGTTACTGCAGCTTCGCCTAACCTCACCTATCTAAAAAAATGTTTCTTTGACTTCTGCCGTGTCATTTTGTGATCCTCATGACCGCTTTAGTGATCTTACCAGACAGACAGACCCAATAACTGGCTGACCCTGAAGTGCCACTCTGAAAATCACTCACCAGGCAATAGGAATGGATTTTCATTATGGCTGAGAGCCCAACAGGTAAATGTTCACGTGTGAGCTTTCTTTCGCTCGTTCACTCAACAGTATTTACGGAGCTGCTACTGTGGACCAAACGTTTACAGGCGCTAGAGATAATGGTGACCAAGAGAGGTAAGGTCTCTAGTCTCAGGGAGCTGATGTTCTAATTGAAGATAAGCAAGGGAACAAAAAGGACAATAAGATCATTTCAGAATGGGCAACTGCGCCTAAGAAAATAACTGGAGCAAGGTGGCAGAGAGCAAGTGGGCAGTCAGGAACGGTCTCCAGGAGGAGGTGACAGTTAAGCCCATAACATGAAACGGCCACGCGAAGATCTGGAGGTGGAACTTACAGGCAGAGGGAACAGTAGCTGCAAAGCCCTGAGGTGGATGAGTTCTTATTTGGAGGGCCTGAGTTTTCAGTTTGCCAGAAGTCTGGTTGGGCTGGAACGTCATAAATGGAGAATAGAGAGAAGGAAGACAGAGATGATAGGGGATCATCTAGAGCCTTTTGAACCATCACGGTGTGGCTGGATTGCAGTTTAAGGGCAACGGGAAGCTGTGAGATGATTCGAAAGAGAATAATCGCAAGATCTGATGGAGACTGATTAGCAGGAAGCCGGGGTGACAGCCTCGGTGAGAAAGGATGCGACCTCAAAGGAGTTGGATGACAACGAGTACGTTTTGGAGAAACAACCCTGGCAGATGGTTTGGATGTTACAAATGAGAGTAAGAGAAAAAGGCATAAAGAACAACTTCTAGGTTTTCAGCCTGAGTAACTAAAAACTGAATAACAGTACTGCCATTTATAGAGATAGGAAGGCTTTGGAGAAGCCCGGACTGGGGGCCTTAGGGAGGGCGCAATGTTAAGAATTCTCAGTTAGAGATGCCATTAGACATTCACATGACCATGGGAAGGAAGCAGGTGGAGTTTCAGGGCAAGGTTTGGCCTGAAGATATAAATTTGGGGCCCATCAGTTTATAAATGTTATTTAAAGCCACAGAACAGGATGAGATCACTTCAGGAGAGAGTGTAAATACAGAAGAGGTCCCAAGACTGGGGACCCGGATCCAACATCTATCTAGAGGTCAAGGGGAGGAGGGGCCATTCTTCCAGAATACTGAGACCTTTTCCACTCCAAAGGGCTGTTTGCTTTTTAAAAGATGTCCTAAGACGTATAGATTTTTCCACATATCTTAGCAATAAATGTTACATCAGAGTCTCCTGTGAGTTTTAAGTCACACGTGTCACTGTGGGGAAGCAGCTGTGGTAGAGCAGAAAATGCGTGCCGCTAAGGGTCAGAAAACCCTGGAAGCTTTCATCCACATTGCTACTCGCGAGTGATGTGACAAGAGTAAGTCACACGTTCTCTGGGCCTCAATTTCCCTCACCATAACTTGGGGGTCATAATGGCTCTTCGTTGGGTTGGTGTCAGAATTAAAGAAGATAATGGATGTGAATGTGTTTTGCATGCTCCGTGGCTGCACGGTCCCTTACGGGAGCCACTGGCCACATGTGGCCACTTAAATTTAAATTTAATCAAATTAAATATTCACGTCTTTAAGGCTTTGAAGACAATGTAGGATCCTGGGTTGGATCCTAAAACAGAACAGAAGGGTAATAGTTGAAAAATGGGTGAAATCTGAATGAAGCATGTAGATTAGTTAACAGTTTTGTACCAAGGTTGATTTCTTCATTTTGACAAATGCAGTGGGGTTATGTGAGTGGTCAACATCACAGGGAATCTGGGAGAAGGATATAGGCGAACTCTCTGTACTTGCACAACAACAAGTTAAGGAAAATTCAGTTTCTCAGTCACACAGGCCCATGAGTCACATCATCAGTGCTGATATGGACTATTTCCATCACTGGAGAAAGTCCTGTTGGACAGTGTTCCCTACAGCATCAAGCAAATACACGGTTTTACCAGGTAAGGCACTGACCTCAGAACCATGCCTTAAGATGATTCCTGTGGGAGAAATTCAATGGTTTCAGTGAAAGGATTGAAGTCATGTCTAGAAATAAAATTCTTGTCTCCTTTCCCACACCCAAATTACCTGTGTTCTTTTAGACTAACTTCTGTTCTCTCCTCCAGTATATGACAGGTTTAAACCAAATGATCTCTAAAGTAGCTTTTACGTCGAATATTCTATGGATCCTGGACAAATAACACTAGGAGGAAATGGCCCATTATGTCAGTAGTCCCTGGAAAAGGTGCTCTTGTGGCAAAATTTAAGTATGTGGGGAGGGAGGGGGCAGAAATTTCCTGCCACCACTGGAACTGCCTGGGTGCCAAGTTTTAATGAGTAGAGAGTGGAGGAGAATAAATAGAAGATCATTTTTTTTTTTAAATGATAGATCTCTCCCTGCCTCCCTCCCTGCCTCTCTCTGCCCCTCCCTGCTCATGCACTCTCTCTCCCTCTCAAAAATGAATAAATAAACATTCGAAAAAAGGTGGTGGGTTGGGGGCGCCTGGGTGGCTCGGTTGGCTAAGCGTCCAACTCTTGATTTGGGCTCAGGTCATGACCTCACGGTTCGTGGGATTCATCTTGGCGTGGGCCTCTGTGCTGACAACGCAGACCCTGCTTGGGATTCTCTCTCTCCCTCTCTCTCTCGCTGCCCCACTTGTGCTCTCTCTCTCTCAAAAACGAATAACCATTTGAAAAAATATTAAACATTGAAAAAAATGTTAGAAACATCCTACTGTATGCTGTTTTCTTGCTCATCACTCTCACTTTTAAAAAAAATGAAGTAACTCCGGTCAGACTACATAGGGATTTAGAAAACACTATTGAGTATTGATTTTTCTCCTCTTCATACCCCAGTGAGCAGTCAGTAATAATAATCTGCTGTTCTAATGAAGCACCCTTCGTCCAAAGACATTTAAAATGAAGCACGACTATTAACCCGCTTACTTCACCATGTTCGTTGATGTCAAGATATGGCATTTTCCTATCTGCTATTTATGGAGAAGAAACAAGAGAATATGTTACTGTTGAGAGGAAGATAATGTGATGCCTAATTCGAATGTGCATAAATGCAAAGTTCCTTTCCCATTGGATCATTTTGGAATACCAACCAAAAAGATTTTTTTTTTAGTTTTTTATCAGATTAACAGTTATTAAATATACCTCAAATGCTGACCACTATTTATTTATTTATTTATTTATTTATTTATTTATTTTCCTTGTTCCTCATAAAGGGTACATCAGTTAGGATTCTTGGCTAAAAGCAAAAGAAATTTTTTTTTCTGACAAATTTAAGCCAAGGGGATGCTTACACCACACATCTCCTGGGAGACTGGCCTTGGGATTTCATAATTCTCCCAAAGGGAATTGGAATGCCAATAGAAAAGGGCAGCCAGACATGAAGGAAGGGCCACCACAAAATTCAACCCATCTATATTTTTGTGCACATTCATTCATTTTATAAATTATGGTAAGTATAACCTGAATGCATTAGTGTGGAACTTCTATTATTTAAATTACCAGTGTCCGTATGTACTCTATCTATATTTGTATGTGTTCATCAGAAAAGGTACGTGCAGTCATGGATATTCATCATTGCCTTCAGTTAAGCAACAAATAAAGACCCACTTAAAGGCCCTTAATCTCTACGCACTATACTTTCAACAGGACAAACTAGACATATGAACAAAGGAATAGATATCGGTATAATGTACCATTTTGCTTAATAAATATTGGTTTGATGTGTCAGTAAGTCCTGTAGCAGAAACTGTTGTTCATACAACCACCTATTAGGTTGAACAAACATTAAAAGAGGCACTTTCTATCGATAACCGGATAACTAATTGTCACTAAGCATGGAACATGTGCTATTGATAGCGGGAAGGTCATGAGAGGCCTCACCTGTTGCTTTTCTTGAATGTACCATTGGATCCAATAGTCCTGGAATCCAAGTTCTCGCTGGTAATTTCATAGTTGATCCTTATAAACTGGATCTTGTAAAAACTTCTAAAAGTTCTAAAGAGTTCCTTCTGTCTTACCCAAGCTCAGAAGAAGGCGATACTATTTCTCCTTGTTACAATATTTGAGTTTACTTTAGCAGCATGTTAGGGCAAAAATATTACTTTCTCCACTACACCATTGTCACAATATTTTCCACTAGCCTTTAGAAATGTGTAGTGGCATTTGTTAAAAACCAAGCTTCCATGAAACTGAATGTTATTTTATCTGTCTCGAGATTAGCAGTGTCTTCCTAAGAGAAATACAAACATTTGTCATGCTTCAGAGGAAAGACAGAAACCAGCCAAGGAGATTCCAGGATTATTCCTGAGCATTAAGATACGTTTCTGAGGGAAGGGTGGTGTTGTTTGTCTTCCATATCCTTTTCTACAGGTGTATCATCCAGAACAGACCCAGGGAGCCATCGATGGCATGAATTCCCTCCCCCAGGAGATACAAAACTGCCAATGACATTGCTAATCACGTCCAATGTTCTGATAAGGTAGAGACTATGTCAGGGACATATTAGGTAGAATCAACCACTTCTCTTGCATTATAACATCTTCTACCTCCTTTTAAGGAAGCATGCTTTTGGAAATTACTTGGTATATTTTTTTAAAGTTTATTTATCTATTCTGAGGCCGACAAAGAGCCTAAGTGTGGGAGGGAGAAAGAATGGGAGAGAGAGAATCCCAAGCAGGCTCTGCACTGTCAGTGCCCAACACGGTGCTTGATCTCATGAACCTTGAGAGCATGACCTGAGCTGAAATCAAGAGTGGGACGCTTAACCAACTGAGCCACTTAGGCACCCCTGGAAATTACTTGGTATTTTTAACATTGAAGTTTCTTCTGAAAGGCTACCACTGAAAATCTACCAGATAATGCCTTGGCAAGGATTGCTGATGGCTAACCCATGCTGGCTCTACTCCAAGAACCTAGTGAAGTCTGAAGTAGCAGCTCTGAGAAGGGGTGAGTACCATGGAGAGCCTGATCCCAGGTCCAGTCAACCTAGCCGCCTTGGGTTGAGTGTCACAGTCAAGAGATAGCAAGGACACTCTCGGCAGTCAGGCATAAAGGGCAAGATGAAGACAGTCAAAAGAGAAAGGTAGATGGCCAATAAGTCAGGGTTAAGACAGAATCAGGTGCAAGACTCCTCAAATCTCCTGGTTGCTGGACACTTTTGCAAATTAACTGAGATTCCTCATGGCTGAAAGGAGCACAGCCTTCCCCCACCAGGCCCAAGAGAACTTACCCAGAGAAGGCCGAAGAAGAGCACCAATGCATGAGCAGTAAGATTTAAAAACCCCACATCTGAAGAAGGCATTTGCATTCCTAACTGTGCCTCTACCAAGCACACTACTGCCTCAGGGCCTTTGAACTTGCTCTGATTTCAGACCAATGCTACTGTTCCACCATCTACAAATCTCCTTCCTGGTCTCACTCCAGTCTCTGCCCCATTAAAGAGGCCCTTTCTGACCACCCTGTTAGCACCTTCTATACTGTCTTCTCATCCTGCTTTATTTTTCTATGGAGCTCCACCACCAGCTATATACTAAATATTTATTTGCAAATATAGAGCTCAAGCTCACTGAGAGCAGGAACTTACAGTGTTGTATCCATTCCTGTGGCCCTGACAGTGAGCACAGTTCTTGGTTGGTGCTCAAGAAGCATTTTTTTTTCTTTTTGAATGAATGAACAGCAAAATTGACCCTGCATATTTACATGGGTTTGGTTTATATGGTACAGTTTGGGGATATAATTACATGATCCTTTTTTGCTTTTGTAAAATATTTAAATATACCATATAGTCCCTCTCTCTCTCTCTCTCTCTCTCTCTCTCTCTCTGCTTTTCCCATACTCCCTTCCTTCTCTCTCTTACCCATGCCCAAACTTGGCCAGCAATAAAATATTTCTGCATGATGCAGTCACGAAACTATTCAACATTTATTGGACACTCACTACATCCTGGGCACAATGCTAAGTGCTGCAGATTTAATGGCAAAGCAAGAAAAAAGAAACCATTGCTTCCACCAAGAAAGTTATAGTTGAATGAAGAAGCCAGGAATTAATTTTTAAAAGCTCACAAATAGATGGAAATTACTACTTGATGGGGGCTGCTAGGAGAAGTGTATGCTCTGAGTGCCGTTCATGGGGGATCAGCTGGTCAAGGGGCTCAGGAAAGACTCCCATGAGGACATGATGAGGCCTTCCATGGCAATGAGGGGCTTGAGGGGGTCAAGAAAGGCAAGAGGTCAGTGTGGCTGCAGAAGTAGGTAGGAACACATCAAGCAGGGCTTGGAAAGTGACACTGGGGACCTTAACCATTATCCTGAGATCTGAAGAGCCAGGGGAATCCTCTGAAGGGTCTGGTAAATAAGTGGAACAGGAAAAGAAGGTATGAGAGAGAAACATGGTCACATTTGGTGAAAATTCAGGAGGTCCAGCTTCAATGTTGGAATTCATTCTTCTAAAAGATAAAAAGATAAATGATCCCTGTCCTCAAAGGCCTTAAGTTCCGAATGCTCCATTTGTTAGGTGAAAGAAGAAAATAAACATAAATGAGCCCTGGCCGAGGTCTCCAAAAGAATTGTTTATTCAGCAAAGATCCTTGTTGATCTATCTTTCTGGCCCCAATCAGTAGATTCCCTAGATGATCACCAGCCAAGCACTTCAACCCTGCTATTTTCAAATAATAAGAAAACAATATCTTCAAAGATTAATAGTTAAGTTTTCTGTGATTCTAACATGGCAGATGGAGGGAAAAAAACTCATCTTCCATTTGCCTCTTCTTGGCGTCAGCTTCTGCCTCTTGAGGTTTTGTAATGAAAGGCTCTGGGTTTGGTTGATCTGGTCAAGTTCATTGCTAGCATTAACAATAATAAATGAAACCATCAGTTTTACTACAGGAGCACCAGGGCACTTAGTGCCTTCTGGAAGGATATTATCCCTCTGTGAAATAGCTTGGGAAAATAAAAAAATGTTATTTTATGTCAGATTCATTTAATGTGTATTCATTTATTTGACTTTAAAGCTATTTAAGGGATAAAGGGGCTCATCCTTAATTTTCCTCCAGAGTGGTAGAGCATTACTAAATAAATCTGAAACAGACAATAGGGGTGGAAGACAAAGAAGCAGAATTAAGAAGTGAAAAGAGGGAAGGATCGCGGAACACTACAAACATTTAAAAACTGGTTCCCTAATATTATCTTAGACGTGCTGGTGGTCAACGTGGCTACAATTTTTTTCTCAAAAGCAAAACTGAATGAAACAACCAAAAGGGCTGACTGTGGAGTTATGGAAGCACGGGCAAAGGGAGACAAGATAATACAGGGGGGGAGTCTTTCTCTGCCCCCCTGAAGTCCTTTACACAAACTGAAGATACAAAGAACATGAAAACCATAGTCCCAGGGCACGTGGGTGGCTCAGTTGATTAAGCGTCTGATTTCAGCTCAGGTCATGATGTCACGGTTCCGTTCATGAGGGCAGGCCCCCTGTCTCAGACTCTCGGCTGTCAGCAGAGCCCCCTTCAGATCCTCTGTCCCCCTCTCTTTCTGCCCCTCCCACCATCTTGAAAAATAAATAAACGTTAAAAAAAAGAAAGAAAAGAAAACCATAGTCCCAACCACCACCAGAGTGGCATGTGTTTTCTACAACATCTGACTTCATTTTAGTTAGTATTTAATATTTTCTTAATCTGGACTGCCTTGTATCTGACATCCTGGAACATTTCCCTGTAACTTCTTTATTATTTCCTTCTCGACTAATGATATTTCTGGAACTGAAGTATGCTCTTGAAATGGGTTCTCTTCATTAACAGAGGGAGCACTGGGTTTGATTTATATGCAAAACCCTGGGGATGACTTTTGTGCTTAGATGTCAAAGAAATTCTCCATCTCCTTCTAAACCATTAATTTTATCATTATGGAAATAGCTTCCATAATTGATAAAACATTGTCAACTGAGTTTGACAGACTATTAAAACACTTCTGAAGATTTGTAATCTCAAGCTCCTGTCTCTTGGGGCTTGCTTAAAACACGCACACCCATATTTATATTCTCTCTTAAATGTCAATGGAAAAAATCTTCACGATAAGGTCATTGTAATGCACACAGACAGTGATCAAGAATAATTTCCCTCCTGTCCTGGCCAAGTCATGTTATTATTAATAAAACAGGGTAAGCCATTCATCTTTTCCCACTAGCTGAGTAAGTTAAAGCTCTGCCACAGATAGGAGAAGGACCACCCTGTAAAAGACATAGCCACTTGTGAAGTCTGGAACATCTACTTTTTTATTGGAGATAATTGCAGATTGACATCGGTTGTACAAATTAATAGAGATCCTATGAGCCCTGTGCCCAGTTGCCCCCAAGGATAACATCCTACAAAAACTATAGAACAATCTCTCAACCAGATTATTGACATGGATATAATTCAGATTTCCTGTTTTACTTGTGGTCATCTGTGTGTGTGTGTGTGTGTGTGTATGTTCGTATAAGTTCCATGCAATTTTATCATATGTGCCTATTTGTGTATTCACCACCATGGTCAAGAGCAGAACAGTTCCAACACTGCAAGGGAATTCTTTCATACTCATACCCACCAACCCCCCTCTCCCTTCCCCCAGAGAGTATCTACTTTTCTCAGAGCTTTTTTGAATTTGTATGCATAGTAAAGAGAAACAAAATTAGTGAAAATTATTTGCCATCAGTGAAAGCATCTGAGCTTTTAGAAAAAGGCATCTCCTTGTAATGGATGCAGCCAGAGCTTGATTTCTAAACATGGGTTTCAGTCCCTACCCATCTACCTGGATAAGCACCTTTGTGCAAGGTGCAGCCTTCACAAATATATGCTTTGGCTTTGTGTTTAAGGCAATAGCAGTTAAGATAAGAAAGGAGAGGGCCTCCTGGGTGGCTCAGGTCATGATCTCGCGGTACCTGAGTTCGAGCCCCGCCTTGGGATCTCTGTTGTCAGCACAGAGCCCACTTCAGATCCTCTGTCCCCCTCTCTCTCTGCCCCTCCCCCACTTGTTCTCTCTCTCTCTCTTTCTCAAAAATAAACACTTAAAAAGAAAAAAAAAAGGAGGCATTATGTGTTAGTAAGCTTCATTTTTTGCAAAACTTCATTTATAATATTCCATTGAAATGATGAATTTTCAGATAAATCAAGAAGTTGTTTCCAATTTCCCAATTTCAAGGGTTTCTTGGAAAGTTATAAGTGATAGCATCCAAGATCCATGATCAGCTTCTAATTGGGACTAGGACAGTATCACTCTCTGGAATTTTATACTTACATGAATATGGACTATGAGAATAGCCAAAATTCTTTTAAAAAAATATGGAAAGTCAGCTCTAGTTTCTATCCTTTGTTGCAAGCTGATTATATATATATATATGTTTATACACACACACACACACACACACACACACACTCTCTCTCTCTCTCAGGCTGACACTTCCCATCTGCAACTGTCGGCATTTTTGCCCATCTGATATAAAATGCCAGAAAGTAGTCCTCAAATCCAGCTCAATGGCTCAATAAAATATGGTCTTCTTGTCACCCCTAGTGCTTAAATCATTTGTTGTCAAACTGGGTGGCTTTCAGAGTTGACATTTACTGCTGTTTGTGCAAAAGAGATTGTAGCCTCAAAGAGAGGGCCAGAACTGTCATTAAGCACTGCCAACTATGAGAACAAAGGCCTTGCCTAATTTTTTTGTGATTCTGTTGCTGCCCTATGGTTCTTAAGACAGCCAGTTTTTAAATGATGGATTTCCAGTGAGACACTCATGAAGTGTTTACCCATTGGTCCCAATGGCCTTATGCACCCACAGACATTCAAGCCCATACAAAGAAATCTTAAAAGATCCTTTATCTTCCCTCTCTCTACTCCACCCCCACCTCTCCCTCTCTTTCACTTACTTTGTTTTCCAGAGTCTCTAGGTTAGATCCAACAGAGACAGGCCACCTATATATGAGGAATTCATATCAATAGTAGGAATGAATTCAAAGAAACTTTCAAAGATTCAAGTCAGCAAAGATGTATCGAGTGACTGATGTGTTCATGGCACTCTGAGAATTGCTTTTCGGTTGACACCAAAATGAGTCTCTTCGCTCAAAAGGGAAGAAACTAACACTTGATCAGTTTCCATGAGCCAAGCACTTGCATTTGCCATTTTGTGGGGGTTTTGTGGCAACTCATGATACGATGCTACTATGATTTTCTGCACCAAGAAACAGGAGCCCGGTCAGGTTCAGGTGTTTGCCCAGGGCCACGCAGCTAATATGAGGCAAAGCTGAGCTTCAAGCCAGGTATATCTGACTTGGAAGCCCATGCTCCTTCCATACTGTCTCCTTTACCCCCAAAGAAGAGAAAAATGGAAATAGAAATATGGAAATGCAAGTGTACCCAAAACTGTAGTACAGAGCCGATTATACTAATTTGTGTAAGAAATTCCAAATCCAAGAGTCCCAAAGAAATTCAAAATACGTGTGATGTGGTGGACGCTGATGATCCCCTTTCAATTAAGTGCTCATTGTCCCCACTGCTGGGAGTGCTGGGGACATACAACCTTCAATTATTAGGGACTGTCTCATCTACAGAGAACCACCTTGTCCAAAGTCATACCCCTTCCTGAGAAGCCCATATCCACTCACTGCCTGAAAGGGAAGTAAAAACTTGGCCATCTTGGTTCAACTTGGGATACCTCTTAAGGACAATTCTGGCTCCAGAGCTCCCCATGTGTTGACTGATCTTTTGTTGGGCCTTCACAGTGACATCTGCTTCACCACCTCCCTTCCACTGGTGTCAACCCCAAGGACTCCTCAATAAACATCCTGCATGCATAGCTCAGCTCAGAGATTGCTTCCCAGAGAATCCAACCCCTAACAGTTGGGTAGATCAGATAATTCTTCACAGGAAACTTGGTGAAGGTGATAGGCCTTGGGTGACAAACATGATTCCAACAGGACAACCATGCAGCTATTGTTGAAAAGGCAATTGTGACTCTGCTGTGGAAGGTCTTGAGGACAAGATAAGGAGCCTGTACCCAGCTGAGAAATAGAAAGCAATGAAGCCTTTGAGCAGAGGCAGGGTGTAACTTAGAAAAATGATGTGGTCATTTACAAGGCCAAATGTTGAGGACGGAGGCAGAAGATGGCGACTCAGTGATCTAGACAATTTCTATGAATAGAGCATTAGAATTTCTGGCATAAAGCAGGTTTGAATCCTGGCTCTGCCACTTATCTCTGGGACTTGTAGAAGTTTCTTAATCCCTCCAAACTCAATCCCTTCTTCCTCTGCCAACTAAGACAATGTTTGCAGTGTGGACTGACTGGGAGTTTGCAAAGCATTACATGCACATACACATGCAAAAACCAGCCTATAAATCCCTAAACAAATTCAAATTTTAACTGTGAAGATGAAGAAGGTTGGCCTGGAGCAGGAGCTAGCAAACTATAGCTCTCCACCCTATTCAGGCAGAATGGTTTTGTAAATAAAGTGTTACTGGAACACAGCTGTGCCTTTCCATTTAGATACTGTCTATGCCTTCCTTCAAGCTACAATGGCAGAGATGCATAGTCGTTGTGATAGAGACCACATGACCCTGCAAAACCTAAAATTTCTACCATCTGGCCCTGTGCATAAAAAGTTTGCCACCCCTGACCCCGAGTATCAGAAGTAAAAAGGAAGTGACTGGAGGGGATCAAATTTATAACAGCCAGTAACTGCTTGGTCTTAGAAAAAGCAAGCAAAACAAAGGACCAATAACTCTGAGATTTCAAGCCCAGGGCCCAGCGACAGAGGCACTGTCATTACAGTGAAGAAACCAGGAAGAGCCATTCCCCTTGATGGCTGGCTTAACTGTGGGCATTCTGACTTTCAAGTGCTGGTGAAAACGTTCAGCCAGAGAATAGAAAATATGAGTCTACCGGCCCCTGGGTGGCTCAGTCAGTTAAGCGTTTGACTTCAGCTCATGTCATGATCTCACGGCTTGCGAGTTCAAGCCCGGCATCAGGCTCTGTGCTAACAACTCAGAGCCTGGAGCCTGCTTCTGATTTTGTGTCTCCTTCTCTCTCTGTCCCTTCTCCACTCACACTCTGTCTCTTTCTCCTTCAAAAATAAATAAATATTAAAAATTAAAAGCAAATATGAATCTGGTACTTTGGCAAGGGCTTAGAGATGATGTTTTGGCTTTGAGGAACAGTGTGCATGGACCCCCCCCCCCCAAAAAAGAGGGAAAATTGGTAATTCTGTAGGCAGTATAATTTTGACTCCAAACTTCTACTTTTAAATGGATTGAGCTCTGCTTGTATTTGAGGAGTTACCCAAAGACTTAATGCTTACAACTGGAGAGTTAAAGTGAGGCTTTGTTGACAGTGAGGGGCAGAGAGAAAGGTAGACACAGAATCTGAAGCAGGCTCCAGGCTTTGAGCTGTCAGCACAGAGCCCGACGTGGGGCTTGAACTCATGACCTGAGCTGAAGTCGGACGCTCAACCGACTGAGCCACCCACACACCCCTTAAATGCTTTTCTGAAAACAAAAAGATTTCATGGTAAAACAACTTTGGGGAAAACCAACTTAAAGAAATTTAAAGCTTTCTTTATTATAGAACTTCTCAGAGTTTTTAACAGGTGAGTAAGCACTAGGAATCCCCAAGAGGTAGGCACAGTGAGTAGATAAGAAAATTTGGGCTTAAAGTAGAAACCTGCCCAGGATTACAGAGCCATTAGGAAGCAGAGCCGGGAGCAATTATTATTGCCTTCCTAATGATGACGATGATAAGGGATGATGGTGGTGGTGGTGAAAAGTGTCATTACTGCCGAGTGGTCCCTTTGGTACTTGATATCCCTTGGAAGGCTATGTAATCCTTCAACGAGTGTATCAGTCACCTGAGGACAATACAACGCTGTGTCAACCACTCAAAACTCGGTGGCATACAACCATAAACACGTGTTCTATCACGCACACCTACAGGTTTGCTGATCTCACTGGGGTTTGGCTCCAGCCTGCGGGTTCCAACCAGGTCTGCTCTCATCTGTCTGGGAGGAGCCGGCTGTCACCAGCGTAGTCCTCTCTCCCTGTGCGTCTCCACATCACAGGGCTGTACCCTAGTCAAGGGGCAGGGGGTTCCCCTCCATCTCTAGCAGGAAGAACTACAAAGGCACGTGGGAAACGCCATGGATACAGAGAAGAGTAAAGAAATAGAACCAATTATTCAATCTCCCACGACCCAGGTGTAAAATTCAGCTTAGGAGCATGCAATAAAAAAATGTAATCTGTTTAAATAATCCACAGAAGCCTGGCACCGTGAATTCAAGTTCAGTCAAGGCACTATGCGAGCATAAAATGTTACTAATCTTATCCCTACTTGCTCAGAATCTGCCCGAGCCTGGGCTACGTAAGGTGTACCCTCTCGGAAGAGCCCTAAGGGCTGACTAAATAGAGTACAAAATGGTCTGTAAGTCTCCTTTGTATTCCCTTTGCCCGGGCATCAGAACTGTTCACCTGCCGTCTCCACAAAGACTTCTCTGGGTCCTGCACTGCTTGGGGCCCACCGTCCAACCTCCTCTCCCAAGCCAGTGGGACTTGAGCCTTGATCTGAGGCTGAGGTCTTGGGAGAACTGGTTCTGGCTAGCTTGCATGTTTATGAGTGTCCCTGAACCTGTGAGGACCACCTAGGCCGAGAGTCCAAGGGGTGGTTGGAGAGAAGAATGGGCAATAGTGAAAGGGCGGGCCTACGCCGGCTGACTCCATCTTGTTCTGTGTCCTTCACCTTGACCACACCTCCTCCCC
>NW_024412391.1:42253666-42456080 GCF_014898765.1 Herpailurus yagouaroundi | reverse complement strand
CTCGGCTCCCTAGTGGTCTTTGGGGATCACGAATTCTGGGCATAACAATAGGACACTGGCCAGTGAATGGGGGAATACACGTGTTCTAAAGGTGGAGCCACTGAGAAAAATTAATAGGAGTAAGCTTTTGGGGAGGGTCTTGTGGCCTAGCCCTCAAAAAGGGAAGGAAGCTGGGCACCATATCTCTAAAGTTTGTATGATTCTTTGATGAAGATTCTGCTGCTTCTGCTGATAATGAAATAATTGATACATGAAAGAGAATATATGTCAGGTATATAAACTTGGCAACATGATCATAAAATGCACCCCCCCCCCCCCGGGGTGCCTGGGTAGCTCAGTCGGTTGAGCATCCAACTTCAGCTCTGGTGATGATCTCAAGGTTCATGAGTTCAAGCCCTGCATCAGGCTCTCTGCCGTCAACACAGAGCCCGCATGGGATCCTCTGTCCCTCTCTCTCTGCCCCTCTCTCTCTCCCCCTCCCCTACTCACACTCTCTCCCTCAAAAATAAATAAACATTTATTTATTTTTTTTTAACGTTTATTTATTTTTGGGACAGAGAGAGACAGAGCATGAACGGGGGAGGGGCAGAGAGAGAGGGAGACACAGAATTGGAAACAGGCTCCAGGCTCTGAGCCATCAGCCCAGAGCCCGACGCGGGGCTTGAACTCACGGACCGTGAGATCGTGACCTGAGCTGAAGTCGGACGCCCAACCGACTGAGCCACCCAGGCACCCCAATAAACATTTAAATAAACTGCCACCCATGACCTCACCACTCAACTTAAAAACCAGTGTATGAGGGCATCCACTGCTATCGCAATGCTGTGTTTATCATTCTCTTACTTTTAAAAAAGATGGTTACGCGCGCTGTGTGAGTTCTGGAACAAACAGGATACATTTCTGAGGTTTCTTCCTCTTTGAGTTTTACAAAAATGGTGTCACACTGCATGTAATCTCCTGTACCTTGTCACTATCATGTTCCTGAAATTCTTTCATGCTTCGGAGTTCACTATAGTTCATTCATTTTCACTGATCCACAATAAACTTTATTAGAAATATACCACAGCTTACTTATTCATTCTCTTGTTCATAAACATTTCAGACGGCTCCATTTCTGCTGTTATGAACAATTCCATTCTCAGTGAATTTGTATGTGTCTCCAGGTACACGTGTCCAAGAGTTTCTCTGGGATATGTAACTCAGAGTGGAATTTCTGGTTTATAAGCTTTTCAAATGTTTTTTGGGCTTTTTTTTCCTTGGCAATTTAATTCCAAAAAGGTTGTATCAGTTTATAAGTCACTAGTGGGGTATGGTATTTGCACCAATACCATATTGTCAGGCTTCTACATTTTTGCCAATTAAGCAGATAGAAAACAAATCACGTTACAGTTTTAATTTGTGTTTCCCTGATTAATGATGAGGTTGAACACTTTTTCACAATTGAATTTACCATGTATGTTTCCCCGTCAGCAAAATGCTTATTTATTCCCTTTGCTTATTTTCTTATTTCTGTTAGTTTCTAACTGATTTATTATAGCTCATTATAAATACTCAATGTTAATCTCTTGCCAATTATGTGAAGTGCAAAGTCTTTTCCAATTGTGTGGCTTGTCTTTTCGCTTTTGTGGGTTCTTTTGACAAATTCTCAGCTTTGAAAGTAGTTAAGCGTATTGAACTTTTCATTGTGTCTTCATTAAGAGATCTATACGCACCCTACCTTCATCAAGATATTCTCTTCACTGGCCTCCTAAGCCAGAGTCTTAAAGTTTTGCTTTGAACATTTAAATAATTTTTAACCCATTTTTTTTTTGCCTGTGGTATGAGGTTGGGATCCCCCCATCCACCTCCTTACCCATCTGTAAGACCACCTCTTCCAAATAGGAAGATTGCCTCATGCACGTGGGACACTGATGGGCCCTCTACTCTGTTGCTTTGATCAACATGTCTTCTCCTGTACCAAAGTTGCACCATCTCAATTACTCTGACTTTATAGATCTTGGGAACTGATAGGGCTTCCTGGTTAGTTAAGTTACAACTAGAATTTTAGGGGAGAAATGAGCTTCAAACATTTTAAGCAAAAAAAATAAAAATAAAAAAATAAGAGAAAAGATGTTAATTGTTTATTTAAAAATAGTATCTCTTATCTAGCTTCCTCTCCTGAGGGCTAAGGTTACCGGCATTGGAAATTCTTGTTGGTTATTCTAGATGCCACATACATTCCATTATCAGGAGAGTGAACTATTGTTGCTTTAAACACAAGTAATTCAGATTTCCAAGTGATTCTGATGTAGTTGGTGACATGTGACTTTACTTTTCCATTTTTTGCTTCAAGGCATCAGTTGAGATATGTTGCACACAAACGATTTACCCTTTCGGCTCCCTTTAGAAAATAAAGTCATATTAAAATGTTACTTCTGTGTTTATTCTGAAGCAGCTCTAATGCCAACATGTCTTCGCATTTCTTCAGTGTTATTTATACAGGGTTTCGTGTTTATAAAGCTAAGACAAGGTGATTGGATGAGCTTGAAGTTTTCTGGGTGGGGGCAGGGGTCTTAGGCACTCTGCTATAAATATAAACTCTCCACTCTCTATGGACCACACATTTTATAACTCACTCTGTAAAAACAGCACAAATCTTTTGAGCATTTTCCATCCAGTGAATGTTGAATAAATTCTTTTCAATGGTGACATTGACTCCTTAGGCTGTTTATTCGGCCTTCTTTGCTGGAGATATAGTTATACAAATCGAAAACTCTTTTAAATGTTGTACCTAGGATGTATTGTAAGTCATGTTTATGAATGGAGTTTTATGTTCTTTACGTAGGTGCAGAAAGAGAGAGAACAGAGTACACACAGGACTCGCAGTTCAGTCCGGTATGTGATAGAGCACATAAAAGGAGTCCTGAACTTGTTAAATGTGTGCCTAACTAAGGGTATATTTCAAAAAAATTTTGAAAATTGGTTTACAAAGAAATAATACATGTGCAAAGAACTGGCAACATACACTTACACATCACCTGCTAGAGAGAACATGCTCATGGTTCGTGAGCTGGAATCAACTGGAAAAAATGGCTAGAAATCAGAAAAAGGAAATAAATAGAGACAGGAAATATATTCAGGGAGCGAAATAACAGAGATGAGAAGAAGAGAACTGAAACCAATAATCAAAATCCTCTACCATAACAAATGTCAGCGTTAAAATGATAGGGAAATGGTTTTTCGGTAATTTTGGCTTGAGCAAGAAAACAGTGGGTCTTCTATCGAAGAGTACTTTTAACGTGTGCCAAGGTGGAAAAACTGTCACAATTAATGAGCTTCGGTGGGGGTGGGGGAAAACAATAAAAGGAAGTTTGGTTTTGCTATGGTTACAAATTAAGTGTAGCTCAGGGACACCAGGGTGGCTCATTTGGTTAAGTACCCGAGTCTTGATTTTGGCTCAGGTCCTGATCCCAGAGTTGTGGGATCAAGCCCCACACTGGGCTCCACTCCTACACTGAGAGTAGGGCCAAGCTGAGCATGGATCCTGCTTAAGATTCTCTCTCTCTCCCTCTGTCCCTCTCTCCTGCTCTCACACCCTGCTTCCCTGTCTCCCTCTCTCTGTTTCTCTCTGTCAAATGAAAATTACAAAAATTCAGTGTAGCTCAGAATCCAGTCTCTAAAGCTCGTGTTGGGTGCTCCCAGCTTTCCACCTTCCTCTCTTCTCTACCATCTATGGTCCCATAGCTCCTGTAAACCCTGCTTTCTCTCCACTTATTTTTTAAATATATTTATTTATTTTTGACAGAGAGAGAGAGAGAAAGAGAGAGAACAAGCAGGGGAGGGGCAGAGAGAGTGGGAGACACAGAATCCAAAGCAGGCTCCAGGCTCTGAGCTGTCAGCACAGAGTCCAATGTGAGGCTTGAACTCATAAACCAGGAGATCATGACCTGAGCCAAAGTCAGACACTTAACCAACTGAGCCACCCAGGCGCCCCTCTCTCTACTTATAAAACCTATTTTCAGTCACACTTCTCTTGGTGCCCTACAATCTAGGAAAATCTTTTCACCCAGCCGCCTACTAGCAACATAAACTGTTTATTAAGAAGCACCTTGGCCCCGGTGAATTAGAAAAAATTTTATCAAGAGAAAATAAGTATAATTTAAAATTTTTTACAGCTGTATTTATATCTACCAAAACGCAAATGACCACTGCCATGCACAAATGATGGTGATGTTATAGTAAAAACTCTTGTGTATCATTTACAATTCTTACATTGATAGGGTTGCAAGACTTAGCAAATAAAAATACAGGATGTCCAGTTAAACAAATTACTTATAAGCGACTAATTGTCCTTTTGGTATAAGTTTATTCTGTTAAATGAAGTAAATAAGGAGCCATTAAACTGTGGTTCTAATGCTATTGTAGGCTGTGGAAGCAAGCCGAGATTTAAGCCTGTCAATACCTCAAGGTGACAAAATTGAAACACTACGAATAACCAATCACGACAGCCAACTAAGCGCTAAGATTATAGCTAATCAATCATTTCCTTGTTTTGCCTCTTTCTCTTTCCATGAACATCTGTCCCCATGGTCGTGTTGGTGAAGGGCTACCAACCACTTCCGGTTGGGCGATGCGCTATTCTAACCATTTTTTTTGCTCAGGTAAACTCTTAAAAATTCTAATATGTCTCAGCTTATCTTTTAACAGTCCCATACAGTATTGGGGACATACTAACACTAAAACAAAGTATTTATTGTTTATCTGAAACTCAAATTTACCTGGGCATCCTGGGTTTCATTTGGCAACCCTAATTAGAGGATATTCCGTAAGAAGTTTGAATAAAACTTGGTATGTTTGCCCTCCCCCCAAACTATTTCAGCAAGCTTTGAAGAATAATATATAATAGGTCTTCACTGGAGTTCTCTTTCTAAAAATCCCCTTTACCATTTCCTCTCTGCAGATTCTACTTACCTTGGCTTCTTCCCAGATCGCTGTCCTCTATCCTGACCAAACACAAAGCCAGACTTCTGGATTCCGGGTTCCGTTCATATGTTCTGCTGTCCTCTCTTTAACCCTCTTCCAACCAATCCTGGCCACCTCTCCACCCAGCCCCAGGTTGCTGCAGTACCCTCTTACATGTGCTAACCAGCCCTTTCCTCTTAGAGAACAACAAAGACCTGGAAATCTAGCAGGACAAACAAAAATGCCTCTTAAAAGTTGAGGAGGAATAGGGGCACCTGGATGGCTCAGTCAGTTGAGCATCCAACTTCAGCTCAGGTCACGATCTCACTGTTCATGGGTTCTGCTTGTCAGTGCAGATACCTCTTCAGATCTTCTGTGTCCCCCCCCCCCATCTCTCTCCACCTTGCCACTCGCATGTGCTCTTTCTCTCAAAAATGAAAAATAAACATTAAAAAAAAGAGAAGAGTTGAGGAAGAATTAATACTGTAAATAAGTATACTGAAATATTTTTATGACTCTCCCACCCACTCAGATCCTTCAAAAGCGTCCTCAGTTCTCTGAGAGTCTTCACTATGCTCCTCTTACCTTCTCTCTCCCCACATTCAGGAGGTCCCCAAGGCTTCATGTCCTTCCTCAATGTTCTCAGAGATCCTGTAAGACTCCTCCTCATGTCTGTCAGTGCGACTACTCTGAGACCACAGTCCTGTCGAGAAATAAGCTGCTTGATTTGGGATTCTCCTCTTCAAAGGGCTAACCTTTTCCTGAGGTTCAGTTGCCCTGGAGTTGGTCATGGCTGGACGTCCCAGCACAATGTTGAATAGAAGCCATGACAGTAGATGTTTTTGTCTCATTTGCCATCTCACAGGAAAACTTTCAATGTTTCCACACTAAATTGGAGGCAGATTTTTTTTGCGGGGGGAGATACTCTCCAAAATTTGGTAGAATAGTGAAAGTCCCCCTCAATTCCTAGTTTGCCAAGACTTTTTGTCACAAATTGGGATTCATCCTACCTAATAGTTTTCTGCAGCTATTGAGATTATTATCTGAGTGTTCTTTATTCTGACAATGTGATGAATTCCGTAGATGTTCAAATGTTAAACCAGCCTTGTATTCCCAGAAGGAATGCAAAGCAGTCATAAGGATCACGCTTTTTCCATCTTGTTAGACACTTTCTAACTATTTTGTTGGATGTTTTCAAAATTCAGTTCTCCGGAGGAATTTCTATAAAATTAATACCATTTCTTCCTTACACACTTGAGGTCTTCTGTAGAAATGCCGTTCTTCGTGTTGGTAATCTCTCACTTCTCTTGGTTTCTCAAATAGGGTTACCTACAAAAGGGGCTGGTCTTTTCAATGAGCCAACTTTTGGCTTTGATTATTTTTCTCTAGTACATATTTATCTTTTACTACAGTAGTTCTCCTTTTATCTTTATTGTTTCCTTCTATTGTCTTTGACATTAATTTGCTTTGACATTAATTACAGCTTTAGCTGCATCCCATAGGTTGTTATGTGTCATATTTTCACTCTCTTTTAGTCCAACTTATAATTTTTAAGTTTTTCACTGTAATTGTATCTTTACCCATGGGTTATTCAGATGTGTATTACTTCATTTCCAAACATCCGGGGAGTTTTCCATAGTGGTTATTTATGTTTTTTTATTTCAAGTTTAATTCCATTGTATTCAGATAGCCTATTTCCATCCTTGGAGATTTGGCGAGACTTGCTTTACAGCTAAGAATTGAGTTCTTTTGGTAAATGTCTCATGTGTATTGGAAAAGAATGTTTATTTTACAGATGCTGGGTGCAGAGTTCCTTCCATGGAAATTTGGTAAAGTTATTCTGGCTTTTTGAATTTCCTATGTATTAACCGAAACTTTATTCATTTATTCTATTATGAGAGAGGTTTGATAAAAAGTACAACTAGGATTGTGCAGATGGCTATTTCTACTTTTACTTCTATCAGTCCTTGCTTTATGCAATGTGATACTATGCTATGTATTGGATAAAAATTCTTGATTGTTATATCTTTTATCTTTATAAAATATCCCTCTTTACCTTGTGTTGTGTTTACCACATATTGCTTGTGTTGAAGTCCAATGTTTGTCACAGAAAGATAACTACATTCGCTTCCATTATCTTAATGTGTGCATTTTATATCCTTTTCTAATCTTTGGTTTTCAGTATTTCTGTATCTTGTATATTTAATGGGAGTCTCTTGTAAATAACATATACTTGAGTTTTGTTTTATTATTCATTAACAAAGTTTGTCTTTTATTTGGAGTTTTAAATCCATTTGTATTTAGTTACCAATACATTCAAGTTTGAATTTGCCATCTTGCCATTTGTTTTCTGTGTCCCTCTTGTTATTTGTGCCGCTTATTATTTTCTTCTTGCCATGTTTTGGGTTAATTTTTAATTCTTTCTTTCCTCCCTACTAGTAGCCTGTAAGTAACAGATTGTTTTATTATCTTCCACAGTCCTCCAGACAAACTCTCAAGATCAGTCTGTTAAAGAATGTTTAAATGTATCTTTTTAGCATTTTATCAGTGATGCTTTTAAAAGGGCAAACCAAGAGCTCTAAATGATTCACACCAGAAAATATTTAGCCATGAAATATGAGCTCATTTCAGACTTCAGATGGAAAAAGAAAAGTCCTTCCATTAAATGTTGAGCTATAGAGGCTTGTATTCCTTTCTCTGGGCAATCATTATAAATGTTGTTGCAAATTTATAATTAAGATCTATTATAGCTAAACAAAAATCCAGTGTAAGGGACCAATCGCTGAAGTCCTCTAGGAAAACAAGCAGACAAACCAATGTATAAAAAGTGAAAGACTTGCGTTTGCCAGGAAGGAGGGAGGATCGTAAAGTTGGAATTTACTAGGAAACTGAAGTGCGTCTGGAGACCACTGAAGCCCTGGTCACTCCATGTCCCGCTTGACCGTGGACCCCAAACCTGCTCTGTCACTGGGGAGGTTGGTGCATATCCCAGTCCTCCTCCTGTGCTCCCTGGGGGACTGAGAAGCAAATGTTCTATGTGAGTCCTTAACTCTCTGTGAGTATAAATGGGCACATGGCAAGTGTGCCATTAGAAAACATAAAACACCCAAAGAAGTCAGATTTTGGAGCAAAGATGCTTCTCCGTGGCCTCTGGCTCTTTTTCCCATTTGTACAAAGGAAGTGCCTGCCTAAGAAGCAAAGCCCTGCCTAAGTGTAAAGTTCACAGAAAGTCTTGCCAGAAGCTGGAAAGGCCTTGAGATGAGGTGTGATTCTTGTGTCATTGAGACCCGTCGCGGACTTCCTTTGGGTGTGTCACACATTGCAGAGGGAGGCCCGCAAGAACGTTTTATGACCTCTAAGGGAGGAACATGAACTAACCTATCTATACAGTTCGTGTAGTATGTTTTTGTTTTTCTCCATATATCCCCTTTCCTCCCTCCCTCGCTTCCTTTTTTCCTTCCTTCTTTTCTTCTTTCCTACCTTCTTTTCCTTTTTCTTACCCTTTCATTCTCTCATCCTTAAACTAGGATTGTGTGTGTGTGTGTGTGTGTGTGTGTGTGTGTGTGTGTTTGGCTGACCTAAATCTTTTAGCCTTTCAAACCAAGCCTCACCTTGGCTCATGGCACATATAGAGTAAACATGATTTTTCCTTTGGACAGTTTTCCTATTCCGACACTTCGGTATTTGAACAGTCCTCTGGAGCCTATTCTCCATTCTCTATGCTGATGTGGTTCTCATTATCTTCTGTCCAGGTGTCTTCCTATTTTTATTCCCCTGATGGGGCAGTTTTCTTCCCCACTTTGTGCATCCAGAGAACAGAGAGGAATATATTCAGTGTCACCCAGCTGGTTATCTCATTAAATTCTCAGGGCTTGTTCCGTATTAGCTGAAGAAAAATATTAACATTCTGTGGCTGGATTGCTAGCTAGTGTCGATTACAGTATATTGGTTGCAGAAATGAAGTTTGCAATGGAAAGAGATTCTAATTGGGAATCATAAAGCATGATGAAAAACATTTTCGCTGTGTCATTAGTATTGTAATTTATTCATTGATGCCTGGTTTGTTACTGATGCATTCACAAGTACCTGTTTGGTCTATCTGTCCCCCACTCTGAGAATTTGACGAGGAGAAACTTCAAATTGTCTTCAGAAAAGCGTGGATAACATCAATTTGGAATGGATGGTGTATTAGGGTAATAAAGGCTAAGCTGCCATAACAAAAAGCGCACCCCACCCTTGGGAAAGGGAAAGAGAGAAAATAGAAAGCAAATAATTTTCCTTCACAAAAGTGAGGTGGAAATTGTTCACATCACAGCAGTTTACATTCCATCGGCCAAACACAGCCATATCGTTATTCCTAACTGCAAAGGAGCCTGGGAAATTTAGTTTCCAGCTGGGAAGCCATGTTTCCAAGAAGAAAAAGAGGATGAACTTAAAGAGACAAACAGTGGTCTGTGCCAGGTACTTTGAATATCAAATTTGAAACCAATTCTAATTATCATTAGCCCTTTAAGGCATGACAATATAATGGTTAAAGTCTCTAATTCTGGAGACAGAAAGCCATGAGTTCTAGTTTCAGCTCTACTACTTACTAGTTGTGTAGCCATGAGCATGTTCATTAACTTCCTTAAAACCTCAGTTTCTTCAACTGTAAAGTGGGAAACATAATAATAGAACTTGTGTTAAAGATCATATGAAGTCTACAAGTGCTCACATGGTAAGTGTTCAATAAATATTCCCTTGACTTAATTTCCTGAAAGGAGGAATTGACCTCTGGTTAATAGTAAGACTTCCAGGCCAATGGAAGTCATCCAATAAAGAGCTTCTTTGTTTCAGCAAAATTGATTTAATAAGAGTCTACTTCATAGAAGGTACTGAGATAGTCACTATTCATTTATCCACCTCAAATGACATGGATATAGCAATGTCTTTCTCATTGAATTTGAAGGGATAAATGAGATATGATTTTCCAGAGCTTAACTCCCTCTAGCATATAGTAAGCTCTCAGTATATTTTAACTCATAATATTGTATAAGATAAATGCTAAATATTGTTACAAGTCATGCTATGGGATATAAAGGAAGAACAATTCTGACTTGAAGGAATAGGAATGTTTTGAGGAGGTGACGGCACTTTAGCTAGGTTTAAAAATGAGAGGATTTCAAAAATTTGAAACGGTTGTTTTTATCAGAGAAAACAACATCAGTTAAAGTATAAAGGTGAATGTCTAGATAAGAGATTCATGAAATAAGAATGGGGAGAGGTTGTAGAAGAGAATATAATGTGAGATCAGATCACGAATGCCACACTTTCATATTAGGACTTTGCTCACAAAGCAGTGGTGAGGTTTTTGAGGAGCTTTGCATACTCTGAGCTGTGTATTAGATTGACCACCTCTGATAGCAGCCTACAGTGTAGATTAGAAGGGAGATAGATAGGTGAAATGAGAGCCTGGGAATCTAGATAGGTGACCTACAACAGTCCAGGAAACGAATGATAAGGTCTGAATCAGGGCATTATCATTGACAATGGAAAGTGAAAAATAGAGAAGAGTCACTGATGAGGTAAAACCAATAGATCTTCAAGGCATTTTTACTAAGATAAGGAACAAAGCAAGGATGACCACTGTCTCTTCTACTTAACCGTTGTACTAGAGTCATTAGCCAATGCAATTAGATAAGAGAAATCAATTAGAGGTATAAGAATGGGTGAAGAAGTAAAATGAAGCGTAATGATCGATCTCTATTTGGAGATAATATGATAGTATACTAGGAAATCCCCAGAGAAGCGGGGGTGAAACAAACTCAAACAATAAAACAATTCAGGAAGGTAGCAGGGTATAAAATTAATATTAAAAATCAATAGTTTTCATACACAGAAACAATGAAAAGTTAGAAGATATAGTGGTAGAAAAAAACTTCATTTATACTAGCATCAAAAATACATAAGATTAAATTTAATAGAAAATACTTCTAATAAACCCCTGAAACACTAAAAAGTGGTTTTGAATAAGTGGAAAGACATTTTCTGTCCTTGAACAAAATAGGTCAACATTATGCAGATGTGAGTTTTCCCTAAGATAATTTACACATGCATTGCAATCCCAATTAAAATGCCAACAAGCTCTTTTATAGAGTTAAGTTGATACCAAAGTTTACATGGAAAAACAAACATGCAGGAATAATCAAGAATCACTGAAAAAAGAATATTTATGAGGGGGGACCAGCAGACACTAAAACATACTATAAAGTCTCTATAATTAAAACAGTGTGGTACTGACACAGGCAATAGAATAGACTAAAAAAAATCCAGGAATAAATTCAAACACATATAAAAGTGTAGTATATGACAAGGGTGTCATTTGAAACTACCGAAGTAAAGATGAACTTTTAAAATAAATTATGTTGGAAAACTGAAGAGCTATTTGGGACAAGATAACATTAAATCCAATGTCTCACACTACACATAGGAATAAACTTCAAATAGTCTGGGGATAGAAAATAATAAAAAAATAAAAAAAAAATAAAATTATAAGGTACTAGAAATTTATATGGGTGAATTGTTCTGTAGTCTCAATATAGGAAAGTCTTCCTAATAGTGACTTTAAAATCCAGAGCCAGTCTGAGAAGACATGGGAGATAAATTTAACTAATAAAAACTAAAAGGTTTTCTTTGACAAAAACAAACAAAATACCATTTTTAAAAAAGCCAAAAGACAACTGATTAACAGGGAGAAAATATTTGCAACATGTATCTTAGACAAAGGGCTAATAACCCTAATACGTGAAGAATGCATAAAATTGTAAATAAAGGTATTGCCATTTCACAATACATTACTGATTGCATTCATCAATTTCTCTTAATGCTTTTAAGGTGGGTGGCCATTTCATGTATGATACTTTCATATGAAAAAAAAAGAGGCATAAATACTAGAAGATCAGTATAAGCCCCACAGAAGACTAAAGAACTTTCTATCAGAAGCCCTGGTCCTCCCCAACTGACACCTCTCCATGTGCACATCCACTGGCCATGCTCTCAAACCCCACATCTTTGTTTGACCTTCCCTACAGCAGAAGCAACCTCCCTCTTTCATGACTGCTGGCCACTCCCACCATGTCCCAGAAATCACAGTTCAAATCTTTCCCCCTTTAGACAGCTCCACAATCACAACCTGCTTATCCACAATGATGCATTCTTTAAAATGTTGGTTGCAAATTGATTTATCTTGTGAGAATTTTCATGTATGTTGACACTCAAAGCTTTTTTTCCCATCCATATGCCTCCCTGTGGCAGTTTCTTTCTCTCTTTTTTTTATGTTTATTTATTTTTGAGAGAGAGAAAGCACAAGTGGGGGAGGGACAGAGACAGAGAGGGAGACATAGAATCCAAAGCAAGCTCCAGGCTCCAAGCTGTCAGCACAGACCCAGACACAGGGCTAGAACCCACGATTGTGAGATCATGACCTGAGCCGTGGTTGGATGTTCAACCGACTGAGCCACCCAGGTGCCATCCCCACTCCTTCCATGGCAGTTTCTATGGGACAGAAACTGGAATTAGAAAAACATAAATCTTAGCTGAGTAGGTGGTGGCCTTAAAAGCCACCCTCAATACAACAGCCAATCATTTATTTTTGCTCTTATTTAAACTCTGACATGTCTAATAATGACTGAGTGTTATACTGGGATCTAAGTTTTTTAAGGGCAATGGCACACATTCAGCCATGTTGATTATACTTTTGCCAGGCTAGGGTTTCCAGTCCACCACGTTACTTTCGTGCTGAGCTCCAGCGCAGAACTTCTGGACCAGTGCGGCTTCACCCCCAGCCGATTCTGAGGATTTAGCTCCAGGACCAGCTGCTGCCCCGAACTCTTCATTGACAGCTCCTAGGATCCCAGGACAGAGGGAGGTAAAGAGTATCCAGAAGGACAGCAGTTCCAGGGCATCTGTGTGACTCAGTGGGTTAAGCGTCCGACTCTTGATTTCGACTCAGGTCGTGATCTCACTGTTGTGGGATGGAGTCTACGCTGAGCGGAGCCTACTTGGGATTCCCTCTCTCCCTCTCTCTCTGCCCCTTCCCTGCTCATTCTCTCCCTCTAACACACACACTCTCTCTCTCAAAATAAATAAAAAATAAACTTAAAAAAAAAAAAAGACCTCGGTTCTCTTTCTCTCATCAGAGCCTAGCCTTGCTAGCACTCCTTCTCTGCTACCATTTTCTTGGCGATGCCTCCTTAGAGAAAGCCGGAAGACGTTTTCTCTAGCTCCTCCTTTGAATCTTACACTTTTTTTTTTAATTTTTTTTTTCAACATTTATTTTTGGGACAGAGAGAGACAGAGCATGAAAGGGGGAGGGGCAGAGAGAGAGGGAGACACAGAATCGGAAACAGGCTCCAGGCTCTGAGCCATCAGCCCAGAGCCTGGAATCTTACACTTTGACATCGCTCTGCCAGTTGACCAGGGCATCAGTTCACATACCTTATGGTAGAAAACAGCAGAGAAGAGAGACTTCGAGTTAGGGCTGCTCTGGACTCTGTTGGAGAGTGGAATTTGGGGTGTCAAGGGTGTTGAATAGTTATCAATTCTGTTTTGCTCAACTCCAAACTCCAAATTTCCTTTTCTGTATGTGCATGTGCCACTTTATTATGAAGTTGTTAAGCATGTTAGTAAGTAAGGTATTTAGGTAATTTAAGAATTGATTCCCATTGTAAAATATTCAAGTAAATCGAAACACATAGAGAGAAAAACATGAAATTCATCCTTTATCTGCTATGCTTCCCTCCACCCTAGCCACATTTCCACTTCCTTCCCCAAGCAAAGGCAGCCATTCCCAACGCTTCAGTGTATTCCCTTTTTTTTTTTTTTTAATTTTTTTTTTCAACGTTTATTTATTTTTGGGACAGAGAGAGACAGAGCATGAACGGGGGAGGGGCAGAGAGAGAGGGAGACACAGAATCAGAAACAGGCTCCAGGCTCTGAGCCATCAGCCCAGAGCCCGATGCGGGGCTCGAACTCACGGACCGCGAGATCGTGACCTGGCTGAAGTCGGACGCTTAACCGACTGCGCCACCCAGGCGCCCCAGTGTATTCCCTTTTAATTCTCTGTCTCAAACTATACATTGATATGTGCACTCATATCAATTTCTGTCTTCTTTTTACATTAGTGGAACCATACTATACACATACACTGTGACTCCTTTTTCATTTAACAATATTTTGAAAATCTTTCATAAGGGGCGCCTGGGTGGCGCAGTCGGTTAAGCGTCCGACTTCAGCCAGGTCACGATCTCGCGGTCTGTGAGTTCGAGCCCCGCGTCGGGCTCTGGGCTGATGGCTCAGAGCCTGGAGCCTGTTTCTGATTCTGTGTCTCCCTCTCTCTCTGCCCCTCCCCCGTTCATGCTCTGTCTCTCTCTGTCCCAAAAAAATAAATAAATAAAAACGTTAAAAAAAATTTTTTTAAAAAAAAAAAAGAAAATCTTTCATAAGTCAACTTCATTCAGTGCAGACTGAATGCACCGTAACCATTTTCCTATTTTGTATTTAAGAGTGTTTTCAACTGTTATAGCTGAATTGTGTCTCGTCAAAAGTCACATGTTCAGGTCCTAGCCCCCAGTACCTCAGAATGTGACTGTATTTGGAGGGCCTTTATTTGTATAGGGTCTGTATTTGTATTATTTGTATCGGGACTGTATTTGTATGGGGCCTTTAAATTTTTTTTTAAACATTTATTTATTTTTGAGACAGAGAGAGACAGAGCATGAACGGGGGAGGGTCAGAGAGAGAGGGAGACACAGAATCGGAAACAGGCTCCAGGCTCTGAGCCATCAGCCCAGAGCCTGATGCGGGGCTCGAACTCACGGACCGCGAGATCGTGACCTGAGCCGAAGTCGGATGCTTAACCGACTGAGCCACCCAGGCGCCCCTGTATGGGGCCTTCAAAGATGTCATTAGGTTAAATAAGGTCACTGGGGAGAGTCCTACACCAGTGTGATTGGTGTCCATAAAAGAAAAGATTAAGATACAGACACACACAGAAAAAAGACCATATAAATGACACAGAGCGAGGACGGCCATCTGCAAGAAGAGAGGCCTCAGAAAAAAAACAACCCTACCAACACTTGGAACTTGGACTATAGCTCCCAGAACCATGAAGAAATAAATTACCTGTTCTGTGGTACTTTGTCATGGCAGTACCAACAAACTAATTAAATAATATACCAATTATTTGTAGCTACATAGACCACTCTGGTGACTTGTACGTACATATTTGTGCACATGTGTGAGTATTTCTTTAGGCTAGATTACTAGAAGAGGAATCCCCAGTTAAAGCATATGATGAATTTTTAATTTTGACAGATATTGTCAAATTGCCTTTCAAGAAGTAGTCACTACCATTTTCTCTATCTTTGCCAACCCTTGACATATAAATCCTTCCAATTTTTACCAGTGGTAACAGAATTTGGTATTTCATTGTTTTACTTGATTACTAATGAGGCTCAGAATTCTGAAGTTTACTGACCTCTTATGGTACATCTTGCTGTGAATTAACAATTTGTTTCCTGTGTCCTTATGGGGATAGCTTTTTGGTCATTTCTTATTAATTAGTAGGCATGCTTCATAAATTTTTCTTATTGATCCTTTACCTGTTATATAACTATTTCTTCCAAGCTTGTTGCATGATTTTTTATTTTATTTATGATATATTTATGATATCATACACATTTTTTGTTTTGTTCTGTTTTAGTTAGGGATCTGAGTCTTGTGTCTTTAAGGCCTTCCCTGCCTCAAGGTTACAGTGAAAAGTATCTCCTATATTTTCATCAGGTAGTTCTTTGGGTTTATTTTTAAGCTATCTGAAATCTAAATTCCTGGTGTTAAGTGGGAGTCTAGCTGTACTGTTCTCCAGTGGCAAGTCAACTGTCCCAACATCATTTATTAAATAGACACTGTTTAGCTATTCATTGCAAAGACTAGGGGCTCCTGGGTGGCTCAGTTTGTTAAGCGTCGGACTTTGGCTCAGGTCATGATCTCGAAGTCCATGAGTTTGAGCCCCGTGTCGGGTTCTGTGCTGACAGCTCAGAGCCTGGAGCCTGCTTCAGCTTCTGTGTCTCCCTCTCTCTCTGCTCCTCCCCTGCTCACACTCTGTCTTCTCTCTGTCTCTCAAAAATAAATACATGTTAAAAAAAATTAAAAAAAAAAGAAAGACTATAATAAGCACATGAATGTTTTCTATTCTGTTCCTTTGATCTAGTCCTAAATGAATACCCATCGATTTATTTACTATATCTTTAAGGTATGTTGATAGATAATAGGAAAATATTCTCCCCTGTCTTCTAATTTAAAAAAAAAAAAAACTTTCTTATGAAATGTTAATAGTTTCTCTTATAAATTTTTAGACCCTTTCTACTAAGCCTTAGGAAAAAATCTTGACAGGAGGAACTTCATTGTAATTGCACTGGAATTTTTTATTAATTTGGGGGCAGAATTGTCATTTTTATAATTAATTTTTCCTATTCAGGAACATGGTATATTTTTGTTTGCTTAAGCCTTTTTAATGTCTTTCAGTAAAATTTTATCATGTTTAAGTCTTGTGTATTTTCAGTTGCATTTATATTTAGGTGTTTATTTTATGTTGCAAGTTGGTATTTTGAATGGGACCTCTTTTCTCCCTGGTGCAATAGTGTATAAAAGCACAACTGATTTTTATATGTTGATCATTTTCTGGCTACTTTATTGAGCTTATTTGATTCAGTTGCATTTTGAAACAGGTATTTGTATCAGTTTGCCAGGTTTGCCATAATAACAAACACCACAGACTGGGTGGTTTAACCACCCAGATTTATTTTCTCACAGTTTTTGAGGCTAGAAGTCCAAGATCAAGTGTTTGTCAGGCTTCTATTTTTTTTTAACGTTTATTTATTTTTGAGACACAGAGAGAAACAGAGCGTGAGTGAGGGAGGGGCAGAGAGAGAGGGAGACACAGAATCCAAAGCAGGCTCCAGGCTCTGAACTGTCAGCACAGAGCCCAACAGGGGGGCTTGAACTCACAAACAGCGAGATCATGACCCGAGCTGAAGCCCAACGTTTAACTGACTCAGCCACCCAGGCACCCCAGGCTTGGATTTTTTGAGGCCTGTTTCCTTGGCTTGCAAATGGCCGCTTCTCATTTGTGTTCCCCCAATGGTCACACTTCTGAGTGCACATGTTTCTGGTGTCTCTATGTGTCCAAGTTTTCTGTTCTTAAAGGATCCCAGTGATATTGGATTAGACCCCACCCTAAATATCCTCATTTTAACTTACCTTTTTAAAGACCCTATCTCCAAACATGATTACATTCTGAAGGTTAGAATTGCAACATATACATTTTGGGAGACACAATTCAGCCCATAATAACAATCATATTGGCAATAGTGACAGTTTTATTTCTTCCTCTTATTCTATTTATACTTCTAATTTCTTCTTGTCTTATGACATTGGCAAACTCTCAATACACTGTTGAATTTAATACTTCTAATATTTTGCTATTCAGTATGATGTTTGCTCTTGTTTTCTGGTAAGTAATCCTTATTAGGTTGACGATTTTTTTTTCTCTTGTAAGTTACTAAAGGTTTGGTGTGTTTTTGTTTATTTGGTTGGTTGTTTCTTTCGTTGTTTTTATTTTGTTTTGCAGAGCTGGTGTTTGGTCCTAGTTTAGTTTGACTTTTCTCCCACTACTACACTCTGATTTCAATTAAGCCTTGCAATTTTTTTTTAAAAAATTTTTAATTTTTAAAAATTTTTAAAAAAAATTAAATTTTTTAAATTTAATCTGTGGAAAACAGATTTTGGGTGACATTAAGGTTTCTTTTCAATCCAACACTCTTTTCAGTTTTAGCCTCAACAAATAATTACATCTCTACATGAAATGGAATTTTTTCCAAAGCTGTGTTGTATAAATGCAGTGTTTTATACAACCTAGAAGGTAGGCAATAACATTGCAAACAGTGAACGCCAGACCGCAAATATTCTTAAGACAATGAAGTAGAAAACATTTCTTTGTACTCTCCCTGCCTCAATCTTCACCATGTCCCCTATTCACCTCTTCTCTGTTGGCTTCTCTAAAAGGCACATAGGAAGTCCTGCATTTAATATACGACTACCTTTTCCCATAGAAGTGGAAAAGTCTAAAGAGAAACCTAGGCTCTTCAGCCCTCCAGCAGTGATCACTGAATACCTGGAGATAATGCTAAAAATTCCCACTCACTAGGGACCTCTCTGGTCCCATGCTGTTCAGAGCACCAGGGAGCTAACAATGGGTGAGATACAAAGGGCTCACAGGCCAACGTTTGAATCAATCTGTTAATGCAAGTTGGTTATATTTTCCCACAGATTCTGTTTAATTGTTGGCAGTGCTTGGGTTAGGCGAGATAGCACTTAATTGCAAACAATTCTGGAGCTTCTTAGCAATGCAGAACTGCTTGAAATGAGAGAAAAGCAAGGATACTATATGATGAATAATATTAGGACCCAGAGGGCATGTAGAAGATGGAAAAAAGGAGTGGGTTAATTTTGAACCATTTTCAATTGCCATACCAGTCATTACCCACATTAGTGGATTTATTATGTTCTTTTTCTTCCCCTAATAAGAGCCTTGTAAAATTCAGCATATCATCAGGCAACCTAATAATTACTGTATTTAGGGGCAAATGTTAGATCCTAGACAGAGACCATTTATTATGTTCCATTCCCTAAAGTTTGACTGAATGGTCATTTTTCTGCTTCCTCATTAATAATTATAATAAGTAAACTGCAAGAAAGAGGAGGAAAGAACTCAGCAAATCAAAACTTAGAAAACTGGAAAGGTCAGAGCCATAAAGCATCCTGCCATTACTCACAGGCTGTGTGAGATATTAGAGTTATGATTCTTAATTTTCATGACCAAAATTCTAAAGGGAACAAAAATGGCACCAAATGAATCCATTCAATTAAATGTGGAAGCCCAGATGGAAAAAGAGCGAAATAAATAATTCCCTGAATCTGCCTTTTATCAGCTCAAGTCCAAAATCGTAGGCCTCCCCGGAGCCTAAGAATCACAAAACAAAAGCTTAATGTGCCCGGTAATTTAAGTGTTTGCTAACCTTTTGTCCTTCAAGCTCTGTAGAACAACCAGAAAAACATTACGTGATAAAGCTGCCCTGGTTGGATGTACACTGGCTAATGGCATCAATCTTCCAATATTCCTGATCCGGAATCTGAGATACAGAAAGGACTCCACCCCGAACATGTTTTCAGAAAGTTCTTTCGTTTCTTTGGATCACACTCAAAGAGTTTTCTTGCTAATTTTCCAAAAGCCCATTATTCGTTTACCAAGCTTACTCCCTTGCTTTATCGCGAAAGCTGTTACAGATATCTAAACTGTAACGCAATGCCATTGCATGTGAAGGAGATACTTGTGAGCTACCAATTTTTTGGTTATCCATTGCCTGGCTTTGCATTTGCAAATGCTTTCTGCACAAACATGAAGGTCTGCTTTGGAAGATTTTGCACTTTATTTATTTATTTATTTATTTATTTATCTATCGCCTTTCTGTTTTCTTCTCCAAACATGGAACCAATAGCATTGTTCCCATTATGGTTTCCTTGCCCTCCTCTGAAAATCTGGGCACTTTGTGTGGGTGTTTTAAAGACACCTTCTTAAAGCATTCCCTGAGGCTAAAGCGGCAAGAATTCACTCTCTGTTTTTGAAAAGCTAGAGCATTTGGAAACTTTTGAACAACCACTTAGTGCCAATGCTGCCCCTTGATCTTCTCTTTACAGTACATGGGGTTTACATTTTGTGAGCCAGATTCAATCCCAGTGGACCGCTGCTGGAGAACACAGGAAGAAATCTCCCCACATGTCTGCAGGGAGCATTTTCCGGCCAGAATGCATAAACCATTGAGAATATCTCCCATGGAGTCACTGACAGGAAGATAATCCATTCCCCTCCAGGCATTTGGCTGGTGTAGGAAGGACTAGGGAGCCCCACCTCTGGTGATAATAATGGGAGTTACACTTGAAAATGTCTCAAAAGCCAGATCCCCAAATACAGTTTTCTCCTCACAGGTTTTGCATTTCTCAGAAAGCAGCACAAGGAGAGATGGAGAACCAGAATGTAAATCATGACCTTTAAGAAAACATATAAATCAAAAGAATGGATAAACACATTCTATTTGCATAGCCTCTCTGAAGACTTGCATTAGCGAGATCAGGACAACCCCGTGTGCCCCAGTTTCATGAAGCCTCCTCGCATTGGCCAAATAAAAGCAGCCTGTCCGAGTGACCCTCAGCTTTAACACTTCAAAGTGAAGCACAGAATTATTTTTATTATTACCACAGCATTTGACCGCAATCCAGAGAAAGTCAATGAAAACCAGGACCAGATAGAGTTAATGCTTTCATAGAAACAAAATGCCGTCTGTGGATGCTGAGTGCCAGCACATCATTAAGCGAAAGATAGGAGTAAGGCCTTCTTAAGAGCTGACATTAAAAATTGAAATCCATTCTGTAAAAGACAGGCCTTGTGTATTTTTTAAAGCCCAAAGCCATAGCAGCTGAAGGGTAATAAAAATTGTATATAAGAACATTATGGCGGTTAGATTGTTCCCAAGAACACTTGATTCAGGATTTGGTATATGTCTGTATAAATTTGGAATATATCTATGTAAAAATTCCACCCCAAGCTGGTAGAACTTTTAATTTCAGAGTGAGGACAGCCAACAATCTGATAGAAAAATGGGCAAGTAATCTGAAAGCCTGCTGTTCACTGAAAATGGAATATAAGTGGAATCCAAATATTTGAAAAGATATTTGACCATAATCATAATGAAAGAAAATCAATTTAGAAAAAAAGAACGTTTTCACCTGTGAGAGAAGTGACACTGTTTTGGTGACACACAAGTTAATGAAGTAGGGAAATGGCATGTTCATTTTCCGTGGATGGAAGTATGAATTGGCTATATTTGGAGATATTTTGAGTAGAAAGATGCTCAATTAGCTTGGCAATATTTATCATAGTTTTACAATGATATTTCTTTTGTTTCAGCAATTCTACTTCTAGGGGTTTACAAACAGATATACTTGCACTCACACACAAAGACAAGAATGTTCACAGCAGCGAGTTTTTAATAACAGAAAGCAGCCTACGTGTTTAGGACTGGCTACATTAAATATGGTACCCCCATTAGTGGAATACTTGGGGGCATTGCTGGAGATAATGAAGCAGATCAACAAATAAATACTGACTTGGAAAGATCTTCAAAGTATAGTGTTAAATTGTTTTTTTTTTTTCAAATGTGATAATTTTCTCCCCTTTGTGTAAAAAGAAAGAGAGAAGAACATGCATGCAAATTTTTATATGTTTGCATATCACAGAAAAATTCTTGGAGGATATATAAGAAATCATTAATAATGGTTGCCCCCGGAAATGAGATTATAATGTGCGCTTGACTGTATGCCTTTTTGTAAAGTTTGAAATATTTATCATATCATATCACATTATGTATATTATATACATATTATATATACATATTATATACATTATATATACATACAGTATATACATATATAGAGTATTATATATGTACATATTATATACATATATATTATATATATGTGTGTATATATATATATATATATGTATGCACACAAAGAAAAGTACAGAGATGGTCAGGTGGGTATGAAGGTGGAATTATGATCATTATCATGGTTTTCTTGTTTGAGGGGCTAGAAAATAATAAAAGACTCCTGATGGACAGCTCAGACATGGAAGGAGTCCTCAAGAGGCCGCCATAGGCAAATTCAATCATACATACTCTATACTGCAGGCAAGTCTTCCATAGGAGAAACTGTCTTAAACCTCACTTTATTTCTTTTAAACTATAGTCACCATGTGGTACATCACATCCCCAGAACTGGTTTATGTTATAACTGGAAGGTTGTACATTTGGCCACCTTCACCCATTTTGCCCTCTACCCATCCCCCATCTCTGGCAGACACCGATTTATTTTCTGTGTCTATGAATACACGGGTTTTTTTTTTTTAAGATTCCACATATAAGTGAGATCATACAGTATTTGTCTTTGTTTGTCTGACCTCACTTTTAATTGATGCCCTGGGCATACACAAGTGATTTCCATGTTGAGGACTCTGTTTAAAGTAGTGAGTATATTGATTCAAACAAAGTAAATATTTTTACCAGGTTTTGTTTCTCAGTGAAAGCATTCAACAGATTTTTTTTTAACCAAAGAAATGCTTGCTTTGCAGACAATATTTCCATGAGTTTCAATAAATATCTCACATGCTTGCTGCCTTTAAGTAGTCAATTTAATCAAGTTCTTTTTTTTTTTTTTCAACGTTTATTTATTTTTTTTGGGACAGAGAGAGACAGAGCATGAATGGGGGAGGGGCCGAGAGAGAGAGAGACACAGAATCGGAAACAGGCTCCAGGCTCTGAGCCATCAGAACAGAGCCTGACGCGGGGCTTGAACTCACGGACCGCGAATTCGTAACCTGGCTGAAGTCAGACGCTTAACCGACTGCGCCACCCAGGCGCCCCTTAATCAAGTTCTAAAAATGTCTACTATGTGTTTAATTTGGAAGTATCTGGTATGAGTGTTAAATGAGACAGAGGAACCGACAACTAATAGACAGTGATGTCTCAGATTTTCGTTTTTAAGCAAGCATTTAATGAAACACTGGACTATCATTTTCCATTGAAATCTGTTGTCAATACTGTATCAGGAAATAACCCAATCTGCATCTGGAAATTTTAAAAATGAGATGAAATAAAAGAGCTGAAGAACAACTGAACTGTCACAAAACCTTGAAGGAGGCAAGGTGCATTTCATATTTGTTCATTAAATTAACAGAAAAAGGAATGAGAAGTGACAACAAGGAGAGGCAATACAAAACCATTAAGAAGCTCTTCCCGCTTCTAGGGGTGCCTGGGTGGCTCAGTCGGTTCACTGGCCAACTTCTGCTCAGGTCACGATCTCCTAGTTTGTGGGTTCAAGCCCTGCATTGGGCTCTCTGCTGTCAGCATACAGCCCACTTCTGATCCTCTGTCTCCCTCTATGCTCCTCCCCTGCTTATGCTCTCTCTCCTTCTCTCAAAAATAAACAGAAAGAGAGAAAGAAAGAAAGAAAGAAAGAAAGAGAAAGAAAGAAAGAAAGAAAGAAAGAAAGAAAGAGAAAGAAAGAAAGAAAGAAAGAAAGAAAGAAAGAAAGAAAGAACGAACGAGCTCCTGGGAGCTCAGTTGGTTAAGCAGCCAACTCTTGATTTTGGCTCAGGTCATGATCTCAGGGTTCCTGAGTTCGAGTCCCACATTGGGCACCACACAGACCCTGTGGATCCTGCTTAGGATTCTCTCTCTCTCTCTCTCCCTCTCAAAATAAGTAAATAAAACTTTAAAAATTCTTTTAAAGAAAAAGAAACCCTTTGGGCTTCTAATGACCCTTAATTTCATTAAAAGGCTCCCAGAGAAGCCAAGTCAGATGCAGGACGGGGGCGGTTTTCTGTCTGCAGATCCATAGCCCCACCGAAGGTCAGGGTTGATTCCACCTCTCTCCCCTTCCTCATCATTCAAGTTTGGGCTTCCTAATTGGATGAGGATTTTTCTTGCATTTGCATGTAAGTAGAGGGGCTATACGGTCAGGTTTACCAGGGCTGGCCCTGGTTTACTCTTGTAATTTTTAATGTCATACCAACCCCTTTCACTCCACAAAGTGCCCTCATTTGGTTGATAAATTATATGCTCACCCTAATATAAGTGGGTTAAAGTGGAGAGTGAGGAGACAGGGCCCCTTGGATTATGACTGCTATACTGAAAACATTTTTAAATCACTTCCCTTAAAATTGTAAGTCATTGGTGGGATATTAAAAAATTATTAACAAAAATCAACTGGATTTCTCTGCAGATACCACTCTACATGGCTCAGAAAAGGGGAATGCATTCTTTTTTGTTATGTACCTAAAGTATGTTGCCTGCAGGGTGGAAAGCACACTGTAGTATATTTTAAGTCTTACCATTTACTCTGCATAGTAGGAGAATGTCTAAAATAATCCCCACCTCCTGGTATGTACACTCTTATATAATCCTCTCCCCTTGAGTGCCCTCATAAAATCCCCTCTCCTTGGCTGGACCAAGTGACTTGCTTCTAACCAAAAGAATTCGGGAAAAGGTGACGGTGGTCACTTTGTGATTAGGTTACAAAAGACAGTGACTTCCATTTTGCCAGCAGACTTCTTGTCGTCCTGGTTTTGATGAAATAAAGTGCATCTCCAAGAGGCCCAAGCAACAAGGGACCAGGGAAAGCCTCCAGCCAACAACTAATGAGAAACCAAAGTCCAAAGTCCAACAACCTTAAGATCTGAATTCTGCCAACAGCGACATGCATGAGCCTGGCAAGGGGGACTCTTCCTCAGGTGAACCTTCAGATGAGACCTCAGCCCTGGCTCACACCTCGGTTGCAGCCTTTGTGAGGAGACCCTGAAGCAGAGGACCCAGCCAAGCTGTGCTTGGTTCTTGATCCACAGAAACCATAAGCTATTAAGTGGTTTAGGCAACTAAATTTGGGGGGCATTTGGGACCTACCTAGATAAGTATTAGATGCGGTGTGATGCTGGGAAAACCACTGATCTCTACACCTCAGTTCTCTGCCTGGTGCATAGTAGGACTGAATACGCACTTGTGGCCTGGATAACTGGGGCACCGAGGTTGGGTTGGATAATCCCTAAGATTGCTCCTCATGCAAACAATCCACAAGGCTTTGCTGAGAAAGTGATGACTCTCATGGGACAGATTTTAAATACCAGTTGTACTCCTTTGCCTCCAATGCTACATGGTTTTGGTTATTTTTCAATTGCTTTACAATTTCATTCGCCTCTAGAAGAACCTCAAAATGGAAGCCTCTTGTTTGCAAACTCTCCTCACCAACTTTTCTTGTTTTAAAAATATTCTGACCCATGGGTGTCTGGGCAACCTGGCTGAGGATCACTGCAGACCCCAAGGCTGCCTTTGATGTCAATGGTTATGCGCCCTGCAACTTTCAAGTAGATATGTGTGGATTTTATGACCACTGTGTCACCTGGCCCCAGAATAACACCTGCGTCTCATTTAAGATGCGAGACGACTAGAGGCTGGCCGGGGTGTTGGACACATTTCATTTTGCCTCCCTCTGAATTCACCAGTGGAGCCTTTTTAAAAAATCTTACAGGTCATTACCGAGAATGCCTGGTACTAAAATACCACTGGTCTGTGCTAACCCTGCTTTCCCGAGGATTAAAGTTTGCTTCATTGTGGATGAAAGTGGCGTTTTATGGGCTGGAAACGATGTCTTTGATGCTAAAACCATTCCCGTGATGGACTCTAAAAAGCTTTTTGGAGGAAACAACTCGAAATCTTTACCCAAACCTCTTTGGACATTTAAAACAATTATTTCATCTCCTAGAGAGTCGTTTAAATGGTGAAAGAGAGAAGCCGCCACCCCGGTGCCATCTTGCATGTGTGTCCCCATGCCCACATTCCACACACACAGTTCCAGAGAGTCAGAGAGAGAAACACCGATTCTGCAGCTGTCCCAAAGGCCAGATTCAGCAGTATGGAGATAAAATATTCAGACTTGGAGTTTATTTTCCTTTGTTCACATCTTGGATATTTCTGTAATGACCCATCAGATGACCCATCAGATTATTTTTATGGTGGCATTCTACAAAAGGACCTGATTTGGGTTTCAATAAGCAAACAAAACACTACATAGATATATCTCCCTTCTTGGATAGAATAGTAGGAAAAACTGTGACAATTTATGCACGTGAAAGAGAATATAAGTCATAACTTCAAGTTTTCTAGAGTTGCTGATGTCTCATTATCTTTTACCTTTCCAGAGGGTTTAAAGGATTTCCCTTACCCCTACTGTAGGATCTTTCTTGTCCTCAAAGAGTGGATTAATATGTCAGCCATGCACTGTTTCCATAGAAGCCTTGTGAGGAGGCAACTTCAAAGCTCTAATAAACAAGTGTACCTAGTGGGGACCCAGTAACCCAGTAATCCTATCCAACAAAAAGAGGCAGAGCAGGTGTATTTTGGTTACGAACAAGCCCTTCACTGCTACAGTGCCAGTGGCTTCTGGGCAAGTCAACTAAAGAAGGTGTTAGGAAGGACACATTATTATTGCCAAGAACTATGATTTCTGCAAGCTGGTTTTGTTCGGTGATCACTGTCATCTCAATTAAAAAAAATTAGGAATGACCGTTTGTGGCATTTCACAGAAGCGTGATGTTTCAAACTGTAAGAAATCAGAGAGTATAATTCAGGCACCTCATTGTTTGGATTAAGGAAGCCAAGATCATCAGCAGTTGAATGACTCAGGCAAGAACGTATATCTATCAGAAGAAGCAAGCCTCGGTCTCATAAAGGAGGCTGCTCCAAGGGAGAGTGAGTGAATGGCACTGACCGTGAGTCAGGATTACTGAAGAGCCAAGGTTGAAAGATTGCTGAAACGTGAAACCTCTAAGTTGAGAGTAATGACTATTTAAAACTGTATTTTGTATTTGTAAGAAGCTAGAAAGATACAGTCTATACGATGCTGGAGGGAGAGGTTCCAGTACCTCTAGCTGTTAGCAGTGGAGGAAATCTCTCTCCGTGTTCTACTATATCTATCCCACTTCACACATAATATAAATATCACAGTAAGAAAAACTAAGAGTCAAGTTATGGCCATAACTCGGGAAGATTTTCTAGGAAATTACAGAGATTGTGGAGCTGGACTGAAAATATGAGACCACTAAAGCCCAGAGTTTGCCAGGAATGCAGAACCAACCTGCCAAACCAAAAAAAAAAAAAAAAAAAAAAAAAAAAAAGGGTAGAAATAGGCTCTCTTGCTTCCTGTACGGTCTGATCCCTGGCTCAGAGACTGAGAGACAGGCCAAATTACTAAAAAATGAAAATTTACAATAGCAAAAATAAAATTAACAGTGAAATGACCAAGAGTAAAAATGACGGTTTAGGACAACAAATCAATGAGGTGGAGAAATCTTGTAAAAGATCAGGAGAAAAGGGGCACCTGGGTGGCTCATTCGATTGAGCATCTGATTTCAGCTCAGGTCATGATCTTACGGTTTGGGAGTTAAGAGCCCCGCATTGGGCTCTGTGCTGACAGCTAGGAGCCTGGAGCCTGCTTTGGATTCTGTGTCTCCTTCTGTCTTTCTGCCCCTCCCCCACTCGCACTCTGTGTGTGTGTGTGTGTGTGTGTGTGTGTGTGTGTGTGTCTTTCTCGCTCAAAAATAAATAAACATTAAAAAAATTAAAAGATCAGGAGAAAGGACAAAATGAGGAACCAAGGAGAGGTGACAGTTATGGAGACAAACTGTCCATAAAAGACTGATCTATAAAGGACAGGGATATCAACCTATAAAGTGCAGGAAACCGAAGGAAAGTTGCAACAGAGCAGAGACCAAAGATGACCGAGAAGCAGCTAATACTTGTACACTTACTGATTTTAACAGGTAAACTTATTTCGTTTTCAGGTGTTTTTAAAAGAAGATGAAATGTGAAATCATCAAAACAGAAAATGAGGCCAAAAGTATCAACTATAACAATAAAGATAAATGTTTCATAAAACCCCTTTTTCAAAAGACATTACTTCCAAGGTGGGTTTAGAGAACCTAAATCTAATTATAAGCTGCTAATAAGGGGTGTGCCTAAACCAAAAAGACACAGACAAGTTAAAGATAAATTATAGACAACTAAGACAGTGTAGTAATAGCATAGGGATAAACCAATAGACCAGGGAACAGAACGGAGAATCCAGAAACACCCTTACCTTGTTGCTTGATTCTTGACAGAGATGACACCACAGGGCAGTGGGGAAGCACAGACTTTTCAGCAAATGGTGCCGGGCTAGTCGGATAACCATACAGGGGTTGGGGGTGGGGGAGGGAAGGGACCTCACCCCTTACCTCACACCATACACAAAAACAATTCAGATAAATGATAACCTCAAGTATCAAACATAAAGCAATAAAGCACTCTGGAAAAGAACTTAGGAGAATATCTTCATGACCTTGGGGATAGGCAAAGATTTCTGAAACACGTCGCAAAAAAACACTACCTATGGGGGGCGGGGAATAAGTGTATAGCACTGAAATTAAGAACTTCTGTTCATTAGAAGACACCATTATGAGGGTGAAAAGGCAGATTACAAGGGAGGAGAAGACATCTGCAATGGACATATTCACAAAAGACTTACATGGAGAATATATAAAGACTTTCTACAAACTAAAAAGAAAAAGACAGACTGCCCAATAGAAAAATGGGCCAAGCCTCAAAAAGGCCCTTCATTTAGAGGATATTCAACTGACAAATAAGCATATATAACGGTGTTTCATATCATCAGACATCAGGGAAATTCAAATGGAAACCATACTGAGGTACCACTGCGTATCCACTGGAATGACCAGAAGTGAAAGGACTGACAATACCAAGTGTTGTGGGGCACCTTCAGCTCTGATCCACTGCTGGGGAGCTGAACTTGGTGTGGCCACTGTAGCAAATGATTTGGCATGGTCTACTAAATCCAACATTGGCATGCCCCATTACCCAGTGCAACAATCTGGTTTTATATCAAACTGAAACATCTATATATGTGTCCACCCAAGACAAGTCTAAGAATATACAATCACCCCAAACTGGAAACAACCCAGATGTACATTACCATAAAATATATAAATGGTGATATATTCATAGAATGGATTTCTACTCAGAAAAGAGAATGAATGTGCTATTTCTACATGCAAGCACTTGAAGGACCATCATGAGCATGATGAATGAAAGAAGTCAAACACAAAATGGTGCAAGCTGCATGATCTCATTTATAGAAGGTACAAAAAAACAGGTAAAACTAATATTTGGTGTTAGAAGTCAGGTTAACGTGGGGCCCTGGTGGACTCAGTCAGTAAAGCAGGCAACTCCTGATCTTGGGGTTGTGGGTGTGAGCCCCACATTGGGCATAGAGATTACTTAAAAAAAATATTTGGGGCACCTGTGTGCCTCAGTCAATTGAGCATCCAATTCTTGATTTTGGCTCAGGTTATGATCTCAGGGTCATGGGATTGAGCCCCACATCTGGCTCTGTGCTTGGTGTGGAGTCTGCTTGGGATTCTCTCTCTTTGTCTCTCTGTCTCTCTCTCTCCCTCTCCCTCGGCCCCTCTCCTGGTTACTCTCTAAATCAATCAATCAATCAATAAAATATTTTTAAAAAGTCAGGTTAATATTTATCTTGGAAGTGGGGTTGTATCAGGGAGGGGATTTGAGGAAACCCCTGGGATGCTGGTGGTGTTCCATTTCTTGACTCGGGAACTGGTTACACTGGGGTGTTCACTGTGGAAAATTCATTGAGTTATACATTCTCATTTTTGTGTCTATGTGATACTTCCTTACAGTTTTACTTTAGAAGCAAATTATAGGCATTTTCAAGCAAATATAAACTAAAAGCAAATAAGATTAAAATGCCATTTTTACACTGACAGATCAATCCACCGTAAAGGTAATCAGTTGCAAACCTCTGCGCCTCAAATCAACTAGCATTGAATTCTATTAAGCAAAATACTTGAACGATAAAACATTTGCCAAAAGCATCGTTAGGGTATACATTGAGCCTCTACCATGCGCATGCCCATTTATTTATTTTTTTTTTAATTTTTTTTCAACGTTTATTTATTTTTGGGACAGAGAGAGACAGAGCATGAACGGGGGAGGGGCAGAGAGAGAGGGAGACACAGAATCGGAAACAGGCTCCAGGCTCCAAGCCATCAGCCCAGAGCCTGACGCGGGGCTCGAACTCACGGACCGCGAGATCGTGACCTGGCTGAAGTCGGACGCCTAACCGACTGCGCCACCCAGGCGCCCCAACGCATGCCCATTTATAAACACGTACATAATAATGGATGATGACAGGGACAGAGTCTACAACTTGAACTTCCTCTCACTTAGGTGAATTGCACCATTGCCACCTCCTTGGTCACAAAACCTGTGACCTAATACAGCTCTGTTCCTCGTGAGGACCAAACAGCTCTTTGATGGCAGGTCCAATACATGGACCTCCTCTGGAAGAGGCATGCCAGTTCTTCCTCACTATATAGTACATTCCAGGGGTGGAGGGCAACGTGGCGAGACATGAAGGCTGCATCAGATGGGCCAAGGTGGGATGAGATGTTTCTGGGCTCCTGGCAGCACTGATCCCTCCCCAAGACATCAGTAATCTTGGTCTGTGTGTGCCCACATCATAAAGTTTGTTGCTCTTAGACCTCGATCATCCGCTCATGACCAAAAATAACTAAGGGAACACTGGTCCTAAAGAGAGTCTCTGGCTTCTTGGATTGACCCATCCATTACCTAGTGTATGTAACTTGATGGACTCACCACCACTTTCCTGCCTTCTATAAAGGAAAACTGCAGAAGCAAAGAATATCAGTACCTACACTTTTATGGGCATTCGGCCTAATTGCCTGGTGCTGTCTGGGAAAGGAAATCTGGAGGGTTCCACCTATACCAACTCACAACTTTGTTTATTTTCCTTTCAAGTCTGCTTCTTAGGCCAAGACGTTGGTGAGATGAATACTCCATTTATTGCCCTGGGTTAGGGCATCACAGTCTGTCATTGCACAATGTGTTTTTTTATGTGTGAGCTTGGATGCTAAATGAACACTTCAAGCAGGAGAGGGGGAGGGGATGACAAACAGCCAGTGGGAATGAGTGGACTCCTTACAAGGTTTCAAGACTGATTTAGAAGATGATGGGGTCATAGTAGACCCTAACCTGATTATCAGCGGGTGATGGCTGTAAGAAAAATAAACAATTCTAGAATAAAATATGTGGAAGATAGAACCAGGATGTATTAAATAAAGTTGACATAATTTAATCCGTTAGGGTTCACTTGTGATCTCCACAGCCAAAGGAGAATTTGTAAATACAGGAAAGAGTCAGAGGAGATGCTAACCCGTGTGTCACCAAGTGAAGTGGAAACGTTGTTATGAAGAATGAAGAATGACTCCCACCTACCCAGCTGCCATTCTAACAAAAAATAAATCCAAATGCCTGAAGGGGGAGGGGGCACACTTGTATTCTAAATCACTTATGCATGACTATGGAGTCTTCCAGAACCATTCCATGGAGCACAGTCTGACTGGGAAGAAATGGAGAAAGCATAGAGCCCCCCCCCCTCCCCGTCCCAGGGACAGGGTGGGGTTGCGGACAAGATTCGGCAAAGCACACAGAGACCACTAAAAATGGGCAGTGAAAACCTCTGAGGGATTGAAGACTAACAGTCAGTCTCGCCTCAAGCCCAGGATAAAGGCATGTTCTAGCACACGTATCCCATCTTCTTCTGTAATGGATGAAACATCGTATATTTCTAGAAGCCAGCCGAGCAGGGGCAGATTTTTTTCTTGTTTTAATAGCCCAGAAGCTGTTGTTTCTCTGTAACTACTGATTAGTTTGTGTCTCGTGGGCCTGTGACTCCTGGAACTTTTCATATTTCTTCCTTGTTTCATTTGTTGGCAAAGTCCAAACTGAATTTAGGATTCACCCTTACCAAAAGCTCTACGGATCTTCATTTTCACTCATGCTCCTTTCTCCTTATCCCTCATGCTTATTTTTATTTTGTTATTTGGTATTCTATATAGATTTCAAAACCAAAAAAACCCACCTTAAATATTTTGGCACATAAATAAATGGCATCAGAGTTACTTTTAATGCGGTCTATAAAACATTATTTGCCTTTCGTGTCAGTTTTGTAAAGTAGAAACTTTTTAAAAAGACCAACAAACACGGAAATAGTGAAATTGTGACTTAAAAGAAGGATTCCAGATTTCCTGTCCTAACTGCTTCACAGCAGGTAATGAAAATATTTTAGATCTATGGTTAGGTAAACTCCATTTCATCTTAAGGAACAAGCAAAATACTAGGGTATTCATACAAATTTCACTAAAACTAATACATACGGTTATACATTTTAAATTTCTAAAATAGTAAAATAACTTATAACATCTCTATTTCAGGGCATGTTCTATTTCAAAGGGCATAAGTTCGTTTTTGTTTTTTTAAATCTGTTTCTTTCCCTTAAGATTGTCTTACGATGAAAGAAATACAAGTTTGTGTTAACGAACGAATGACAAAGTAAAAAGCAAGTTTTCATTCTCCTGTCCTCATACTCATCCCCAGAGGTCACAATTACTAACAATTTGATGCGTATCCTTTTGCAATTTCCCATGTGCATGCACACACACACACACACGCATGCACACATGCATATAAATGTGTTGTGTAGTGCAAAAATCAACTTTCAGTTTTAAATGAATCAAATGAATACACCACAGTTTGTTTACCCTTTTGATGATTTACTTAGCATTTTCAATGCTTGCTCCCACTTGATTTAACAGCTAAAATAGGAAAACAGACAGTGGCTGTGTCAGCCCATTGTTAACGCCCATCATTTTATAGGTTGTAACTCCACATTCCACATTGAATCCTAACACATCAGTGGATCTGAATGCACTTACTATCTCTTTCATCTACAGTAGGGATTTAATGAGAATAAAGATGGTTGTACGTCACTGGCCACACACCGGTGGCTTCAGTGTCCTTGGACAGGACTCTGCACTCACCAACAGGTGTCCTGGTATGTTCATTACTTGTTAAATTTCAGGGTTAAGAGGAGCCAAGATGGCAGAACAGCATGGAAGTTTTTTGTGTGTCTCACGTCCCTGAACTACAGCCAGACCAACACTAGACCATCCTACACACCTAGAAAACTGATTGGAGGATTAACACAACAATCTGCACAACCTGAACCACGGAATTTAGCAGGTACGCGGCACGGAGAGGTGAATTTGGGGAGCAAGAAGCCGCAGAGGGTAGAGAACCGCTTTTGCGGGCGGAGAGAGGTTGGAGATTAGGGAGGGGGAGAGGATACGGGAAAAGCACCCCTCCCCAAAAGCAGCTGGAGAGAAAGTGGAAAATTGGAAATAGCCACAGGGACTAAACTTAAAAGGGAGAAGGGAGAAAGGAGAAAGGAGAGGGTTTAAATTCCATTAAGACTGTAAACAAGGGGAGCACAAAGGCTGCAACTCCGCAGCTCAATACCTGGCAGTGCTCTGGTGGGAAGGGCGAATCCCCAGGAACAGACTGGAGTCCGGGAGGGTCTCAGGCCACACGGGGAAAAGCGGTTCCACTGCTGGAAGGGCATTTGGTAGAGACTGTTGAAGCCACCTGGTCCCAGCAGACCCCAGAGAATGGCCACATTCGCTGGTGCTGGAACAAGGTCGTTAAGGGTGAAGCCTGGTGCCAGACGTGTGTTGTGATTTTCCATAATCCCTGAAACGCTGCTGCTACACTGTCTCATGAACTTCCTCTGGGGCGGGCTGGCACCTGGCTGTAGTCTCGGGGCACCAGCAGCAGCAGGGTCCAGAAAGCGTTCCTGGGTGCAGCTGAAATTCGGCCATCGTTTGGCCATTGCTCGGTGACACCCTCCTGCAGAGGGGCGGAACGGGTCAAAGCCTCAGTCCTTAGGAAGTACGGGGCCGGGGAAAACAGCCGCAAGTGAGACAAAACTCGGGAGAGAGGTACTGCCTGGGGCCTGGTCATGGAGAGTGAAAAAGCGGGGAGTGGACGAGAGCTGAAGACAGAGGATGGGTGCGCGATTGCTGATCCGGGAGAACAGACTGGGTTCCTGGGTGGCTCCATTTTCACCGGTCCCGCGCATGCGCATACGCACACGCACCTACGAGTGCCGCAACAATCCACCCCAGTAGGCTAGCAGCGCCATCTAGTGGAGAGCGGAGCCATTACACTGAGCCCCGCCCAACTGGGCCAACTTCACTCTTCAAGAACACAAGTCTCACCGCCGGCTTAGTTTATGACTCTAAAACACTACATAGACTGACTTCTAGAGGAAAATGAAATAATTTCCGTCCTACTTGAATCTGTTAGCAGGACCATCTATTCAATTTTCTTTCTTTTCTTTTTTCTTTTTCTCTTTTACACTTCTTTTTCTTGAATACAGAAAGAGAAAAAATTCATTTTATTTTCAATTTTTATTAAAAATGTTTTTCTTTGGGGCGCCTGGGTGGCGCAGTCGGTTGAGCGTCCGACTTCAGCCAGGTCACGATCTCGCGGTCCGTGAGTTCGAGCCCCGCGTCGGGCTCTGGGCTGATGGCTCAGAGCCTGGAGCCTGTTTCCGATTCTGTGTCTCCCTCTCTCTCTGCCCCTCCCCCGTTCATGCTCTGTCTCTCTCTGTCCCAAAAATAAATAAACGTTGAAAAAAATAAAAAAAATTAAAAAAAATAAAAATGTTTTTCTTTGATTTTTATTACTATATTTTTTTGCTTTTATGTAAATTTTTTCAAATTCTGTTTTACTTCCATCATTTTATTTTAGTCTACTTCAGTGTGCTCACCTTTTCAAATTTTCAATTTTCTTTTTTTCCTTTTTCTTTCTTTTTCTTTTTTCTCTTTTTAGTTTCCTTTCTTTTTCTTGAATGCAGAAAGAGAAAAACTTCATTTTTACTTTCAATTTCTATTAAAATATTTTTCTTTAATTTTTAATTCCTATATTTTTTGATTTTATGTAAATTTTTTCAAATTCTTTTTTACTTCCATCATTTTATTTTAGTCTACTACGGTGTATTCACCTTTTCAAATTTTCAAACTATTTCCTTTTTTTTCTTTTTTTTTTCTTTTTTCTCTTTTTTGTTTCTTTTCTTTTTTCTTGAATACAGTAAAAGAAAAAATTCATATTTATTTTTAATTTTTATTAATAATATTTTTCTTTAATTTTTTTCTACTATATCCTTTACTTTTGTGTATATTTTTTCAAATTCTATTTTACCCCCATCATCTCATTTTAATCTACTTCAGCATATTCATTTTTCAAATTCTCAAATGATTTCCTTTTTTTTCTCCCCCCTTTTTTTTGTTTAATGTGGCAAGCCACTTTCAACACCCAGACCAAAACACACCTAGGATCTAGCATCATCTATTTGATTTGTGTGTGTGTGTGTGTGTGTGTGTGTGTTTAATTTTTAATTTTAACATTTTTTTAATTTTAATTTTTTATTTCAATTTTTCTACTTCGTGAATTCCTCTTCTCCCTTCAAAATGACAAAACGAAGGAATTAACCCCAAAAGAAAGAGCACAAAGAAACGACAGCCAGGGATTTAACCAACACAGATACAAGCAAGATGTCTGAACCAGAATTTAGAATCACAATAATAAAAATACTAGCTGGAGTTGAAAATAGACTAGAATCCCTTTCTGCAGAGATAAAAGAAGTAAAAAATAGCCAGAATGAAATTTAAAATGCTATAACTGAGCTGCAATCACGGATGGATGCAGTGGCGGCAAAGATGGGTGAGACAGAACAGAGAATCAGAGATATAGAGGACATAGAGAATAACAAAGCGGAAAAAAAGAGAGAGATTAAGGCAAAAGAGCACAATTTAAGAATTAGAGAAATCAGTGACTCATTAAAAAGGAACAACATCAGAATCATAGGGGTCCCAGAGGAGGAATAGAGAGCAATAGGGGTAGAAGGGTTATGTGAGCAAATCATAGCAGAAAGCTTTCCTAACCTGGGGAAAGACACAGACATCAAAATCCAGAAAGCACAGAGGACCACCATTAGATTCAACAAAAACCAACCATCAACAAGGCATAGCATAGTCAAATTCACAAAATACTCAGGCAAGGAGAGAATCATGAAAGCAGCAAGGGGAAAAAAGTCCTTCACCTACAAGGGAAGACAGATCAGGTTTGCAGCAGACCTATCCACAGAAACTTGGCAGGCCAGAAAGGAGTGGTGGGATATATTCAGTGTGCTGAATCAGAAAAATATGCAGCCAAGAATTCTTTATCCAGAAAGGCTGTCATTCAAAATAGAAGGAGAGATAAAAAGTTTTCCAGACAAAGAAAAATTAAAGGAGTTTGTGACCACTAAACCAGCCCTGCAAGAAATTTTAAGGGGGACTCTCTGAGGGGAGAAAAGATGGAAAAAAAAAAAAATATATATATATATATATATATATATATATATATATACCAAAAGCAACAAAGATTAGAAAGGACCAGAGAAGAGAACACCACCAGAAACTCCAACTCTACAAGCATCATAATGGCAATAAATTCGTATCTTTCAGTACTCACTCTAAACGTCAGTGGACTCAATGCTCCAATCAAAAGACATAGGGTAACAGAATGGATAAGAAAACAAGATCTATCTATATGCTGTTTACAAGAGACACGACCGAGTGGGATTATACCTGGGATGCAGGGCTGATTCAATATCTGCAAAACAATTAATGTGATTCATCACATCAATAAAAGAAAGGACAAGAACCATATGATCCTCTCAATAGATGCAGAGAAAGTGTTTGACAAAATACAGCATCCTTTCTTGATAAAAACCCTCAAGGAAGTAGGGATAGAAGGAACATACCTCAAGATCATAAAAGCCATATATGAATGACCCAACGCTAATATCATCCTCAATGGGGCAAAACTGAGAGCTTTCCCCCTAAGGTCAGGAACAAGACAGGGATGTCCACTCTTGCCACTGTTATTCAACATAGCATTGGAAGTCTTAGCCTCTGCAATCAGACAACACAAAGAAATAAAAGGCATCCAAATCAGCCAGGAGGAGGTCAAACTTTCACTCTTTGCAGATGACATGATACTATATATGGAAAACCCAAAAGATTCCACCAAAAAACTGCTAGAATTGATTCATGAATTCAGCAAAGTTGCAGGATATAAAATCAATGCACAGAAATCAGTTGCATTTGTATACACCAACAATGAAGCAACAGAGAAATCAAGGAATCGATCCCATTCACAGTTGCACAAAACCCCATAAAAAACCTAGGAATAAATCTAACCAAAGAGGTGAGAAATCTACACACTGGAAACCATTGAAAGCTTATGAAAGAAATTGAAGAAGACACACAAAAAAAAAATGGAAAAAGATTCCATACTCCTGGACAGGAAGAACAAATATTGTTAAAATGTCGATACTACCCAAAGCAATCTACATATTCAATGCAATCCCTATCAAAGTAACACCAGCATTCTTCACAGAGCTAGGACAAATAATCCTAAAATTTGTATGGAACCAGAAAAGACCCCGAATAATCTTGAAAAAGAAAACCAAAGCAGGAGGCATCACAATCCCAGACTTCAAGCTATACTACAAAGCTGTAATCATCAAGACAGTATGGTACTGGCACAAGAACAGACACTCAGATCAATGGAACAGAATAGAGAACCCAGAAATGGACCCACAAACGTATGGCCAACTCATCTTCGGCAAAGCAGGAAAGAATATCCAATGGAATAAAGACAGTCTCTTCAGCAAGTGGTGCTGGGAAAACTGGACAGCGACATGCAGAAGAATGAACCTGGACCACTTTCTTACACCATACACAAAAATAAACTCAAAACGGATGAAAGTTCTCAATGTAAGACAGGAAGCCATCAAAATCCTTGAGGAGAAAGCAGGCAAAAACCTCTTTGACCTTGGCCGCAGCAACTTCTTACTCAACACGTCTCTGGAGGCAAGGAAAACAAAAGCAAAAATGAACTACTGGGACCTCATCAAAATAAAAAGCTTCTGCACAGCAAAGGAAACAATCAGCAAAACTAAAAGGCAAGTGACAGAATGGGAGAAGATATTTGCAAATGACATATCAGATAACGGGTTAGTATCCAAAATCTACAAAGAATGTATTAAACTCAACACCCAAAAAATAAATAATCCAGTGAATAAATGGGCAAAAGACATGAATAGACACTTCTCCAAAGAAGACATCCAGACAGCCAACTGACACATGAAAAAATGCTCAACATCACTCATCATCAGGGAAATACAAATCAAAACCACAATAAGATACCACCTCATACCTGTCAGGATGGCTAACATTAACAACTCAGGCAACAACAGATGTTGGCGAGGATGCAGAGAAAGAGAATCTCTTTTGCATTGTTGGGTGGGGATGCAAGCTGGTGTAGCCACTCTGGAAAACAGTACGGAGGTTCCTCAAAAAACTAAAAATAGAACTACCCTATAACCCAGCAATTGCACTACTAGGCATTTATCCATGGGATACAGGTGTGCTGTTTCAAAGGGACACATGCACCCCCATGTTTATAGCAGCACTATCAACAATAGTCAAAGTATGGAAAGAGCCCAAATGTCCATCAATGGATGAATAGATAAAGAAGATGTGGTATATATATACAATGGAGTATTTCTCGGCAATCAAAAAGAATGAAATCTTGCCATTTGCAACTACATGGATGGAACTGGAGGGTATTATGCTAAGTGAAAAGAGTCAGTCAGAGAAAGACAAAAATCATATGACTTCACTCATATGAGGACTTTAAGAGACAAAACAGATGAACATAAGGGAAGGGCAACAAAAATAATATAAAAACAGGGAGGGGGACAAAACAGAAGAGACTCTTAAATATGGAGAACAAACAGAGGGTTACTGGAGGGGTTATGGGAGGGGGGATGGGCTAAATGGGTAAGGGGCATTAAGGAATCTACTCTTGAAATCATTGTTGCACTGTATGCTATCTAATTTGGATGTAAATTTTAAAAAATTAAAATTAAAATTAAAAAAAGAAGATAATAGAGATAGCCACTAGGAAAAAAAAAGAATTTGGGCAAGATAGAGCAGAAATGTATTTTTGCCACATTGTTAAGAGGTAAGAATTTGTCACAGGGATAGGAATAACCTCCATGTTTGACAAAGCAGCTGGTCAGAGATTAATAGGAAAGCCTATGAACAAGCTCAAAATGGTATTGGGGCCTGAGAAACAGCAAAATAAAAGTACATTCTTGAATTTTAAAAAAAAATTTTTTTCAGGGTTAAATTTGTAAATTCCCTTAATGGCCACCAGAGGGCATCAGCCACCCAGAGCATTTAACTACCGAACACCCAGAACTTCAGGCAAATGCTCCGCTTTTAGCTTGAAGATGTTTCTGCTTACATTGGCTAGGTTTTTTTTCTTTTTAAATTCCATTAAAATTTTCTAAAGGGTCATGATTGAACTCCTCCATACTTACCAAATTTAACAATGCCTTGCTAAGTATTTAGTGAGTTACTCTTATTGTCATTCATGCGCCACTGAAAAAATTAGCCAATCCTCTCTGTGGTATTCTCCCTGACAAATACAACCTTCCTCAGGTTTTTCCATTTACTATCAGTCCGATCCAGGGCTATCACATCATTTTCAAAAGTGCTTCAGCCTTAAGTTGCTTAATTCAAGCATAGGTGAATGCGTCTTAATTGTAAACACATCACAACTTTTTTATTCTTATATTTTTTGTTAAATATGTATTACCATATAGACCCCCTAATAAAAAGTATTTTTGTGAAATATACACATTATATATAATTTTTAATTGAATTGAGGGAGATATCCTGGAAAAGGTATATTTCCATAGTTACCATCATCAGAGGCAGAATTGTGGCGGATATTAGGTTTGTTATCACTCACAAACATTCGAGTACGTTCGTGCCAAGAACGAGTGGATAACTTTCTCTACCGAGTAGTTCACAAATGCAGCTGAGGGGGGTTGCATTGAATTTCCTTAAATTTCCGTGAATTCTATGCATCTTACAGGTAAATATATAAAAATTACTTTTATTTAAACAGGAAATAGGCTTTCTGATATTTATTTCCTAAGCCGTATTTATGAAAATTCAAAGACAAATGAGTAGTGAAGGGCATTACGTCCTTATGCCACACGGTGGCGCTATTTCATCCATCTGAGAAATGTTTTAGCGACCTGTTCCAGACAACCACGCTGAAAACAAAACTATGTATATGAATCGCCTTCTCTGTATTACTCCAATTTGAGAGAATCCAGTATTTAGCATTTAGAATTCATTTTCATAGCCTATCTATGCAATAAAGCAGCACCAGGATGTAAATGCAAGAAGTATGTTGAAGCCATTGCTGAAATGTGGGTTGTCTGTGAAATTATGCACATAATAGTAATTAATGCTATTGACTTTCATAGTAATATTTCTTCGCTCTCCCCGAATGTACAAGGCATTTTCACTTTCATTATACATTTGTTCTCCACGTGATCCGGTGAAACAAGTAAGGGAGATTTTATCCCCCATTTTACGCCTAAGGAAGCTAGAATGTTAAGAAGTTAAGTAGCTGTTCTTAGCATCCAAAGACTGTAAAATCTTCTGCAGCGCTGAGGAGTTTTTGGGGTCCTAACACCTAACTGATACCTATGAGAGAGTTTAACGCCCGCAGGGACTTCACCTAAGCCACTCGCACACTCTGACTCTGGAAGGCTCCCCACCCCACCCAGGAGGATATGGCTGTACCCTAAGGTCTCCATTCATTCCTCATTGGCCAGCGCAGACTGGCATCCAAAATACTGATCGCGAAGAGACCACATCTTCCACAGCCACAGAATCCCCAAGGAGACTGTCTTCCATCCCGGAAATATGAAATGATTTATTATCTGTACCCTCCCTGCAGCCATGGAGCTAAAACTTTCGTCCTGTATCTAGTCTCTCATGATAGGGGAACTGCAGCAAACAAAATACCATCCTCTCATTTCTTATTCATAGAGTAGGCAATGTATAATATGATTACATGCGTGATGGATTGGATCCGACAGACAGTATAAAAGGCAAGCCGGAGAACATTAACTAGGGAATGGATTTTTCACTGATAGTCAACGTCTCCTGCAGTCAACAGTGAAGGGAGGTGGGGGTGAGGCAAATTCAGAGAGACGCACAAATAACTTTCAAGATCAAACTCTAAAATAAATTCCTCCATCAGGCGAAGGCTCATTGTGTGTTTGCTCCACGCCAGGCACTTGGCCCTGTGCACTATAAACTTCATCTTTGATTACCCTTGTTTTACAGACATGAAAAAAGAGGTTCCAAAGGGGCGCCTGAGCGACTCAATCGGTTGGGCGTCTGACTTTGGCTCAGGTCACGATCTCAAGGTTTGTGGGTTCGAGCCCCGTGTCGGGCTCTGTGCTGACAGCATGGCACTTGCTGCTGCCTCTCTCTCTGCCCTTCCCCTGCTTGCTCTCTTTCTCTCTCTCTCTCTCTCTCTCAAAATAAATAAATAAACTAAAATAAATAAGTAAATAAAAGAAGCGACCTTCTCAATACACGTCTCTTCTCTGAGGAGAGTTCTCGCACACTTAGAGAGTGGCTTCGATAAGATAGCCGATAATAAGCCAAAAGGGTAACATTGCCACAGGCACCGTATGGCTAGAGACAGCATCTAGACTTTACTGCTATCATTTTTTTGACATTTGGCTAACATGAATCAACCGATTCTATTAACCCCTGATGACCAGTCATGTATTATTTTGCCTCATCCAGCTCCTCCATTGCAGGGATTAAACATTCCTGAACAATTCTACTGCCGGTCATGGAAGTTTCCAGCAGCCTCTGTCTTCTTTGTCACACAGTAGCCCCCTCCAGTCATCTTGGGGGCCGTATCTATAGAGCCGTAAGTGCAGATGAGATCCGTGGATCCGAAGATGGGTAATTCGCCTGCCAGGCCGAACTTGTTGGCCCAGACTGAATTCACCATTTGTCGCATCGACCAATTCCTTCTTGCTCATACTGTCAGGTTCACATCTACCTCCACAGAGATCATCTTTCCTTTTAGGTAGTATCTATCACCAGACTATTGGGGCTCAGGCTCCTGTTACCTTGGGGTCTTGGGGTCAAACCGAGTCAAGTGACAAGAAGTAAAGAAGGTGAAGTGGGGCACCTGGGTGGCTCGGTTGGTTAAGCTTCCGACTAGTCTCAGGTCATGATCTTGCGGTGAGTTCGAGCCCCACGTCCAGCCCCGCGTCCAGCCCCGTGTGGGGCTCTGTGCTGACAGCTCGGAGCCTGGAGCCTGCTTCGGATTCTGTGTCTCCCCCCCTCTCTCTGCCTCTCCCCTGCTCATGCTCTGCCTCTCAATAATAAACGTTAAAAAAAATTGTTTTTTAAAAGCTTTATAGGATTACTAATCACACAATGTCACCTATTGAGTGAAAGCCATTCGAGTAGTCTCTAGTTCCCTGAAATTTCACTCGGCTTACCAAAGCTCTTGAGGCGACACATACATGCATTTACAGGGCGGCCTGTCACATCCCGTTAACTAAAAGGTCCGGAGCTGGGTGAGAAGAACAGACGGGCACCTGCAAAGTAGCACACTCTCCACTTGGGAGGAAAGACATTCCTGGGAAGTTTTTGAGGCCAACTCGGAAACAGCACCAACAAATCATCCATATTTTTTCCGCTGAATCATTTCTAGTTTTCACGTGGCAGCTCTCTTCTGGGCATTCATAAAACGCTTCTTGTCGGATGTTTCTAGTGACAGGATGCTCTTTCTATTCCAAATGGAAACAGCTTTGAATTCCCTCCTCAAAGAAGAGGCCTAGTCTGCTGGCAGGAAAGACCCAGGGGTCATGGGTGCCGGAATGTGCGGGAGTGGGGTTGCAGGAAGACGGGTGGGGCTCGGGGAGGAGTGGGGCGCCGCTCTCGGGGGGGGGGGGGGGGGGGCGGGGCGAAGCCGGAGGGTCACCATTCGGCTAAGCCAGAAGCTGCAGTTGTCCTATGAACCCCACTCACCTCCCCAGCAAGTCCCCCCGCTTGACTTCGGTCTTAAAAAGCCATTTTATTAGAGCCTTTCTTCTGTGTGCTACGAAACAAAGTGCCCGCTAGGGGGCAGTATGGTGCAAGACATGAACTCCGCCCGTTAGGAGGTGAAATAAAGTAAAATCGTATTGTGAAGTGCGCTGAGTATGCTTTCCAAGCTCTGTTCACCATAGCCATACACTCCCCGAAATATCAAAAATTAACTGGATGAGGGGCGTGTGGGTGGCTCCGTCGGTTAAGCCACGGATTCTTAATTTGGCTCTGGTCATGATCCCAGGGTCTTGGCATCCAGCCCCTTCCTCCCTCAACCCTCCCCACCCCAGACCCCCCCAACGTCTGGCTCTGCGCGGTAGCATGCAGCCTGCTTGGGATTCTCTCTTCTCTCTCTCTCTCTCTCTCTGCTGTGCTCTCTCTCCCTCTCTCTCTCTCTCTCTCTCAAAATAAATAAGCACTTAAAAATGAAATGAAGCCTAGAGCCCGCTTAGGATTCTGTGTCTCCTCCTCTCTGCTGTGCTGAGCAACTCCATACATAAAGTACTGTATGCAAATCCCTTTTTTTTTTTTTTTAGGTTCTGAGACTTGGAAGAAATTTTAGGGATACTGGGGAAACAATTCAGGTGAGGAACCCTGGTCCAGAGCGACTGTGGCTTGTAGATGATTTTCCACAAAACGAGGGTATAATCTAGTCCTGCGGCACTTAAGACCAGACACTCATCTTGTCGCTAGGCGTCCCCTATGCACAGGGTGTCTTTGCCAGAAACAGACCCGTCAGGTTGATTGGACTATGTTAAGGCGGCCGCATCTCTCTTTCTTACGCCTGTCAGCACAGCGTCCTGTCCAAACAGGAGACCCGTTTACCCCGAGGCATTGGCCCTAAGACGTCTGAACTCAGGACGCCCTTCATGTCCCCAGCAAAGGTGTCACCAGCCGCCCCGTCACCACACTCAGACCCATGGTTCCTCGACCGACAGATGTGGATTCCCTATCCCTGCCCTTGCTGGTGTCCAGGCAGTGGTCTGGGGCACCAGCTCCGCCCTAAGACACTTGGGTCTTTGGGGGACCTCGTGTCCACCACTTACCAGCTGTATGACCTGGGCTGGGGGTGGTAATGGCCCTACCTCCTGAGGCTGCTGGGAGGAGCAAAGGTGTTCATGTGCCTAAAGCCTGGTAGGTCCATGACAATATGAGGCGTTTCCCCTTCTCCCACACTGTGTGATCCATGCCGTTTCTTCTCTAAAAGGACTCCACTCCGGTACATGTGCAACGTCTGTCATTGTCTCATGTTTTTTAATCTTCAAAAAACTACTTGTTTTGTAGGACTCACTATGACATTCCTCATCTGTTTATTAGCACTTGTAACTCCCTTGCCTAGAGACACTGCAAGGTAGTGACTGCAAGATCTGGACCCAGACTGCCTGGGACTGAACACCTGCCTGCGTCTTTCTAGATACCGGATACCGAAGAACGCATTCAACCCCCCTGTGCCTCAGTTTTCCCATCTCTAAAATGGGCATGATAACGGTACTCATTTTTTGTGTGTGTGTCAGTTATTCCTTTTTTAAAAATTTTTTTTTCTTTTTCTTTTTTAATTTTTTTTTTCCAACGTTTATTTATTTTTGGGACAGAGAGAGACAGAGCATGAACGGGGGAGGGGCAGAGAGAGAGGGAGACACAGAATCAGAAACAGGCTCCAGGCTCTGAGCCATCAGCCCAGAGCCCGACGCGGGGCTCGAACTCACAGACCGCGAGATCGTGACCTGGCTGAAGTCAGACGCTTAACCGACTGCGCCACCCAGGCGCCCCTAAAATTTTTTTTAACGTTTATTTATTTTTGAGACAGAGAGAGACAGAGCATGAATAGGGGAGGGGCAGAGAGAGAGGGAGACACAGAATCCGAAGCAGGCTCCAGGCTCTGAGCTGTCGGCACAGAGCCTGACATGGGGCTCGGACTCACGACCGTGAGATCATGACCTGAGCCGAAGTCGGACGCTTAACCGACTGAGCCACCCAGGTGCCCCACGGTACTCATTTTTAAAAGATTAAGTTAATTAATACTGCTAAAGCCCCTGGCGCACAGTAAGTATGAAGTAAATGGAAGCAGCAGTGATGAGGTTAATACTGTTTTCCCCCAAATGCGCTAGAATAACAAATGAGGGGATGGCTGTGGCTAAACATAGAGTCCAGGAACTCCGAGGTCATCTGTCCCCTGTGGGCAGGCTTGATGAGAGAGCTCCCTTTGCATCTATGAACATTCAGAGTTCAGGAACTGCACATTTCGTCCAATTCTCTGAGTTTCCCAAGAAGAAAACTTGCTCACAAGGCACTCGGTGCTACATGCCACGGAGCACCAGGACCTGGGGCTGGACCCAGGGCTTCCCGCCTGTCCCCTCCATTCGGTGAGTTGAGTCGATAACGGCTGTATTGATCCGACATCGTTATGAGCCTTCTCCACAACTTGCAATCCGGCTTCCCCACATCCTGAAACGGCCTTATGTTTCTTATCAACGTGGCCCCCTGAGGAGGTCTCACGCCTCAAGACACACTAGATTGAAAGTACCTGGAAAACATTAGCTGGGGTTTTTTTCCCCTTCTACCCGTGGGTTTTACCTTAAATAGAACACCATCGACATCAGCGAAAGAAAAATTAAAAGGAAGCAAAATCAAACAGTGAACGCAAACCAACGAGGACGTGACAGAATTTTTCTGGGAAAATCAGCGGTCGTTCAGGGACTACTGCAATAGCACCTCGGGGTTCCCAAATGCGTTGTGTGCGTTGGATTGGAGCTGTTGGTTTATTTCTCGGTCTCTCCATTCTCTGAGATCTTCGGGGTGGGGGTGGGGGTGGTAATCATCATCTCTGTGCTCTTCGCACCAGAGTTTTTGGGTGGAAACCAGGAGTTTTTGGGTGGAAACCAGGAGTTTTTGGGTGGAAAGAGAGATGATTTTAGACAGCGCGAGGCAAGGTGTTAAGCAAAACCTGCACTCCTATAATGAGAAAGTTATTCCCGCTTCAGTGATCCTGCAATCTTTCTGATTCCATCGGAAATCAGAGAGGGTTCTCCATGTGGTGCGAATATGCCTTCAACACCTGTATCTCTCGCTGTCTCCCCCCTGCACCTCCAACATCTCTCGCGCAAGTAAATCAACGTAAGAATCAGAGTGTTCAGCAGACAAAAATACCCTCGTAGAATGTAACACGTTGTTCTCGTTACCTCTATTTATGACCATCTCTTATTCACAGCAAGCGATAACACCAGCTTTCCATTTCCGTCCCACTGGCGGGGCGTTGTGCTAAGCAAATACCTTACGTGCCTCACGCCCACTTCCACGCCCCTTTGCAGTTAGGCGGGCCGCGGGACAGCTCATCACCAGCAAAACGCGAGCAGAAACAACTGACCTCCCTTCTGGGCTCAGAACTCCGAAGCCAGTGTGCAGGCCTCCTGCCTCTCTCTCTCTCTCCTGCCTCCGTGACCCTGGATGCCACAGTCGGGGAGGAAAGACGTTCCCTCCGCCCTCCTTGGTTCAATAGCTGAGTCTACAAAGTAAACTGACAGCAGGCAGATGAACGGAAGTAAAGGCATACACATGTGTTCATTTTAAATAGTACGTGCACGGGGCATCACAAGAAAAAACATGAATACCCCCGCCTCAATGAGAGTTCATGTGTCATCTTAACAGGGGAAGCGGGGGAAGGGCAACTCAGGGGAGAGTCAATGATATTTAGGAAAGATGAATGGGCCTTTGGAAGAACAAATGGGAGACGTGATCCTTTGTGACCCAGTTTGCCTGGGTGTGGTGTTCGCATCCAGTCTCCTCTCCTGCGATTAGAATCGAGCTTTCCTGGCCTTTGGGAAGTAGGGTTAGGATAATTGAGTCCTTCTGGAACCTAGGTCGTTAGGCAAATAACGAGAATTCAGAGTAAGCCTTGTCTCTCCCCGCATTTGCTGTTTTTCAAAGGCCTTCAACTCAAAATCAATATACCAAAGCGGCACATGGTGGGGTAGCATGTCCTGAATGTCTTCACCACGTCCTGAGGCGGTGGCATTACAAAATGGAGGGAGCCTGGATGTCAGGGCCATTGGCTAAGACTCCCCTTCAAGGAAAGCGGCCCTGCACAGTCGTCCGACTCACGTTGGATGTCACGCAAATGAAAAATAAACCTTTGCTGTGCGAAAGCCACTGAGATACCAGGGCTTATTATTTCAGCAAAGCCCACCCTCTCCTGGCTCACACAAGGATTGAAAAAAGTTTTTAATCATAAAAGGATGGCACTCAAAGAAAATGTCGACTAAATAATGGTCGAGGGTGTAACAAAAATTGGAAAAGTGGTACTCAAGTGCCACGTTAGTGTTGTGCGGTCTTCGAGCTGATCTTCCAGAAGAGGAGAAAGCCAAGGCTTGAGGGCTCTCACTAGGTCCCCCTGAGAGACCAGGACCAGGCTGCGGTCAAGTGCAGCCTCGGGCTGCGAAACACAACTAAGGGAAGGAGTTTCAGGCATCACATCTGAGCCTCCCGAGTCCTTGGAAGCTGGCTGGATTCACCACCTTTAACAAGAGGAAGTATCGTAATTAGAATTAGGGGCGGGGCGCCTGGGTGGCGCAGTCGGTTAAGCGTCCAACTTCAGCCAGGTCACGATCTCGCGGTCCGTGAGTTCGAGCCCCGCGTCAGGCTCTGGGCTGATGGCTCAGAACCTGGAGCCTGTTTCCGATTCTGTGTCTCCCTCTCTCTCTGCCCCTCCCCCGTTCATGCTCTGTCTCTCTCTGTCCCAAAAATAAATAAACGTTGAAAAAAAAAATTAGAAAAAAAAGAATTAGGGGCTGAGAGATAAGACTTAACATTATCTGCTTTTTCAGGAATAGCGTTATGTGCTCTTCCTTTTTTTATGAAGCTTGGCTTCCCTAAGCTCTATGCGTAGTATGAATTGCAGGTGTGAGTCAGTACCATGTACTTCAAGGCCAAATTTTCCCTTTCCAGCCCTAGTGGTCTGACTCGAAGCCCAAATCATCTGTTCATTCTCATTATACCAGCTATGGAAATGGATGCACGCATATTTTCATCTTGGGGAGGATTTACTGTATTGATCAAATACTATACTTCAAATACTATACTGTTTCGAAGTTGGAAACAAAGCCTATGGGGTTGATTGCTTCCAAATAAATTCCCTTCCCCAAAGAAGGGTCCGGGTGGGATTGATCTTAAGCCTCAGATAGGTCTGGGACCCAGTGACAACATAAAACACAAAACTAGTCCCACTCCAATACTAGTTTAGCTGTTTGTCTTTGAGCAAGTTGCTTTACCTCTCTGTCCTGTGTTTTCCACACCCCAAATGGAAATATTAATGGTTACCTCCACGAGGTAACTAACACTGTTGTGAAAGCAGACGCGGGACGTGGCAGTGCTGTGCAAATTGCATCAGTATCAGCTAATACATTGTGAGTTCTCACTACATAACAGACACTATACTGAGCCCTCGACACGCTTTAAGTAATTTAACCTTCAGAGGAGGCAAATGCTGCAACCATTATGTTATTCCCTTTCACAGACGAGAAGACCATGGCTTAGTTGGAAAGAGTGAGTAACTTCCCAGAAGTTACTACGGTCACTCCATTACTGAGTGCCGGGATCCGAACTCAAAGCCAGCTGTGTGTGGGCTCGGAACCCTCAGCCATCACACTTCCTCGACCCCAGAGAGGATACAGTGCTAGGGAACACAAAGCGTAGATTGTCCTTGGCCCCCTGATGTGATCCTTTGGACTGTCACCCAACCCCAGGTTTTTAATCTATGTCACAGAGGGTTAATGTGAATAATCGGAATAGGGCGGGAGTGGACAGGCGACAGCAAGCACTGCCAGAGAGCACCAGGCTGCTTAGCAACGAGAGAAAACAAGCTGTGCTCTAGAAGGAAGGGAAATGAGCTTCAGGGGTGGGTGGGAGGAAGGAGGGAAAGAGGGGGAGGAATTGGGTCCTGCCAAATCTGGGAGGGTGTGAGCGGCGACGGGGCGTTGGCCCTTGGAAGCGGCCAGAGAACCTTCTGGGGAGGACCTGCCCATGGTCAAGTTCTTTCTGGTGAGGCAAGAAAGGCTCTGCCAGGCGGTTCCCATCCTGGGGTCTCTTTAGCTCTCTCTCCCCAGCCCTGTGGATCCCGTATAGGTGATACCAGGATTTTTGAAAGTTTAAACTTAAATATTAATTCACTTAACTAATCCGAATACCTTCTCTTTATTGTTGCCTGGTCAGTATGCTTATGAAATGGAAGGGCCAAGAAAATGAAAGGGTGTTTAGACTGCCGGTAGGTGGTGAACAGAGAGGCCAGCTTTAAAGGGCCTGGACAGTGTAAACATGGCCTGGGGATGGGCCCCAGAGAGAATGCAGCTCTCCTAAGCCAGCATTTACTGAGACCCTAAGAGGAGAAAATTCTAGATTCTTAACAAAGTTCCAGTGAAGCTCCACTCATCCAGGAAAAGAAGTCTGGGCCGTTTCAGACTTCCATCTACAATTTCTGAGAAGGTAAAATGGATACACGCAGGCCTCTTCCTTCAGTGGGGTTTATTTCTGTTCTGTTATACACTTAGAGAGTACAGAGAAGCTCTACCCACCCCCTCCAAACACCTCTGTGAAAATTTTATCGCATTTTTAAGTAATTATTATTGTTAATTTGTTAGGGGTGGTTATGTTAAAAAAAGGGGGGGGCATTTTGAAGAACGATAAAACGATATGCCGTCTCTGGAATATGCTTCAAAATAATTCAACAAAGAATAATAAAGAAAAAGGAAAGGTTGCAAGTCATTAATAATTGTTAAGCTGAGTGATGAATCTACGAGGCTTGTATTATTCCTACTAACGTACTGGTCCTGTTATTTTTATGTGTGTTTGAGATTTTTCATGAAAAAGAAAATGTGTTCACGGAACGGACTCCAAAAACCTTGCAAATGTGCCCAGGATGTTATTCCTTCGGTGTAAGTAACTTCAAAACATCTGTAAATTCCAACCAACTCTTCATGCCCCAGATCTCTCTGTGCTTTAACACTTTGTGAAAATTAATCAATCGGATGACATTGCGATTCAATGTGAGGAATTAGGACGACGAATTAAGGAAGCGTTTGTTTTTGGAAGACAGCATACAGGCTGGGTACCAGGAAGCTGACACTTGTAGACGTGCGGAAACTACACGGTGGGTTTGGGGGAAGTTGGTGAGAAGGGCTTCTCGGAGGCATTCTCTGATGGAAATAACAAAGTGCCATGTATGGAAGACCAGGATATCTGGGCACTAGCCTGGTCCCTGCCACTAACTAGCTGTGTGTCTTTGGATAGCTCATTTACGTATACATTCCTCAAACATCGAAAGCACCAGGATAGGGGAAAAGACACAAGTGGCACTATCTGGTGTTGCTTAGTATTTCTTGGGGGGAGGCTGCGGACTATAGAAGCCCCGTTCAGCGCGGCTCAGTATCGAGTGTGCACCGCGGGAAGGCATTACGGAGTTGTAGAGGCTCCAGGAGGATGCAGACAGAGAGAGAAGAGCCGGGCACAGGTAGAAAGGGGAGGGAGGGACCACACGTGCAAATTTGGGGAGGTGTGCATCATATATCTGCGCGCAGGGGTTTTTTAAGGATGTGGCATGGAGAGAAGTAGGCTTGACTGTTGCACTTGACAGTTCATTCAACAAATAATGATCCAGCCCTTAGCACGTACTGGGCAATATGTAAGGGACCGGGACACAGCCGGGAACAAGGTAGAGAAAGTCCCCACCTTGGCAGAAATCACATGGGTGCAGGGGAAGGAAAAAACAATAAAGAGGACAGCTGAAGACAGAGTATGGGAACAAGAGGTGTAGAGAACTGGGGGTTGGGAGAAGCCAAGTGAGAGGCCTGTTGGGGAGGGGAAGGGAGAGGAACCCCCTGCTCTGATTTCCACAGAGGGAAGAGCTCTGGGCGGTGCATGTTTGCGTGGGCCTCCTACTAACTGCGCTTGGTGCTTGATCGTGAGTCTTACCGCTGGGTGACACAGGACAAGCCCATGCCCAGGGCTGCCAGTGGTCACCTTGACACATGAAGCGTCATTCCTCATGCTTGTGGCTGGAGTCTCTTTCCATGTGTTCCAGCAGCGTGGCTTCACTCCACCGGGGAGGACAGACCTCACATCACCAGCTGGAGATCCTTCTTATTTTATTTTATTTTATTTTATTTTATTTTATTTTATTTTTCAACATTTATTCATTTTTGAGAGACAGAGAGAGACAGAGCGTGAGTAGGGGAGGGGCAGAGAGAGAAGGGGACACGGAATCCAAAGCAGGCTCCAGGCTCTGAGCTGTCAGCACAGAGCCCGACGCGGGGCTTGAACCCACAGACCACGAGATCACGACCTGAGCCGAATGCTCAACCGACTGAGCCACCCAGGCGCTGCCCCACCCCACCCCACCCCCGCTTCTTATTTTAAAAGAAGCACCTGATCCTAAAAGACACATCGCAAAAAAATTTCACAGTGGAAGAGAGAGCCATCGTGTCCTTTAATTAGCCAAAGAGCCACGTTCTGTTTCCTGGTGCAGGTTGGTTGTACAGCATTTGTAGCTGTTCTGCTCCATTAGCCTAATTTGTTTTCAGATATAAATTAAAGCTGCTGTCCCAAACCCACCGCGCTGCCTTTTCACAGAAACACCCCATTCTGTGTTTAATGAGTCAGCAGGCTTTGGAGATGCGGAGGATACTTCTTTGATTTAATAGTCGAGCTAAAAAGGAAGAACTGCCCACTGGAGCACAAAAATAACTAAGCAGTGTTATACAGAGTGTCACATGCAAAGGCCACAGGCCCGGGGCAGGTCAAGTGTTTAACTGCTTCTTGATGTGGCATTTGCCTTTGCACACTCTGCATCAGAGAGCACTGGGCCACTGGGTACGTCCAACCAGGATCCCACTGCCCCGGGTCATATCTAGGAGTGCTAAAATACCGGGAATCACCCTGAGGTGCCAATAGCCACCTGGGCTGGTGCATGTGGGAGACTAAACCCCCTCCGTTGCTGTTATTGCCCAAGGATGGCAGAAGGTCCCCCTCTCCCGACACGTCTTTCTACTTGTCTGTCTGGCTGCCACAATCACTACCATTTTCTGACGGTGGTGATTGTTGAGTTAGGACAATGCCTCTTGACTAGGGATCAGCTGGACTGACTACATAGTTTGTGGGACCCAGTGCAAAATGAAAATGTGGAGCCGCTGGTCCAAAAAGTAGGGGAAAAGTGCAGTTATGGAACTGAAGTATAAAGTTTTTTTTTTTCCCGTCTTCCCCAGTCTCTCCCTCAACGAGTCACGGTATTTTTTATTTGCTCTGTAATGCCTTGCCAAGCAAAGGAAACAAAATTTTTAATTGTTAGTGTGAATTTTGCAATGCCAGTTCTAAAGGCAAATAGAAGCGTATTTAACTCAGGGCACCTGGGTGGCTCAGTCGGCTAAGCCTCTGACTCCTGATTTCAGCTCAGGGCTTGATCTCACGGTTCGTGGGTTCAAGTCCCATATCAGCCTCCATGCTGACAGTGCAGAGCCTGCTTGGGATTCGCCATCTCCCTCTCTCTCTGTCCCTCTCCTTGCATCTCTCTCTCTCTCTCTCTCTCTCTCTCTCTCTCTCTCTCTCTCTGTCTGTCTCTCAAAAATAAATAAATAAGCATTAGAAAAAAAAGAACTCTAGAATATAAAATAAAAACGAAGTGTATTTAACTCATCTATGAAATCACCGAAGTTACATAATTTGCATTTCATAGCCTGTGCATGCATATGTATTTTGTTCTTACCAGAAGAGTGTAAATCCTGTGGGAAATAAACTCAGTTTGCTTCTTCTTTTTTTTTTTTTTATTGGTTTAAGAAAAAGCTCCAAATCAATACAGCTTTTATTGCATCTTTAAAATATCACAAATAAGTCTGAAAACTCATCTGGCATCTTGTTATTTCTGTAGCTGGACAACTTAGATCTTATCCATCAGTCTGCTGAACTGTTCCTTTTTCAGAAACATACAAACCATCCCCAAATTTTCCTTGTTTTTTACTGTTGTGGCTTGCTGAATCAAAGCAGCTGAGTTTGCTACAGTTTCAATGTCATTTCCTTCAAGAATTAACTCATCTGTCTGGGCTTGAGATGCTGAACAAACAACACCTGGCCTCAGCCGAGGTCTCTGGATGTATTTTTTTTAATGTTTATTTTATTTTATTTAAAAAAAATTTTTTTTCAACATTTATTTATTTTTTGGGACAGAAAGAGACAGAGCATGAATGGGGGAGGGTCAGAGAGAGAGGGAGACACAGAATCGGAAACAGGCTCCAGGCTCTGAGCCATCAGCCCAGAGCCCGACGCGGGGCTCGAACTCACGGACCGCGAGATCGTGACCTGGCTGAAGTCGGACGCTTAACCGACTGCGCCACCCAGGCGCCCCTAATGTTTATTTTTGAGGGAGAAAAAGCACTGCAAGCGTGAGTGGGGGAGGGGCAGAGAGAGAGAGCCAGGACAGAGGATCCCAAGCAGGCTTTGTGCTGACAGCAGAGAGCCCCACGAGAGGCTCAGACTCACAAACCCTGAGATCATGACCTGAGCCAAAGTCTGATGCTTAACAAACTGAGGCACCCAGGCGCCCCGATTTTTACCCAAGAAATTCTGGATTTCAACAAGAGAACCATTCTCCTGAGTAATGACATTAACAGGGAGACGAGCATACACAGACCTCATCTGGTAAAGGAAGCCCAATGTAGAGTCCTTGACCATGGCCTGTAGGTGACCACAGATAGTGAGAACAGTAGACAGTTCTTTTCCATTTCCACCGTTTGTCAACTCAGAGCCTCTTCTTTTTCTTTCCGAGGAGACTGACTTCTAATGAGGAACCCTCCACAGGGTTCTTCGGGGGCCCTTCACAGTAGTCGTGGGTCCCTTCAGAGTGCTGTTGACATTTTCTGGAAGGTCAACAGTCTGACTGCTGAGAAGGGACTTCATTCCTGCAATAGATACAGCAAAGAGCTAAACTCAACTTGCTTCTTAATCACGCACCTTCTACCAACGCTGTGTGCCTTCAGCTCACTGAGGAATAGGAAAAAAAAAGGGACTCTGGGCTGGCCTGTCTTTCCTTTCCTTCCGTGTCCAAGACAAGTGATTCCTAACACAGTCAACAGTAATTTCTCAGTGTTAGTTTCTTAGTTTTGACAAATGGACCATGGTTGTGTAAGATCTTCACATTAGGTGGAAATAGATGGGAGAAAGTATACGGGCTCTCTATCATCTTTACGACTTCCAGGCATATCTAAAGTTATTCCAAAATAAAAAGCTTATTAAAAAGAGAAGACATTTTTCGACACACCTTGCCAAGAATTACTAGGTTAAAAAGAAATTAAGGCATTTTAGCAGTGTTTACCTAACTTGCTAGGTCAGATTCACCTAGGGTGAATTCCTGTCCCCATTTCTAGGAGACTCTGGCTTATTAGATCTGCAGCGGGATTGGACCCAGGAGTGGAGATTTTTTTTTTCTTTTTTAATTGTTTTTTTAAATGTTTATTTATTTTTGAAGGAGAGAGAGAGAGACAGAGTGTGAGTGAGGGAGGGGTAAAGTGAGAGGGAGACACAGAATCCAAAGCAGGCCCCAGGCTCTGAGTTGTCAGCACAGAGCCCGACTTGGGGCTTGAACCCACGAACCACGAGATCACGACCTGAGCCAAAGTCAGATGCTCAACTGACTGAGCCACCAGGCACTCCTTTAAAAAAAAAAAAAAAATTAATGTTTATTTTTTGAAGGAGAGAGACAGAGAGTGAGAGGGGGAGGGGCAGAGAGCGAGAGAGTGGAGTTTTAACAAGCACTCACACTGAGGAGTCTTACCAGACAAATTTGGGAAATATTGCATTAGAGTGCAATGGAATAAAGATGGGTTTAAGGGTAAGGTAAATTCAAGACCACATTCCAGCTATGTGACCTTTTTTTTTTTACCAGATTTTTCACTTAAAAGCTTTCCTACTTACCAGTTGTGTGGCCTTTGAGGCACCCACTCAAACTTCTTAGACAATTCATAGTGATGTGGTCATACTATAGAACTACTGTGACATTTAAATAAGGTACCTGTAAAACCCCCACACAGAGCTTGGCATGCCTAGGTTTGTGTTATATTGGTCCAAACACCTTATATTCTGATTGTTTTTTTCCTCCAAAGAACATAAGAGGTTAATAAACTGTGACCATAGTTCTTAACATAGTTACCAAGACCCATGACCTTTTTGCAGAATATTACTAACACCTAGGGAATAGGAAATATGATCTCCTGTTTAAGTCTCCCTTGATTTAGAGATTGTGTTTGCTCATTCATTTTCTAGTAGATAATGGAGAGATATTTGCCCTTCATTGTGCCAAACGAGAGGCGTCAGACTGGATGTTTCCACAGGCTTCTGCCCGAGGGAAGGTCCCTTGATTGCCCACACAGAGGCCCCAGGCGTAGCTGGCATGAGAGTAAAACCTGTGTGTCCCCCCCTTCCAACCCGGCCATCCCAGCGCAGGCCCCAGAACAGCTGGGACATTGGATCAAGTCCCTCCTTTGGCAGAGGACAGGAAGCAGTGTGGGGAAAATATGAACACCGCTTAGGGTTGTATTTCATGGGAAATAAAGGGACAGCAAAATCCTTTGGCTGCTTTTTTGTCTCTTGCTGTCCTGAAACTTCCATCTCTTTGTGATGGAAAGAATCACCCTTGATTTTGACAAGTCCTCAGATAGTGTGCCACAGATTGCTAGTTCTCTTGTCTCTGATCAAATAATGTATTAAAATTTTATACTCTGTGGGTATATTGGAAAAAAAAAAATGTCAAGGCCCTGAGAGGAACATGTAACAGGCATTGGCCACGAGGCTAATTAGATTGAGAGATAATGAAGGGTTGAGGCTTAAGAGGCAGCGTTAGGTACAAGGTCTTACAGAGAGAACATGGTCAGGAAGGAGTTGGGGGGAGGCCATAGGGAGGGTCATCCTTTATCAAAGGACTGCATGACTATGGCCTGCTTCTCTCAACATCTCTGATTCGTGGCAAAACTTACTCCAACCCCCTCGCTTTCCTGCTTTCTGTACACATGGCTGAAAATGAAGGCCCCAAACTCCAGGGCTCTAGCCTTTCCAAGTTCCCACACGTTCCAGGTCCTAGAGCAAGATTCTGTTGTGTCCAGCTTGGGTCCTGACTCAGCCAGCCTCATGGAGTCATGTAAAGTAAGCATGACCGACGTCCACGGGCCTTCCGTGGTGGTGGGGAGGGAGGAACAGTTCTCCAACCAAGGGGCTTGGTCTCAGAGCTGCCCCCAAAGGTATTTTCTACAGGTGGAAAATGACCTGCTGCTAATTCGGAGTACTTTTTTAGCACCTTGGTTATCTTCTTCCTATCTCGTCTGCTCATCATTTCAACAATTCTGCATTATACACTTGAAGGTTGGAATCTGGATGAGAAAGGAAACAAAGCGAGGCAAGATAGCAATTTTAGCTCTAAGATTATCTGCAGAATAGAGTCTGCAGACACATCCAGACTGCCGCGAATGTTCTTTCTCCATCCGTGTGCTTGACCTTCACGTTGGAGAAGAGACACACAAGTCCTGTTTGTGGCATGGAGGAGCGCAAAGGCACCTCTTCCCCCTCAAGAGTGGCCTTGTAGCACGCAACCCACAGACGGAAGGCACAAACGGGAGAGGCTATAAACTGTGCGCAAAGGAAGAAAGGCAGGGTGGAAAGGTTAGAAATGAAAAAGGATCTGATAGCAGGAAAGCTGGTTCCAATTAATGAGACAATGCGAGCCTTGACATACTTGATGGATGTCAGTGGTTAAGTGCTAGCTGGACCTTCTGAGATTACAACCTCCATTCAAACCTCAGCTCTGGATGGCAACCTGAAACCCAAGGCCATGGGCGGCTGCGAGCATCTGTGGGCCCAGCATGGATTAGTGCCGCGGCCTTGGGGGACCCTGGCAGGCAGCTACTTCCTCCCCTTGTACCAGTTACCCTGAAGCCAGGTGGGCTCTGGGGGGGGCGACAACAATACCAAGTAATTAAGATAGAATGTCCTTGGCTGTGTCTAAGGCACGTTCTTTTATGACAAGAACAAAGGGTTCGTTGATGAACTAATTTTTGGTGGGCAAAACGGCAGCATCTATTATTAAATGAATGCTTGCGGTTTTTGTTTGTTTGTTTTTCAATAGCCCCGTTATAATTTCAGTTCAGATACTCCAAAGCTCATGTTCCCTAATTTATTATCGCTTGCTGCGGTCCTCTGGGATACAGTAATTGAATTTTACTGGCGTCATTACCATATCCTCAAACAAGCGAGTGTTCTGAGCTAAATCAGTCAAAGCCTGTTCGCGGGCCCACAGGAGATGTGCCCAGAGCGGAAGTCGATCTCAGCCTGGAACGGCGGGCGTGTGTCCCTGGCCCAGGGAGCTTGGCCACTGCTTCGTGCAAACCAGGCTTCATGCAGTCAGTTCCAAGGGAGCAGTAGAAGCACAGGGGTACTTGAAGAACAGAAAACAAAAATGTGAGGCTCCAAAGAGATTGCCCCCCCCCCAAATAACCCGATTGTAATCCCACTGCAGTCAAAAATAGACAGGCTTCTGAGGGATGGGACCTACATACTTGGTTGAGAACCAGGAAATTCCACAAGGAGATGTTAAAATTCCATCTTTAAAAAAAACCAACCAAACAACAACAACAAGAAAAAAACCCAGATGGACAGTCTACATCCTCTTCTTCTTACGTCCAAAACAGGAAAATAAAATCATAATTTTAGACTCATGTTAGGGCTACACGGATGCACAGAGATCCTCTGAATCCAGTCTCCCCATTTTACACCAGAGGCTCAAAGGAGTAAAATGAATTCTTACCTCCATGTGATATTTAGTATCTTTAAAAAAATTCACATTCTCCAAAGATGTACCCTCAAATACTTAGGGAAGCAGCAAGGCAGAGTGAAAAGAATACAGAGGGCATACACATGGGGTCATGCAGGATTCCTGCGAGCCCCCGGGGAAAAGTCACTGAACTCTGGGCCTTGACTGCTGCATCTAGAAAATGGGAATAATAATATGGGCTTCTGTGAGGACTGAGATAACATATACCAGTATCTAACAAGGCACTTGGCACCCAGTCTTAACTGAATTTCATCCTACCTTGGCATTTGTCAAGGAAATAGATAACGTGCTTTGACCTATTGCAGACAATTAGGCAGCTAAGTGGCTGAAATGGTGGGATGCTTCTGCAGCAGCCGCTCCTTCTCTGATAGTTCCCACCATATTTGAGAAAATAGAAAAGGAGAAAGGCCCCTCCGGTAAGCCCACCTGTATTTCTGAAGGCATTAGGCCAAGGACTTTGGGTAGTTTTTTTCTGGGCAGCTAAATTTCCCATACCACCGGGAGTTTGCAAAAGCTTTGGGGACTTAGGTCCTCTTTGACCCATAGATCAGATTTCAACTCAGATACTGCCAGTGTCCTCAAAAAGATGACCGTCCCCACACACGATGAAGAAATCCTACCACCTTGCCCCCCAGGCTTCACTTTCCCATGCCTTGATTCTTTGCTAGAAAAAAAAATGAGCTGTACTACCATTTCTTCTCTTGGTTTCATGTCCTTTCCTGTTTCCTTGAATTAATAAGAAGATTCCCCCAACTGAATCAACTGGATTCTGAATTCCATTATGGGCTGAACTGTGTTGTCTCCCCATTGTACAAACTCAGATGTCGAAGTCCTAAATCCCAGTACCTCGGAATGTGGCATTATTTGGAAATAAGGCCATTGCAGATGGAATGATTGTTACATGGGGTCATCACAAAGTGGGTCCCTGCTCCAGGATAACTGGTGTCCTCATAAAAGGGGGAAATCTGGACACACATGGGTGCACAGGGAGAGCACCGCAAAAAGATGAAGGCAGAGCTGGGGCCGATGGGTCTATAAACCAAGGAATGTCAAAGATGGCCAGAAAACCACAAGAAGCTAGGAGAGAGGCATGGAGCCTGCTGACACCTTGACCTTGGACTTCTAGCCGCCAGAACTGTGAGACCTACATTTCTGCTTGAGCCAACTCCTGCTACTCTGCCCCAGCAGCCTGAGCAAACTAAATGGCAGCCACTTCTTTCTGGAAACAAAGCCTCTCTCATCTTCTTAACCTTGTCCCAGGATTGCTGTGGACAGAGCCGTTGGCCCCTCCCTCTTGCACCGCCCTCCCCACAACAGCTTCCACGGGGGCTCTGCTTCACTATCATCCAAGCAGGCTTGATGCTGTCTGTGAACTCAGGTCCCAAAATTTGCCTGGAAACTCCAGTCCAGAGAGCAGTTAGCACCATGCTGGGGTGGGGGGTTGGGCAGAAGACAGCAGGAGCATCATCCAAGGTCACATCCCTCACCTCTGGCCTCCCCTAATCTGACAGCAATCATAGCCTGGGAGATGATAAAACAGATTGTCTTTGTTTTTCAGCCTTATTCAGCTCCCTTATAAGGAAAAACTATGCCCCTTGAAGTCTTGCAGATCAGGGTGCTGTTACAAATCTGAGCTCGCAGATGAGAGACTGAGGTCATCTTCCCTTCTCAGTATAAATAGAAAGAAGTTAAAAGTGGAAAGAAAATGTAAGAAATGAAACATTCTTGCTCTCTCTCTCTCTCTCTTTCTCTGTCTCTGTCTCTCTGTCTCTCTCTCTCTCTCCCTCTCTCATACACACACACACACACACACACACACACACACACACACACACCACCTATAAACACAAATTCTTTTCCACTGGATTGGGCCTCCTTTTATGGATGGATATTCACAAGAATAGATGTATTGGTTTCTGTCCCCTGGGGTAATGATGATAAATACGCCAAGGTCAGTGGCTTCATCAGCCATTGAGACTGCCTACTCTGGCAACGGCAGATAATCATTTACCTGGTGGGTCTAGTTGCCTATACTTCAATTCATGCCTCACAGTGTCACTGAAATGTTTCTTATCTCTCCAAAACACTTGTCTTATTGTGTCTTTCTGGTACAGAAAGAAATTCATAAATTATTGCTGTGCCTGGGGTTTAAAAAAAAAAATCTTGGTCACGGCTCTGTGGGGGAAGAAGTTACTGAAGAATGGAGATGAGGTGGAAAATAAAGTTACCAGCGTGTATACAACAATATTCTGTTCCATGTCCTAGAAAGTAAAAACTCAAGTTTTGGTAGACCCAAAAGATCTGTGATGAAAAATTCTTCCTATTGTAACACTCTTCCTAATAGTACTAATGCTTAATTAAAAAAAAAAATCTATGGGGCGCCTGGGTAGCTCAGTCGGTTTAGTGTCCGACTTCGGCTCAGGTCATGATCTCAGAATTCGTGGGTTCGAGCCTGGCGTCGGGCTCTGTGCTGACAGCTTAGAGTCTGGAGCCTCCTTTGGATTCTGTGTCTCCCTTTCTCTCTGCCCAACCCCCCCCCCCCGTCTCTCTCTCTCTCTCTCTCTCTCTCTCAAAATAAACAAACGTTAAAAAAAAAGTTAAAAAAAAATCTACTAGCATTTATTGAGAACCTACTATGTGAAATGCCCTATGCTAGGTGATAGGACTACCGTCATAAGTGATACATAATTCTAGATTTATTCTCAGCAACATGAAATCTATAAAGAGTACCTGAGGGGAAAAATACGTTTACTTTCCCAAACGTTCACTTTTTGGGAAGCGTATTCCTAGAACAGAGATAGAAAAAGTGGAGTCATGTCATACCTCCTTCTTACATCAGTTTCCCACTGTTGTTTTGTAAATGGATATTGGAGTGGAATTATATTAAATGAATTGCCCCAATACACAGGTTCATATCGCTTATGTGAACAGAGTCTAGCGTGCATGTCTGGGTGGGAAAAGGTTGAACAGCTGTCTTGCAGCATTCACCAATAAGCAGGTAGCCAGGGACTCAACCATAAGCTAGCCGGGCCCTGTGGAAACACAAGGAGAAATACCAGCGGAGATTCTTGTCCTAAGGGAGCTTGTAAACCAGTGGAAAGGACTGACCCCAGAGCACACCACAGTGACCCAAGACAGAGTGAAGCGTTTGTGTCTGTGGGATGGACTGCCAGTGGCTCATCAAATATTTAAAGATGAATGGATATTGCCCTTGATGTATGCCCCCAACACAGGTTGAGAAAAACAGGCCAAAAAAAAAGGCCAAACTACTTCGAGATGATTTTTAAAGTGTGGTATCGGGGGAAAAAAGAGAAATATTCACAAGCACAAGCCCCTGATGTTTTTACCAGTCGTCATGTGTGTGCACACGAGGCCGGGCGGGGCCGGCGGCCCGGGTCAGGATGGTCAGCAAGGGCTCTGGAGCCGGCACCCACTCTAACACCTCCCCATTGGGGAATCTGGGTCAAAGATCACAGCTTCTCTGTGCCTCAGTTTCATTGGCTCTAATGGGGGGATAGTAACAGGACCTACCTCAGAGGGTTATTATGAGGACTGAAGACTTCGTGTGAGGAGTGCTCCTAAAGTAGTGCCTGACACAAAATACGTGCTTGTAAGAATCTGTTAAATTAACTAAATTAAACACCCTGTGTCCCCAAATACTCAATACTTGGGTCTTACATACTCATTTCATGTCATGCCACTTTAAGTCTTTACGTAAATGAAATTATATATATATAAAAATATATTCTCCAATACAGCATCTCCCTCCTCTAAGTTGTTCCATGTTGCCAGTTAATAATACCTTTGATGTAGGCAATATGAACATTAAGTATTTTTATCTTCTCGGTGGCCATGAGCTATTTTTTGTCTCCAAAATTGTGAGACCTGGTGATTATTATACGGTTTTGGGTTTGCACAGTCTTTCCCAGGAGCAAGGCATCGTTCTACAAAACACAAATCCTACTGTAGATAATTCCTTGTGCTCCTCTTCCACCAGTTTGGTTGCGGATTGAGCATTTGTTTCCAGTTCAACATGAACAATAGAAGGTCATCGCCTTTTACAAGAGAGGGTTCCTTTCTAAGCAAATGCAGTGTAGAGAAAGCTGTCTAATTGAGAATTCATGATACCATGATTGGTGATGTTCTCACGCTGACGCTAAGAGCCCCAATCACAGGACTTTAAAAAGTGTACGTTTCTGGGGAGCTTGGGTGGCTCCGTGGGTTAGGCGTCCATCTTTGGCTCAGGTCATGATCTCACGGTTGGTGAGTTTGAGCGCCTAGTCAGGCTCTGTGCTGACAGCTCAGAGCCTGGGGCGTGCTTTGGATTCTGTGTCTCCCTCTCTCTCTGCCCCTCCCCTGCTTGCGCTCTGTTCCTCTCTCTCTCTTGAAAAATAAATAAACATTAAAAAAAAAAAAGTACACAGTTCTGTAACCTGCTTCACTTGAACTCTTTCAGATGTCACCCAAATGTAATCTATTCACAGAGCTGTTCATTACAAATGAAGTCTCTCATTAATTTTATTTGGATAGGGGTCGCTGTGTTTTACACCATGTTGAAGAGAAAAGAGTTAAGTAAAAAGCGAATGGGTGCTCATTTGCACATGCATTAGCATAAACTATTACACAAATTTAACTTGAGAACATCTGTCTATGTGTGCAAAAGCTCCAAAAACAAGTCTGTTGAATCAAGAGAACTTCTTACTTACTATGCATAATAAATGCTTCTGAAAAGAAATCATTTTAAACGTTAAGGTTAAACATACTATTTGGCACATCAATTTATGACCTACAAACCTTACAAGACAAAGAGGCACACAAAAGAAACAACCTATTGTTTAAAGATAAAGCAATCAATAAAACTAGACTCAGAGATGATGAAGATGTAACTATTAGAAAGGGACTTTAATTCAATGAATGATAATATATTAAAAGATCTAGTGGAAAGCTACACATCATGCATGAACAGATATAGAATATCAACAGAGAGTTATACATGTTTTTAAAAAGAAATGGAAGAAATGCTAGGGAAAAAAAACCATATTAGAGACGAGAAATTCTTTAAAGGGATAATTAGCAGATGGAACCAGTTGGGAAAATGTCAGTAAATATAAAGATAGGCCAATATAAGTCATCTAAGCTGAATTACAAAGATTTTTAAAGTGTCAAAGAAAAACAGAGGGAGGCACAGCATCCAAAGCAGGCTCCAGGCTCTGAGCTGTCAGCACAGAGCCCAACGCCAGGCTCGAACTCACCAACCAGGAGATCATAACCTGAGCTGAAGTCGGATACTTAAGCGCCTGAGCCACCCAGGTGGCCCATGGGACAGTTGATATATTTTAAATATGGATTGTGGATTGGAAAATAGCATTTTGTTGGTGCTAAAATTTTTCCTTGATAATTGCACTAGGTTTATTTAAGAGAATGTCCTTGTTCTTAGGAGGTATAAGTGAAATACTTAGGGGCAAAGAAACATGATGGCTGCAGTTCACTCTCAAATAGTTGAGAGAGACAAAAATAACGCAAACGGGGCAAAACATTAACAATTAGTGAAGCTGGTTAAAGGGTACACAGAAATCTTTTGAAAGAGTCTGGCAACCGTTTTTAAGTTGAAAATTAGAAGTTATTTAAGACATATTTTTTAGTTATCCCACTTTGGGTTTCTTTGTTTTTTCCATCATGACAAATGTACTCTTTATTTATTTATTTATTTATTTTTTTTTCAACGTTTTTTATTTATTTTTGGGACAGAGAGAGACAGAGCATGAACGGGGGAGGGGCAGCGAGAGAGGGAGACACAGAATCGGAAACAGGCTCCAGGCTCTGAGCCATCAGCCCAGAGCCTGACGCGAGCCTGACATGGGGCTCGAACTCACGGAGGGCAAGATCGTGACCTGGCTGAAGTCGGACGCTTAACCGACTGCGCCACCCAGGCGCCCCACAAATGTACTCTTTAATCTCCATCCCCTATTTCAACCATCCCCCCTGCTCTCTTTCCTCCTTTTTCCCCCTTTGCTCATTATTTCATTTCTTAAATTCCACATGTGAATCAAATCATATGGTATTTGTCTTTCTCTGACTTACTTCACTTAGCATTATACCCTCTAGTTTCATCCATGTTGTTGCAAATGGCAAGATTTCATTCATCTTTATGGCTGAGTAATAGTCCGTTGAATGTATAAACCACAGCTTCTTTTCCATTCGTCTGTGATGGACACTTGGGCTGCTTCCATGATTTCGCTTTTGTAGATAATGTTGCAGTAAACACGGGTGTGCATGCCTCGCTTTGAATTAGTGTTTTCGTATTTTGGGGGTAAATACCCAGTAGTATGATTACTGGATTGTAGGGTAGTTCTATTTTTAACTTTTTGAGGAAACTGCATACCGTCTTCCACACTGGCTGCACCACTTTGCATTTCTATGAACAATGCAAGAGGGTTTCTTTTTCTCCACATCCTCACCAACACTAGTTTCTCGTGTTTTGAATTTTAACCGTCTGACAGTTGTGAAGTGACACCTCATTGTAGTTTTGCTTTGCGTATCACTCTGATGATGAGTGATGTTGAGCATCTTTTCAAGTATCTGTTGGCCTTACATAAAATTGTAAGTTTTGTTTATAGACCCAATAAGAGAGAAGGTAATAATGAGCAACACAACACGATACAAGGAGGAATACCTGAGTAGAATTGAGCATAAGGCAAAAACAAAAAAGCTACGTTTGTGTGTGTATTCAGCAGTCGAAATAAAAATAAGATAATATGACTCAATGAGGCATGTGAAGGCAGTAAGAGTACATAAATAAGAACTTCCAAGAAGCAAACCATATTCTCAGAGCAAGCCATGTTTTTCTTTAGCACACGGAAGAATGCCGTAGAGTCTAAGAGTACCAGAGTCTTTCACAGTAAAAGAAGGGAAGAGGCTGACGTCTCCTGAAGTGAGCCCAGAGCAGATGGGGGTCAGGGGTTATACTCAGCCCAGGGAGATACTGAGTTTACAGATAGACTTGGCCATTTCTTCGTTGTGGAGCCCTTCCTGAGAAAGCAGGAGTAGTAAGTGGGCAGAGGTAAGACACCTACATAGGTTTATTTTTAATATATGGTATGTTCTCCCAAAGAAGAAATAGAAACTGTACCTATGTAGCATCGGAGCGAAAACCACTCTGAATAGCCAGAAAATCTCAAACTAAAATTGTTAAAAACAAAACAAAACAAAACAAACTTCGGCACACCTTCACCTTTAACCAGGCAAAGCTACCGTAGAGAACAATACAAATGGAATGTTAGGTGTGGTCACCAACTGAAAGGACCAAACGTTGCCCCAGGGATAAAGTGGGTAATTTATGGCACTGAGAAAAGGGGTGGGGTCCCAGGAGGCTGATCTGGGCAGATAAAGAGCACGGTTGATCTCTATTATTTGCAGATTGTATATTTGTGAAAGCTCCTACTCGCCAAAGTTAATTTGTGAGCCCAGAATCAATACTCTGCAGTATGTTCGTGGCCATTTGGGGACACAGGCAGCGCCATGGAAAATTTGAGTTACCCAGGCATTCCCCCTGCTGAGGCTGAATGAGGCAATGTTTCACCTGCTTGTTTCAGCTTTCCCACTGTAAACAAGTGTGCTTTTCACAGTCTGTTTAGTGCCACATTTCTCACACTTTCTTACTTTGTGTGTGTGTGTGATTTTGCTGTTTAAAAGGGCCCCCAAACATAGCGCTGAAATGCTGTCTAGAGTTCCTCAGTGAAGGACGGCAGTGATGTGTCTAAGAAGGCATGTGTGTTAGGTAAACTTCATTCAGGCATGAGTTACAGGGCTGTTGGCCGTGAATTCAATGTTCACGAATCAACCATATATATTAAATAAGGTGTCTTTATATGTTTAAAGTGTATTTATTTGAGTGAGAGAGCACCTGAAAGCAGGAGCAGGGTAGAGGCAGAGAAGACAGGTAGGTCGAATCCCAAGCAGGTTCCTCCGTGCTGTCAGCGCAGAGCCTAATGCGGGGCTTGATCCCACAAATGGGGGGATCATGACCTGAGCAAAAACCAAGAGTCGGATGCTTAACCGACAGAGCCACTCAGGCGTTTTTAAACTGAAATGAGCCTCAAATAAGGTTCTGTATTGAGAAGTTGAGGAAAACGTGACCAGATACTTACAGGAACCCAAACGTGAATTTCCCCCAGAGCAAGGGTTCCAAATTTGTTCTTTCCAGGTTTGCTGTGACCTTATACAACACAACTTGTGTGAGTAGGAATTGACTGTTAGAAGGAAACACATCCTACTCACAGTGGTAGTTGGTTTTGAGGACCGAGTAGGGGAAGGAGCTAGCACTATGAAGCTTTGGTCAATTTGAAAAAAAAAAATGTTACGGATTTAGAGTCACAAGACACTGTTGTTGGAAATGCTGGCGCATGACAATTTATTTCCGTCTGGCACCTGATGCCATGTCACAGCCAGATTATAAAGCCACATTTCTGTGCCAGTAAGGAGTGACCACCTGTAGCTTAAAATCCCTCAAATGGATGTAATGAGATATTTAGCTATTCTGCCCCAAGACAAAGCAACCAGGTTAACAGGAAGCTGTATTTCCCCCCTAATGATTTCAACAATAATGTAAGTATAATCTCCAAATCCCTCAGTCTCCCATGTAAGATGAGTAGTATTTGCCACATGATAAGGATGAAGTGACCTGAAATCCCTAAGGGGGGGGGGGGGGGAAGCATTTGTTCATGCAAAGTATTCTTTTAAGTAAACTAAGTAAAAGGACACTGGGAGATGCTGTCATTCAGTTAACGAGAAGCAACGCCATTTACACAGCCGTAGCTCCGGTCTAAAAGATGAATGAACTTACGCCAAGAGTTTAATAAATATACAAAAGTTTGCTCAAATACTAGTATATTCACCTTTTTTTTAATAATGAGAAAGAAAAAAATAATGAAATAATGAAAACTATTTCAAGAGCTGTCCTTCCATATTAAATTACAGAAGAGCCTCGACGAACCAGAACAAAGGGAAGGGTCACGGATTTTCATCATCTACATTTTCTGATTGGTTAGGGCTTAAGCAGAAATGTCTTGTCCAGCAGTGACATTCCTACAATGTATCGTACAATACTTGGTTGCCCGGGCATAAAATGCTGCTACTAATAATACATCTAATATTTTTGAACATCCGCCTTAGAACTGGTGCTGTCCAATGCTTTTTTACTCACTTATTCCTCAAAGTGGCAAAGTGAAGTCAGGACTCTGGACTCAGGACCCATTTTCACTGACGCAGAAACGGAGGCACAAAGAGATGACGTAGAACAAATGCAGTCCCAGGTGACTGAAATGCTTTCAATGCTTTCTAAAATCCTACTGAACTTCAATGATGCTATAATTCTCTGGGACAGTGAAGGTACAACAGTGAGTTGAAATCTGTTTCCATCCTGGGTCATGGTGTCGACTTTAGTAAATTTCTGGCATTAGAATGCTTCATCGTCATTTGTTTCCAAGTTTCAGAGGAAGATTGGGAAGTGGCTAAGTACCAATACCAAGTAATACCAGTTATCTCTTTTTTTTTTTTTTTTTTTTATTTTTTTTTCAACGTTTATTTATTTTTGGGACAGAGAGAGACAGAGCATGAACGGGGGAGGGGCAGAGAGAGAGGGAGACACAGAATCGGAAACAGGCTCCAGGCTCCGAGCCATCAGCCCAGAGCCCGACGCGGGGCTCGAACTCGCGGACCGCGAGATCGTGACCTGGCTGAAGTCGGACGCTTAACCGACTGCGCCACCCAGGCGCCCCACCAGTTATCTCTTTTAATGGTTTCTTACTATAGGATAGCTGCCCACATTGCTGTACTTCCGGTAAAAACCAGGCCTTTGCAAATTAGGGGAGAGGGCTTTGATCTCGTGCCACTTATTACCGGGCAGTGTATGGCACAATGATCTGCCTTATGAAAGTAATATGCTTACAGGTTGGGCTGAGGGTCCAACCACATTCCAGACGGCTTCAATGGCTCTTTAAATGAACACTCCTACCTCATGCGAAGTTTAGTCTTTTTTCTTTAGGAAGCTTACCTTTTCATAAACTTTGTAATGACAAAAATGACCTCCAGTTCAAGATAGCTCCTTCTTATCATTGACCATGGGAGTCAAAGGGCTTGACTTTTAATTCCAATTCCTTTAAACAGCTGAGGCCTGCTGAGACCCAATCATCTTGCTGTCACTGGTATATTAACAGCGTTTTCATATCACAGCTCACCATTGCTTTTACAGTCATCTTATTGTTTCTCTGGGCACCAAGTCACCTATCTATTCCTGAAAAACAGAGTTTGTACGCTACCGTAGAAATGGCAATTAAAAACCACTGAACGAGGACAGATAGACTTCAAGCTCATGTTTCATTGTCATCGATCACAACTGCTGTAGAAAACCACAGCGGATCATTATGAAAGCGTATAAAATATTTGGAAACTCCGACCATAAAACATCTCCATTAGCAAGTGGGTTTATTGACATAACTGAACATAACAACATATAACATTTATTCATTTCCCACCGAAAGACTTTCCAGTCGAACTGTTTTCACATAGCTTTTACTGTTTTTCCGTGAAGTATTTTCAGTGATGTTCTGCTACGAAAGGGTGGGTGGTGGGAAGGTCCAGAGGTCTTTTCCAGACTTTCAGTGGGGCTCAATATTTCACTGCTGTGCAAAGGAACAGCTAAAAGATGCCATCACTGTACAAATGAACAAAACTAGGGGAACCAGGGGTACAAAATAGCCCGGAGGTTGCAAAACAGAGTGAACGACTCCTCTCCTGCGTACTAATAGGCTCGGGATCGGTCACAAGCCTCGGCAGCAGAGTAAGAATGACAGCCTCTTTCCTGTGGTTGGTCAAGTTTGGGCCCCACAGATACGACTATCAGAGAAGCAGCTGTACTTTAAGTGGTCTGGACATTCACTCATCTGAACATGAACAGAGATCAGTTCATTTAGATGCCTGGGTCCCTGCTCAGCTGCTGGGCCAAGGGCAGGTTTGGCTCAACGGACCAAACATAAAAGGAGAGCCCTGGGGAAGGACCCCCGGTCTAGGATAGATTCCCTGAGTCATCAGGACCATCAGGGGCGTAAGGCCCTAAATAGAAGATTCGCTGTTAGCCTTAGCACCATTGTAGTCGCCTCCACGGCACCCCACTGCCAATAAATCCATAACCATGGACAGTATAACCGTGCAGATCTTCTCTGGAACCGCTTTTTTAGACCACACACAAAACTGCTAATGTAAACCAAAGCACTACGGTTAGCGATAAACATGTACTTCATAAATATCAGGGGACCAAAGTGTCCCAAATAGTTGAAAACGACGGAGGAGCAAATAAAGGAGCCTAATTCTAAATTTAAAGCAAAACAACATTTTAAAAGAAATACTGCAATTAGTAACTAAACGATAAGATTTAATAACGTGGTACAACACTGGGTAGTGGAGGGATTAACTCGCAAAATATATAATTATTTCACAGTGAGGTTTAAGTACTCCTAACAACCTTCTGGCTTTAGTAGAAACAGACAACCACTGATGTATACTTTTTCACATTTTTCCCGATAATTTCTTCCTCTCTATTTTATATAGAGTAAGACATTGCTGTGATTGAGCGTCACACTATCAATTGACCATCACCTTTTGCTTCCTTGCTATTAGGAAATTACCTTTATCACTTAACTGTGCAACCCCAGAGAAGCAGGGCACCCTCAACTGCGTGTCACTGATAAAAACACAAGAAGTACCACATCGTATTCATTCCAATCTGGACACATTGTCAGAGATGCGGTTAAGTGAACTAGAAGGCTGCCCTTCCCTGCGGGGTCATTGGTTACGCACGCGTTAGTTAACATTCTTTTATCAAGTTCTGGCACTGAAATTTCCTTCTGCATATACAGGTTCAGAAAAACAAAATTAAAAAGCCACAGGAACAACCCTGACAGAGAAGTCTTGCGTGCAGCCTTCTCCTGAGAAAGTAGGTCACCTTAGTTAACCCCAAGGTCAGCGAATGTTTTTGCGGTGTTAATGTTAAAAAGAAAATACTAGTTGAACCACTCAGCTCAACTAAAACAGTCCTTGAGTTTATTGTCAGTTTGTTACATGGCAGAGATCTTCACATTCCTGAAAGAAAAAAAAAATAGCGTCTCTGATTATTTAAACATTAAATTATCCTGAATGTTCTATTAACCAACATGAAAGAGTTCCTTGGTGAGTGTGTTAAACTTTACCACCTGTTTACAACATCACCTTCTTGGCCGAGACCGCCAGGCCAGTGCAGTCAAGTTGCCAAGCCTCCTTTGTAATACTAAATAAGTTCCTTTTTTCCTTAAATAGAACAAAACTCTCGTTTCACATTGAACAAACAAAGAGCATGCACCCGAATCTCTTTCTGGCCACACTGGGGGCAAAAGCACCCTTTTCTACCCCAAAGGGGGACAGGCTCTTGTATCGCAGTGCTACAAAGGCCATTGCCACAGCTGTGCCAAGGTCTCCCTGTAGAAGGCGGCTTCCCCCCGTCTGAGCTCCATCATCCATTTGTCCCCTACTCTTGGCCTTGACCAAGTACCACCCATTCACTTCATGAGCGGGTACTGGGAACTGGGGGTGGCGAGGGGTTGCCACAAAAGGGGGAAAGGAGAAACTCTGATAAAATGAGATCTCCCCTTGAGGCGGGTTGAGGGGTTCCGTGGAAAGTGGCTCCTCAAGGCCAAAGAGAAGGTTTCCACAACCTCGGAGGCTCTGGATCTAGTCAGCAAATCGCTGCAGAAGATGATCTTCCCGTCTCAAGCTGCCACCTGTGCCGCCGCCGCCGCCGCTGTCCATGAAGCGGTCGCAGGGGAACTCGATGAGGTCCGCCTCGCTGAGAGCACACACGGTGGTGCGCGGACGGTGGGACTGGAATCCAGAGAAGTCGGCGGACACCCCGGTGCCCATAGAGCGCAGGGGACGTCGGGTGGAATACATGTGTCTAACATGCACAGGGGCCCCACCCTTCCGCCTAGCCCGCAGCTTCCTCCGCAGCCAGCGTGACGCCCAGGCCGCCAAGGCCAGGAGCACCAGCAGTGCGTTGACGGCCAGCAAGACCAAGGTCAGCAGCTGGTAATCTACGCTGCTCCGGCTCCCAGGCTCTGGCAGGGTGACCAGCCCAGCGCAATGGTCACGGGGGGCCACCGGGCAGACCCGACCCCCGAGGACCCCCTCGACGCACACCAGGTAGGGTGTGTCTCCGCGCAGCTCGCGCAATGTGGCCGAGTCGCTGCGCTCTGGCAGGTAGACAAAGCGGTGGAACTTAGGCTGCTGGCCAAAGCGGTCGAAGAGCAGACGAAAGCGCGCGCCGCCCAGCGGCGGGGGGCTGCGGTGCTGGCGCACGGCCCAGCGCACCGAGGCGCTGTCGGCGCCCACCGCCTCCACCGTCAGGTTGCACAGGATGAACTTGTTGAAGTCGCACGGGTCAGACACCAGCGGCGGCAGGCCGACCCCGCCGTCGGACTGGGCGGTGCTCTCCTGCTGCTGCGCTGCCAGACGCTGCTTTGCCGCGCGCTGCCAGGGGTCGCCAGCGGACGATGGCGCAGAGACGGGTGCGGCCGTCGGGGTGGGCTCCGCATGGGCAGCATCCGCAGGAGTCGGAGGTCCCCGTTCGGGCTTCTGAAGCAGGTCCAGAGGGTGTGGCGCCGGGTCCGCGTTAGCAGCGGCGGAGGGGCCCGGCTGCTGGAGGCCCGGGCCCCGTCGGCTCAGCCTCAGAGCGCTGCGGTTGCCCAAAAGCTCCCTGGCGGCCCCATCCCAGACCACCCCAGGCAGAAATCGCCCGCGCTGCTGTGGCTGCGGCTGTGGCTGCGGCTGCGGCTGCGGCGGCAGCTCCTCCGCGAGGCCACCTGCAGGGGGCGCCACCTCCTCCCCGGCGGCTGTGGGCAAGGGCCTCCGCAGCCCTTCCACGGTCGGGGAAACTGAGGACGAGGGACTCGCACAAGACCCGTTCTGCAGCTGCTGGTCATCCAGGTAATCCAGGTACTTGCCCCGCAAGGCCGGGGGGTGGCGACACTGCACGAAGACCGTGAGAAGACGGCCTTGTGAGTGCCAGTCGCCCATCCAGCGCTTCAGGCCCCGCAGACGGCAGTCACAGGTCCAGCCATTGCCGTCTAGATCCAGCCGGTAGAGGGCCGGGCTGGCAGCGAAGATGTCCCCGGAGAGAGCGCTGAGCGCGTTGTCGCGCAGGCTGAGCTCGCGCAGCCGGCCCAGGTGGCCAAAGGTAGTGGGGTGCAGAGCTGACAGCGCGTTCCCGCTAAGGTCCAGCGCCTCCAGGCTGTGCAGAGGCTCCAGCAGCTCCACGGGCAGTTGGCTCAGCCGATTCCCCTCCAGGCGCAGCTCGCGTAGGGCCTCCAACCCCCAAAAGGCCTCCGGCGCGAGGTGTGAGAGCTGGTTGCCCCTGAGGGAGAGTAGGCCGAGACGAGGCAGGTGCTGGAAGACGCGCGGCCCGAGGTGCTGGAGGCTGTTGGCCGAGAGGATGAGGGTGGAGAGGGAGCGCAGCGGTGCGAAGGTGGCTGCATGGCGCAGGGAGGGCTGCAGCTCGTTGGCAGAGAGGTTGAGGAAGCGCAGTTTGCCCAACTGGGCAAAGGCGTTCTTGCCCAGAAAGCGGATCCGGTTGGACTCCAGATGTAGGTAAAGCAAGTTGCCCAAGGGGGCGAAGACCGCGTCCGGCAGCGCCCCCAGGGCGTTCCCGTCCAGCCTCAGCTTGACCAGACTCTCCAGGCCCTCGAAGGAGCCGCGGCTTAGGCGGCCGATCTCGTTCCCGTTGGCGTAGAGGATGCGCAGCTTGCGCAGCGGGGCCAGAGTGCCCGGGACGAGCGCCTGCAGGAGGTTGTTCCCCAGGTAGAGCTCCTCCAGCCGCGAGAGCTTCTCGAAGGTCTTGGGGTGCAGAGCGCGAATCTGGTTGTACTGCAGGTCCAGCCGTCTGAGCTGCCCCAGGCGGTGGAAGTCGAAGGCCGTGATGTTGGCTATGAAGTTGCCGCCGAGGCTGTAGGTGAGCACGTCCTGGGGGCTCGGCAGCGAGCTGGTCTTGGGCACTGCGCGGAGCCCCCTATTGGTGCACAGGAGGTGCTGGGGGTGCTGGCAGTCGCACCGCTCTGGGCACACGGGCTGGGCCCGCGGCGGGAGCGCGAGGCAGCCGTACACCACGAGTAGGAAGCGCACGGCGCGGGCAGCCTCCATCGCCGCCCGTCCTGCGTGCTGCGGCCGGATCGTCCTCTTGGCCCGCCTGCTCTATGTCTCCTCTGCATTCCCCTTGGCCTGGCCAGAGTCGCTAAATGGCCTCTTTCGGACTCCGCAGCGCGGTCCAGCCCCTCCTCCGCCCTTTGTCCGGTGGCTGGCCCGGGTCTCTGCAGGCGGGTTCCCCCAGCCAAGTCAGGCGGCGCGGGGCGCTCCGGGAGCTCCGGGTGCTACTTGTTGCATTTCTGCACAAAACTGTTTCTCCGGGTGTGCGTCGGGGGGCGGAGGGAGGGAGGGAGTCAGACCTGAGCTTTTTGTTTGCAGCTGAGTCCGGAGAGCTGGATTCCCTGGCACGGATTCTCCCCGCCGAGCGGATTCCCCAGCTGCAGGCGGGAGCCCTTCCAAGAGCTCCTCGGGGCGCGGCTTGGCTGCTGTGCCCCGGCGGCTCCGGCCCCCGCAGCTCGCGCCTCCTGGCTCTCGGTCCCGGACCAGGAGCGCGGCCTCGGTGGAACAGCCGGGGGAGGAGCCGGGGGTGCGCAGGCTGCGTCCGGAAGGGACCCAAGTCGGCGAGTGGCGGGCAAACCGGGCGGAAATTCGTTCTTCCCACACTCTGCCCCCCGGGGATGCAGGCGGAGAAAGAGGAGACGGCGGAGGGAGGACAGACCCCGACAGGGGGAGGAGGAAACGCTAAGTGGCTCCGCGTCTGGTCAGCCCAAGCCGGGGACGCCGAGTGAGAAAAGTAGGGATTAAAAACAGCTGTACGGGTCGGCCCTGGACGCAGGGCTGGGGGCGGGGGTGGATTACCGGGCCAACAAACGGAATTTGCAGACAGAGACCTTTTTATTTTAGATGAGTACACCAGGCATTTCGGAGCATTGGGAGCACGGATGCTCTTACTCGTTTTTAAGTCCCTTGCTCTTCCAGGTGCCACCCTGCGGGGGAAGTTCAGGCAGCACGGACTGCGCAAACATTCTGTAAGACGTTTAGGGCAGCACCCCGTTGGCTACAAAGAGCTGTCGGTGGGCTAGAAGAGGCCAGGTCAGCCCCTTCTGAATGTTGGGTGTTTGGATTTTTGACGTGGCTGTCCAGGTAGCCCAGGAGAGGCATCGCCTCCTTTAGGGATCTGAACCGAGTATTCGCTTGGCCCTGCTGTAGGTCAGAGCCTGGAGAGTCTCAGAACTGGTTCTACCGCTGTGGAAGTGTTTCTGTCAGATTTTGGTGATTTAGTCCCATTAATCCTCCTCCAGTCGTACAGGCCTTGGGGTAGGCTCTGCACGTGTGCATATATATATGTATAAAACCTTCATTGACCCTCTGGTAACTGCTGCCTGCGGGGGTGGGGCCCAACCCCTTGATGCTTGGGACTTCTAGTGATCTTCAAAATCTTTAGACCCCAGACGTTCTTAGGCCTGGCTTAGTGGCGGGATGGGGGGCGGGGGGAGGGGGGGAATCTTAGCACTTATCAATATAGAATGGAGCATTTGTCACTAGCTCCTTTGAGGGCAGCCCCTGCTGAGAATGAGGGTGGGCAAGGAATAGCTGTTTTAGTATTTGTTCATGCAAACTGCCTTGCTAAAAATAAAGGCCTCTTCTCTCCCCCTCCCTGCCCCAAATGTTCAGAAAATGTGATTTTAAGGACCTACTGCGTGAAAAATTAAAGGAGACATATCCTCACCTCAAGAGGCTGACTAGTAGGGAGGGCATAGAAAGGTTGAGTAATAATAGAAGGCAGTAGTAAGAGAAAGCCGTTGAGGTGCAAGGTGATTTTTAGTAATGCCGGTGTTTGGCAGTGACTGAGTGCCTCATTTAGCCTCGTGTAGGCAATTGATAGAGACAAGTTCTGAATTTAAGGAAAGAGATCACTGGCTGCATGGTCAGCGAAGACTTCTGGGGAAGCAGGGTCCAGGGAGATGGGTGGAGGAGAGCTAGGGGGTGGTCAGTATGAAATGCCGCTTCGGGGCACAATGAACAGACCAAGTTTGTGCTGTGCTTTGAGTTTTCAAATAAAGGATGAATGTGGGAAACCAAGTTTCTGTCTTAACAAGATAAACCATAGATTGGTTTTTAGTTCTCGTTGTGAGAAATTTCTGAAACCTTTTTAGGTCTTGACTCTAGGCCTCTTTAGGAAGGTATGGCGGCCCTAGTGGGTGAAACCCCGGCTGGCACAGTGTAGCATATGCCTTCCTGTGTTGGGCCCCAGAAGCTGTTAGGAGGACTTTCAGAAGTCCTTGCTGGCAACCGAGGTTGTCCCGTTGTTTCAGAGGATAGCATGGTAAGAAGCTACTGGCTTTCGGGGTGCCTGGGTGGCTCAGTCGGTTGGGCGGCCGACTTCGGCTCAGGTCATGACCTTGTGGTCCGTGAGTTCGAGCCCCGCGTCGGGCTCTGTGCTGACAGCTCGGAGCCTGTTTCGGATTCTGTGTCTCCCTCTCTCTGCCCCTCCCCCATTCATGCTCTGTCTCTCTCTGTCTCAAAAATAAATAAATGCTAAAAAAAATTAAAAAAAAAAAAAAGAAGCTACTGGCTTTCAAAGGGAACCACTGCATCTAGCTGGGATGGAGCCATGACAGCATTTGCTTTGAGTCTATGGTGTGAGGACTGCACACACAGCCATCAGAGCAGAGAAGAGGTTGGAAGCTGAGAGAGGTGTAACACAGAAGAGGGAGATGCAGAGATCAGACCCCATCCCTTTGCATAAGCTTCCTCTCCTCCTGCATCTGCAGAAAACTTGCAGAATGAGGGCAGGCAGCGTCCCATCAGAGGACCTCTATAGTTGGACTAATCAGTCACTCCACTTGAAGTGTCTTTCCTTTAGAGGTGCCTCTAAGGAAGATTTACAAAGTCATCAGATCGCTGCAGATGTTCAGTGTTTCTCAGTGTCTTTGGTGTTATTGCCCGGCGTTTAACACTCCTTCCGGTAGTGCTGGACTGCAGGTAGAAATAATATCGTACGTGGTTCCTGTCAAAAGACAATTGCTTTTCCATAACGTTCCATTTTCTTGAAGTAATCCATCTGCCCCCTATAGTTAACCTTGCTTAAAATAGATATAGTGTGCCATACTTCAAATAAGTATACACAGCTTTTGATAGGTGTTGCTTGTGCCCTCAGTCAGTTTCAGTAAGACTTTGAAATCTACAGATGAAGTGGTAACACATATGGGGGCTCAGCGCAGATTAATGCTTTCTGAAAAAGCGTGGTTACTGTCTTTTTAACAAATGTTTCCCTTTCTAGAGGCATGTAACTTGAGGTCAACTTTAAAAATGAATGACATTTAAATCCTTCAGAGTACATTTATGCCATGTTCCTATGCGCCACCCCCCCCCACTTGGTCTCCATTTCTGTAATGCTACAGGGTTCAGGTGTTTGATTTATTTTTAGACCATCTCTCTCTTCCAGGAGTTAAAACGGTGTTTTGCTTGAATTCGGCAGTACCTAGAGCCCCTGGTAGTGAAGAGCTATCATAGCAACTCCAAAACTGCATTTGCTTTGAATGCTGGTTGATCAGGCAGGAAGAATTTAGCGAGACTCTACCAAGTGCCAAATCCCAGGGTGCGACAGCTCAGTGGGGAGGCTGATGGGCAAGGAGCGGGTGTAGCACTGAGTGAGAAGCATTGTGGGAGTTGGGGGCGGGGGTAGCTCTAGGAGACCTGAGAGGGCACCTGGCCTGGACTGAGAGCTTGAGGAAGGTTTCCAGAGGAGGAAAGTGCTGGGAGCTTGCAGATCCATGCGAGAGAGGCCCTTAGGAACCTCCAGATCTTCTGTCTTTGTTGATGAGATTTTTTTGACATCTGTTTTTTTTTTTTTTTTTTTTTTTAACAGTATCACACAACTTCACTCATACAAGGACTTCCAAATAAATACTCCCTTACTCCTTTTTAAGCACTTCTGCAGGTAAGGACTTCTACGTAAGACACTGACTTCATCGTATTTGTACTGCAGCATCAAGAGGCATCTCTGCTAAATAAAGCAGGTGCTCTGCAGAGAAAATGTTATCTGTCTGGTTTCTGCCTTCTAGAACGTTGAAATCTGTGACAGTGGGTTTGTGTGGAATGCGGTGTGCAGTTGATAGAACATTCAGACCAAGGCGTTCACTTACATGAAATATACATAGATATAGATACAATGTATAGATACTCTTGGTAGTCCTGTAGGGTTTGCCCCCCTTGGATCCCGCACTTTAGAGGGCTTTGTTCCAGTCCTCCTCTGGTTGTGTCCCTCTCCAGAAGAGCAGGATTCCAGGCTTCCAAAGGTATGTGCCCACCCACAACCCATATCCCCACTCCTGCTCAGGGTTCCTGGGACCCTGGAATTTCCTACTCAACTGCCTAAGGCTGTGAAGACCTTTTATCCATCTGTCCTCTCGGGGGCTGATGATGCCACAAGTGGGTATATGCCTCGGGCCAAGTGAAGGCCAAAAGACAGCTGTGCAAAAAGAATCTGGAGGTGTGAGCTGGGATTTCCCGTGGCATGCCTGGGAGGCCACTGAGAGACTGGGTAATGCAGGAGCCAGAGCTGAGAGGAGGAGCCGGGGACCAGGGATCTCCTCTCACACTCTAACCCTGGGCTTCTCGAATATTAGAGACAGGCCCGTCCATATGTAGCTTTTGGGGAGGGAAAAAATACATATACTTGGATTTACAAAGAAAAAGGAGAAAAATAACAGGAGTTTGAAGGAAAGCGTTTTCTAAAATGTAAATTCTACTTTATTGCAACATAACCTATACCCAGTTTTCTATAAAAAACAATACTTTTTAGGGGCGCCTGGGTGGCGCAGTCGGTTAAGCGTCCGACTTCAGCCAGGTCACGATCTCACGGTCTGTGAGTTCGAGCCCCGCGTCAGGCTTTGGGCTGATGGCTCGGAGCCTGGAGCCTGTTTCCGATTCTGTGTCTCCCTCTCTCTCTGCCCCTCCCCCGTTCATGCTCTGTCTCTGTCTGTCCCATAAATAAATAAAAACGTTGAAAAAAAAAAAAAACAATACTTTTTAGCAAAAGTAAGGACATTGTTGTCTCCGTTGAAATGCCTATCTCTTAACTATGTAATGCCTTTGTTTATGGATGGATCCAGGCTTGATCATGTTCCGGGGGATTCAAGTATTGATTATGCTTAAATGTAGAATTTGGATAATCGCAGAAGGGATTGCTGTGGATAATCCACAGAAGGAACAGAAGGGAATGCTGTTCATGAGAGAAACAAGAGCTTTGTCGTTTCACTTTTGGAGAGCTTGCCCTTTAAATCTCAAGCGCACCGCTGGGTGTTTGCAGGGGTCAGAAGCATAAGCAAGTCTGGGCTGGCTCCATGACATGTATGTATGGTGTAAGCGTTCTTGGGCGTTCTTGCCCAGGCCTGGGATCTTCTTGGGCTTGCCAGGGATGTGCAGTGCTTTCTTCCCAAGCAATCTGTGGTTCCCTTGACCTTCAGCTGTAGAGGCAAGAAGGATTCCAGGCCGTGTCTTCAGTAGCCCCTGGACCTGGTGCCAGTTGACCCAGGCTGTTCTGGGGTGGGAAGGGTTAGGGGGAGGAGAGCTGTGGCCGAGCTCCCTGCTGCGGGGAGAGATAGACCGGCCAAGTTCTGCTGGAGCAGTCTCCCAGAGCTTGCTCAAGGCAGCCTGCAGAGAAGACAGCTGTTGCCTCACCCCGGCTCAGCCAGCCCGAGACAGGCAGCAGGGCCCCCGACATGGATGAAGTAGGAAACCAAGAATCCCCAGTGATTCTTTTTTTTTTAAGTTTATTTATTTATTGAGAGAGAGAGAGAGAGAGAGAAAGTGAGCGTGCGCTCAGAGAAAGTGAGGGGCAGAGAGGGAGGGAGGAAGAGAGAGAATCCCAAGCTGACTCCATGCTATCAGCACAGGGCCCTACTAGGGGCTCCATCCCATGAGAGATCATGTGAGATCAGGACCTGAGCCAAAACCAAGAGTCCCACACTTAACCTGCAGGGCCATCCAGGCACCCCTTGCAGTGGTTTTTTGCATTTTATCAAACAGCCCCCCAACTCTCTTTCTCTGTCTGAGTGAGCCTCATCTTAGCTCCAGTCTGAGAGGCAAGTTTCTTTGCCTTGGGGATTAGGAATGTGAAGAAGAGGACCAATCGGTTACAGTATATCTGCTGGGTTCTCCACGGCCCCCAACCTTAAGCAAATAGGAAGGCAGATTCCTGACTAGGTATCGGCTTTACTAAATCAGCATCTCCAGGGGCAGAGCCCCCAGGTGATTTTTGTGCACACTTAAGTTTCAGAAAACCAGTAGACGGTATTTCTAAGATACCTGCTTATGAATGGCTGGTTGTATTATAATAACATCAGTAACGATGACCGGCACTCATATAGTGCTGGCTGAGTGCCACGCGGTGGTGTAACGTAGCATATTTATTTCCACAGCTACCTTGCGAGGTAGGAACTATTGTTAACCCATTCTACAGAGGAGGAAACTGAGGGGCTTAGTAAAAATACAGGATCCTAGGCCCACCCGCAGAGGCTGATTCAGAACCTCCAGAATAGGGCCTAGGGATCTTTAGTTAGCACATTCCCACGTATTTCGTTAGGTATTGCCACTGGAGGAGAATTCTTACGGGCTTTTTCAGACATTTCCGTGTCTCCTCTGCTAGGAACCCAGGGGTAGAAAGATGAGCGAGATGCAGGATAGAGTTTGTTTTTGTGTAACTGAAATTTTAGAGCGGTAATCCAATGATGTCCTCCCTTGGATAGAATGGAGTCAGTAGCCTAAGGAAATGCTTTGGGTACAAAAGTGTCTCTTAATTCCTAAATACCAAAATATTTGTCATCTCGAGGAACCAGACTTATAATTGTATTTTATGGTACAGCTTTCCAATATTCTCTTATTTGGGTTTCTTCACACTACAGTAATAACATTTATTTAGCAGTTTGTGTCCCCACCCAGCTGGGAAGACAGCAGCCTTATTTTGCTTCATTTTTGTGGTACTCAGCAGCTGTTGTTGACTTATCAGAGAGTTTTCACAAAAAATCTAGAAGAAAAAAAATTTTAGTATTAATAGCTGTTATCTCTATGTGGTAAGAACACGAATAATTGTTTACATTCTGGTTTTTTTGGCATTTCCTGAATGATGTATGATCATCATGTGTTGCTTTGAAATTAGTTAAAAAATACTTTGAAAACAAAATTGTAAAAAACAAACCTAATATCTGGTTTTGACCTCAACGTAAGTCTCCTGAGGCAGTCAGGTGAGGATATGAATATATCCCAGTTTGGAGGAGAGCGTGCTAAGAACTAGAGAAGTTAGCTAACTTCTGGAATGATCTAGCACTATAATAATAGAGTGCAGACCACAGTCTAAGCCGTTGGCTTCTGACCTCAGGTTTTTATAGTTGGACCTTGCTAGGCTCCCTGTTGATACATGCCTGTAAGTACAATGAAGGAAGCCAGTTCAGGGTGATATTCAAACACTTAGCAGCTGGTACAGTAAGAGCACCAGCCAGACAGGTTTGGCACAGCCCCAGTCAGGACAGAAGGATGCCATGAGCAACCAGCTCAGCATGCCAGTGCCCACCAGCTGAAAGGAGACTTGCCTGTACTTGATTAAAGTTTTTGAATGGTGCTTTAGACCTCCATCCCTGTCTCTCTTTTTTTCCCCTTAATAACTACATTATTAAAAACGATCTTCTTAAGGCTTAGGCACAATATAATCAGTAACCATGAGAAACAACACACAAAGCCTTCCTGGGTCCAAGTTCTTCCAAATTGCAAACTTGCCTGGAGCCCGTTTCTTTGGGCTCCAGTCTTCACAGAACATTGGCGAGAGGGTGAAGTCATTGATTTTCACAAAACCTGAGTTTTGTTTTCAACGTATAATTCAGAATTTCTCTCCCCTTCTCTTCAGTAAGTTGATGGACACATTTGAAGGGAATTCAGTTCAGAAAAAAAGTACTATTTTTCTCACAACTTGATCTGAATAGTTATAAATAACGGCTTACAAATATTTGTGGGTGGAGGGGGGGGCACTTCTTTTGAAGAGTATCAACTTCAAGGATTAGTAACCCATCCTGTCAGTTATCAGTGATTTATTTTCAAAGCCTGGATGCACACATGTCAAGCCCCCGCCCCCCCATCTGTCCCTGAGCTGCAGGTGTCTCCTTATTCTAATGTCACGTATTGGGTCAAAATAAGGGAGGCAACTTCATAGCCATGCCGCTGAAAACTGTGGCTCTATCCTGGCAAGAAACAGTCTGTCAATCTCAGCAATGGAAATAATCTTGGACAGTCAAATAATTGACTATATACAGTGTAAATACCCTCAAAGTGTTTGCAGATTTCATCAAAAGACCAGATGTTTTTTACTCAAGACCCGGAACATGGCAGTAAAGGAAATTAGACGAAGGGAGTACCCATCCCCTTTTTGGAGTCTCTGTAATTTTCTATAAAGATTTGCACTTTGATTATGCTTGGTAGCACCATATGCTGGAGTGAGATGCAAGAACAAAGGTTCCAGCCACAGTACTGGAGCCTTGCTGTAGGCAGGATCACATATTTCTGTTGATAGAAAGCTAATGGATACATAGGACACTCCTCCAACTCCCGTGCCTCCCTATTTGATTTCTGAAATATAATTGATAACATTGCTAATGTGAACGTTCTGAGCATCCTTTTCATTGTCTGCTATAATACATTGTGGGTTGAAAAAGTGGTGGTTACCACTGAAAGATATGTAGAACTACAGAATTTCCAAAAGCTTACTGTACATTGTCAAGTTTTATAGTGTGTATGACCTTAAAATTTTGGGGAGTGAGGGGTTGCTGAAAGCCGCTTTTCTTTGGCTAGTAAGAGGACAGATTTTTTTTTCGCACTCTACTTTATGATCACAGTGTTGTACAGTGAGCCTTTGTTTTTGCAGTTAAAAATCTTCCTAAAAATGCACATGATACCATATTCAGTCTTGCTTTTCCCATTGTCCTGACATGTCCTTCCTCCTTCCTTGTGACAAACGTTTTTGCTTCTAAACCTCTTTAAAAAAATCAATCTTGAGGGGCGCCTGGGTGGCGCAGTCGGTTAAGCGTCCGACTTCAGCCAGGTCACGATCTCGCGGTCCGCGAGTTCGAGCCCCGCGTCGGGCTCTGGGCTGATGGCTCAGAGCCTGGAGCCTGTTTCCGATTCTGTGTCTCCCTCTCTCTCTCTGCCCCTCCCCCGCTCATGCTCTGTCTCTCTCTGTCCCAAAAATAAATAAATGTTGAAAAAAAAAAATTAAAAAAAAAATCAATCTTGATAATGGAAATAATCTTGGATAGTCAAATAATTTACTGTATACAGTGTAAAAACCCCTAAAGCGTTTGCAGATGTCATAAAAAAGCCAAACATTTGTCATAAACTACCCATGTGATGTGTACAGGGTGAGCAGAAGACGGAGTCCACTGGCTGGGTCTCTGACCTTGAGCCACTTCAGTCTTTCTGATCAGTGGTTCATTTTCTCATCTATATGAAGGGACAGATCATACTTGCTCAATGTACGCGTTTGGGGAAATGTATGGGAAAGTGCTTAGTAACTACCAGAGTTAGGAAAACAAGATTCTTGCTAACATTTCAACCTCATGCAAGTCTTCTCTGTGAGAATCTGTGGCCCTCCAGGGCAGGACCGTGTCTTTTGCATGGCTTGTCGGTGTTGCAACGCTCAATGGGGCCTTTTCTTAAATGTTTTTTTTTTAATGTTTATTTATTTTTGAGAGAGAGAGAGAGAGAGCATGAGTGGGGGAGGAACAGAGACAGAGGGAGACACAGAATCTGAAGCAGGCTCCAGGCTTTGACCCATCAGTACGGAGCCCGATGCAGGGCTTGAACTCACCAACCGTGAGATCATGACCTGAGCAGAAGTCAGACACTTCACTGACTGAGCCACCCAGGTGCCCCAAGTGGGGCCTTTTCTTAAATTGCGAGTCTCTAATAAATGTTCAGTTGAGCCGAAAAGTAAAGAGGAGGAGGGCACATTCCAGGTAACCGTTCTTCTATCTTTCCTGGTAAGTTCTGTTTCTGTCTTTTCATTGTTTCCTTGCTCTACCCCAGGCTGCCTGGGCTCAGAGCACTCCGTCTTCAGCCTCAGGTTCTTCCCGAATAGCTGTATGGACAGGCCTAGATTCTGGGCCATCAGTTAGCTCACACGGTGAATCACTTGACCACTGTGGGTGTCATGCTTTATGAAGTGTGGTTATAACACATCAGCGTTTGCCCGGAAGGTTGTATCATCAGTAGTAGCCTTTGTGAAGTTAAAGGATTATGAGGGGGGAAAAAAAAGGAGTTCTGCGGTCAGCATGGACCATAAACCACGTCTCCGTCTTGGAGAGTCACGGTGCAAGATAGCATGTTCAAGGCTTTGGGAAATACTAGAGAAAACAAGGAAATGGGGGTTGGCAGGTAGGACTATTAACCTACAGTGAGAAACACTGGATTAAAATGATCACTAAAATCTCCTCCAGCTTGAAACACTAAGGAACCCATGGACCATTATTCAATATTACTAGAATGTGTTAAAGGTAAAGTTCTTTGAATGTGATGTTCTATGTTGAGCTTGACTGATCTCGACAACTCATGGTATCCGATTGGTTTAATATGACTCCACGGTTGGCGGGGAAACATATACCGAAGTTGTCTCCCGTCTCTCACAGTCCTGGAAAACTTGTTTGCTTTGCCCCCATGTTGTCAAACTAGGAAATTATTAGACATTTGTTTCCATCAGGATACGAGCGGTAGAAACCCATAGTTGTAAGTACCATTTGGCGTATTGACAGTTCTGGGCTTAAAAAGCTGTTGATGCTTCAAAAATATTGGTTAGCCACTGTGCGAACGCTGATGGGATGTTTCCTGGAAACCTAGCCATTTGGTGAAAATTCCAATAGTGAAATCCTCAGGCTACTTCCTCTAGTATCCTTGGGTGTCAGAAACTCATTGATGATCAGTACATGACTCTTGTGATTCCCCTAAGTAATGGGATATAAGTACCAGCTTAACTAAAATTCCAGAGTGGTTTTCCATCTGAAACAGGTGGCTGCAAACACTACCAGAATCACAACCATTACCGACTGGCATTTACAGAGTGTTTATTGTGTGCCAGGCACAGTTCTAAGCCCTGCACAAGTTCAATAATGTAATCCTGCAACAACCCCACGAGGAAAGTGGAAGCAGAGAGAGTTTAAATAACTGGCACAGGTCACACAGCTAGTTAGTGACAGAGCTAGGACTTGAGCTCATGTTTTATGGAAATTGTCGTTTGTACTTTACACGTGTATCTTTGACCGTGGTGTCCTCGTCATCCCTAGAGTCATTTTTTGGATACATAACATTTTCCAGAATATAGCTAATGGTGTCATTTCTCCTACATTTATTAGCCACTACTCCTTAGTGAAGAAGAGCTCTCTCTAACTACATTAGATCTATTTGGTTGCCCTGAAAAACATTTCAAACCGGGGAAGCAGGAGAAGTGCTTCTTCCTTGGTCAGTTCTCAAAGGGAAAAATTGGTTAATAACAGCCTCAGTGATGACCACTGATTTCTGCTTGTCTCTTTTCGAGTAGCATTATGAACTCCTAGATTTTCATGAGATCAGTGTGTTTCCACAATTTTTCTGTGTGATTATGGTACTAATTTGATACATGTTCAGGTTTGCTTTTTAGTTCTAGGATTTTTTTGGTTGTGAATTTTTTTAGAGTTTAATAAAATACAGCAAACTTATTTCAGTTGAATGCCTTAGTTGTAATTTTTTAATGGTAATGCATTTATACGATTCAAAATCAAAACTCTATGGAAAAATATGCACAAAGAAGTCCTATTTCGGGGCACCTGGGTGGCTTAGTCAGTTAAGCGTTCAAGTTCGGCTCAGGTCATGACGTCAAGGTTCATAGGTTCGAGTCCCGCGTTGGGCTCTGTGCTGAGCGCTCAGAGCCTGGAGCCTGTTTTGGATTCTGTATCTCCCTCTGTCTCTCTGCCCCTCCCCTGCTAGTGTTCTGTCTCTCAAAAATAAATAAATAAACATTTTTAAAAAGTCTATTTCTACCCCTGCTCCCTCTACTTTGTTTTTCTGTTCTACACATGACCATATTTTATTAGTTCCTATTTATATGTCCATTCTACTACAGTTTTTTTTGCATATATATGTATGTGTGTGTGTGTTGATATATAGCTTTAATTTAATCCTTCCCTTCTTTGTACACATACCCTTGCTTTTTAAAAGTATTTTCCACTTAATGATATATATTCCGGAGATCTCTTTATATCAGTACATGCAATCCTTCCTCATTCTTTCTTTACAACTTTTTAGAACTCCATTGTGTTGGTATACTGTGGTTTATTTCAACTAGTTCCCTGTTACTGGATATTTGCATTCTTTCTAACCTTTTATTATTGCGAACAGTGCTGCAGGGAATAAGCTTGTGCCTTTATCTCTTACAGTTGAGCAGATAAAAATGTTGGCAGATTCCTAGAAGTGGGATTGCTGGTTCAAAGGGTTATTACATCTCTTTCTTTGTATTTCTAGATTATCCTCCAAGTACTCAATGCTTTTTTTTTTTAATCTTTTTTCTTTTTTAAAAAAATTTTTATTTATGTATTTTTGAGAGAGAGAGAAAGAGAGTGCATGCACGCAGGGGAAGGGCGGGGCGGGAGGGTAATCCCAAGCAGGCTCCACACTGTCAGCAGAGCTGGACATGGGGCTCGAACTCATGAACCAAGAGATCATTACCTGAACCCCAATCAGGAGTAGGACGCTTAAAGGACTGAGCCACCCGGGCGCCCCAAGGGCTCCATTCTCTTAACTACTTTGCTAAATTGCTTCTCAAAAGTCTTGGTCTTGTCACACAGGTGAGCAGATTTTACAAAATGCTGACAACACTAAGGTGAGTAAATGGAGCAACCAGAACTCATGCACGTTGCTGGTGGGCGCATAAAATTATTGCCAAACGGTTTTGGGGAACCGTTTGGCAATTCATTTATAAAGTTAAATGTACATTTATCCCATAGCCTGGAAAGATCACCTCTAGGTATTTACCTTAGAGAAATGGAAATATGTTTTTTTAAAAAAACGTTAGGAAGAACATTCACAGTAGCTTTATTTCTAATAGCCCTACACTGGAAACAACTGAAAGGTCCAGCAACAGTTAGGAAGGTAGGCACATTGTTATGTATCTATGCCATGGAATATCATTCAGCCATAAAAGGAGATTACACATATTGATGCATGTAATGATGTGGATAAATCTCAAAATGATTATGTTGAGTAAAGGAAGCCAGACACAAAAATGTATATACCGTGGGTTCCATTTATGTGAAATTATAAACCAGACCATGCTAATTTACGGTGATGGAAATCGGAATGGTGTTTGCCTCTGTGAATGGTGGGAATTGACTGGACAGGATTCCAATGAACTTTCTAGGGTGATGGCAGTGTTCTATATTTTGATTGAGGTAATGAGTACACCCAGTGTATACAATGATCAAAGTCATAACAATGCTTAATGTCTGTGCAGCCCTTTTATTGCATAATGTAAATTATACCTTCAGTCTTAAAAATGTTTTCCTCAGCAGGACTCTTGAAGAAGTGATGGCCTTCTTCCCTCATCATCTCCATCCTGGGTACACTCTTGTTCTGAATCTCTTAATACTCTACCTCTCTGGCCCGCGCTTACACTTGAGTACCAATGACTTTTATAGGCTCATGTCTTAGCTCCCCAGTAGGTGAAAGCATCCTACAACAAAGTTATGATTGTATTACTTCACTATTCTCTACAACGATGGTTGTCAACCTAGGCTGCATAATGTTGGACTCTCCCTGTGCCTTGGCTTGGGTCGCCATAACAAAATGCCATAAACGAGGTGGCTGAAACAACAGAGATTTATTTTCTTACAGTTCTAGGAGCTGGAAGTCTGGGATCAGGGTGTCAGCCTATCTGGGTTCCTCTTGTTGGCTTGCAGATGGCCATCTTCTCACTGTGTCTCACAGCTCTCTGGTATCTGTTCTTACAAGGATACTAGTCCCATCATGAGGGCTCTGCCCTCATGACATCATTTAAATCTAACTACCTCCCAAAAGCCTTGTCTCCAGATACCATCACATAAGGGATGAGGGTTTTAACATATGAATTTGGGGGAACACATTCAGTCCTTACCACTTGGGAAACGTTAAAAAATCATCTCCAGAAGTTCTCATACAGTTGATGTGAATTGGAACCTGGACATGTATATTTCTCTGAGGTTCCTCTATAATGTGCACCCAGGATTGGTGACCGTTGCTTTCTACCTTCCTGTTCAAGGTGAGGTCTAGGAAATAGCAGCGGCAGCATCACCTGGGACCTTCTTAAAAATGCAAGATCTCTGGTCCCATCCCAGGCCTGTGAATCCAACTCTGCATGGTAACAGTATCCCCTGCTGATTCGTATGCACCGTAAAGTCTGAAAAACACTGGTCTGCAGCCCCTTGCATCGACTTGCATACAGGTATGAGAATGCTCCATCAATCATTTCCTGTTTGAATTCAAGATGAACATTTTGCCAGCGAACCGAATTTCACCTTTTTTCATCTCGGAAGCCTGTCAAGTTGTGGATCTTGCCTACAAATAATTGCACCGCCGTGTAAAGATTTCATATATAGCCTATATATCATTGTCTATTAGCAAACAAAAAAGCAGCAAATAGACCCAACATTAAAAACAAAATCTTAATGTTTTTGAAAATATACGACCATCCCAGCGATTCCATCACAATGAATGATGACCTCCTTAGCTTCAGGTGAGCTTTAAATTGATAATGAAATTGAATATGTACTTGTGTTCCAGCCGCAGAAGAGAAGTGGCACTTAACACAGAGCATGAATCCTGTGTAACTAATAAATAATTCAGTAAACCAGGGAAAGAAAAAACACACAAGCTTAAATAAATAGCAGAGAATCCCTGATGCTTAAGGTTGAGAAACAAGAGGATTATTATATATGATGCTATTAGGTAGCACAGAGTGCTGGTTTTCAAAAGAGTTGATTACGATAAGTATGCTTACTACTAAAAACATAGGAAGGAATGTAGTCTTACTCGGTATTTCAGAAGGCAGTTCAAGGTCTTGTCATCCATCAAAAGCTTCGATGTGGTCTTCAATATGAATGTGGCTCATGAAAGTACTAAACAAGAGATTCCATGCTGACAGACACTAAAAATGATGAATTTCTACTTTCCCTGTTCAGAAGTACCTAATGGGCACAGTTCTTTATTTTTAAGGACTTTTCATTTGAGTACCTTTATGTTTAAAATACCCTCTTAATTCAGTATGGGTGCGTTCTCAGACTCCAGTCTCAGGAATGATTTCTGCTTCTGGAAATTGGTCTTCTCCTCATTTTATTTTCCATCCCTACTTGATAACTTCTTCTCTTTCAAAAATTTGTTTTTTTAGTATTTATTTTTGAGAGAGAGAGAGCGAGCTCGAGTAGGGGAGGGGCAGAGAGAGAGGGAGACACAATCCGAAGCAGGCTCCAGGCTTCGAGCTGTGAGCACAGAGCCCGCGGCGGAGCTGACTGAGCCACCCAGGTTTCCCGCTACTTGATAACTTTTTAATTGTTAATGATATGACGAAATAGTTTGCTAAATTATATCAAGATGGCCATTTGGTTTAGTTCATAGCCCCCTTATATTCTGTGCAGTAAACTGAGAATAAAAAGAACAGATGCTAATCTGTAGTAAGCACACATACAGACATACATACCTACAAACTTTCAAAGAAGGGAACTTCAATGATGTTTTGTATTTCAATTCCATTTCCCACATGCTTCGGGCTGACATTCATCTAATTACCAACCTGATTCAACCCAACATGTTTTTATTGGATGCCTATTGTATGTCCCACAGAAATACACTCTGAAACTAAAAATCTTTTAAGTTGCATGTACATAATGAAAGTTTATGTTCCAGTGTTGCAAATTATTGAATGAAGACATTGCTGGTTCAGTAAAAATCAGTTTAGAAGAGGTTTTCCCCCCTCTACTTTCTAGAACAGCCTAGAAGAGAATGGCATTTCTTCCTTAAATGTTATAGAAGAAAGTGTCCTTTATGTTCATAAAATAATGCACAGCCAGAATTGTTAAATTTGCTTTTTTTCTTTCTAGCAAAAGATATTTTTCTCTTTGTAGTAATCTTGTTAAAATTTAAAAAAAATTTTTTTAGCATTTATTCATTTTTTGAGAGTCAGAGAGAGACAGAACATGAGCTGGGGAGGGGGGAGAGAGGGGGAGACACAGAATCCGAAGCAGGCTCCAGGCTCTGAGCTGTCAGCACAGAGCCCGAGGCAGGGCTCAGACTCACAGACTGCGAGATCATGACCTGAGCCAAAGTCCGACGCTTAACCAACTGAGCCACCAGTTGCCCCTTTCTTTGTAGTAATCTTTAGTGAAAAATAATAAATACACTTCTTAAAAATAATTGAAACCTTAGAGAAGGATATCCAATGGAAAGTAAATCCTCATCTCTCAGAAATGTTCTATGTACATACACATATGTTTTATGTATAACTGTATCTTTCTGTTAATAATCACCTTATTCCCTGCTTTTTTTCACAGGTGGAAGCAAATCAAGTACTTTCTTGTACCTTGATATTTTTCACTTAGGTAACCCCAGAACGGAACATAGAGGTCTGCTTTAGTTTTAGTGCTGCATAGTATTTCAGGTATGGATTTACCATGCGCTATCAATATAAATGTAAGGTTTTCCAGGCTTTGGTATTATATACAGTGTTCTAATAAATAAGGTTGATCCGTCTTTGCACACAGATGCTAGCTTATCTGCAGAATCGAATCTTGGAAATAAAGTTGTTGGGTTCAAGGATACCTGCATCCATAATTTTGATATATAATGCCAAATTTCCCTTTGAAAACCTTGAACCAGTATACAGCTTCCCTGCAGTGTTTGAGAGTGCCCGTTTGCCTGCCCATACATTATTTTGACACTTCTTCCTTTCCCTATTACATCGCCAGTGTCTCCTCTCTACCGGACCACTCCAGCCTGAATCCGACGTACTGTCGTTTCTTGCATCTTAAAAGAAAGGAAAAAAAAGCTACTCATTGATTCCGCTGGTCCTCTCCCTCACTACCCCGTTTGTCTGTTCCCTTTTGTAGCCAAACTCCCAGAAAAATGATGTCTACGGTCTCTAACACTTCTGCTCATCTTCTAGAAAGTTCTCCAGTGAGGACTTTCGGCCCCGCCGCTCTGCCAAAACTGCTCTTGGCAAGTCACCAGGTATCCAGTGGTGAGTTCTTGGTTGTCTTCTTGCTTTGCAGCCGCTCTTGTCAGCAGCTGAGCTGATCAATCCGTTCTTCTTGGACCACTGTCTTCTCTTGGCTTCGGTGATCCCATACTCTCTCTTCCGACCATATATGCTGTTCCTTCTTGCTCTCTTTTGCTGGTTTCTTTCCATCTCCATGATGCCTTGATGTTGGGATGCCCCAGGTCCCAGTCTTTAGATCTCACCACTGTCTCTGCCCCCTCCTTTGGTGATCTAATCGAATCATAAGATATTAGATACTGTGTCTGTCTTAAAGGCCCCAAGTTGTCCCTGACCTGGATCTCTCTGGAAAACTCATGTATCGGACATCTCTCCTTAAATACCAGAGATCTTTCACGTTAAACATGTCTAGAATTTGGTCTTTTCCTAAAACCTGTGCCCCTCACCCTCTATCTCACTTTAGGCCGTAGTCATTCCATCCTTCCCGTTACTCAGACAAGAACCTTGACCTCACTCTTGTTCACACTTCACATCCAATCCATTAGGGAACTTGCTGGCCCGACCCTCAGAATACACCCAGATTCTCACCGTCTCACCACTTCCACCACCAGTACCCTGGTCCAGGAAGCTGTCATCTCTCACCTGGATTATTTCAATAACTTCCTGCTTCCACTCATGCGCCCCACAGCCTGTTCTCCACAGAACACAGCAGCCAGATTCATCCTGTTAACACCTACCCGATCACTTCACCCTCTGCTCACAAGCCTGCAGTGGCTCACTCGGAGTTTAAAGGCCAAACAGGAGTCTCCTCCCACCCCTGAGAATATTCCTCTCTGACCTGTCCTATTTTCCTTCTCCCCTCTGATATTTCACTCCAGCCCCACCGGCCTTTTCGCTCTTCTGGTGCCAGCGAGAGCCTAGGCTAATGCGTCTAAGGAAGAGAACAGAATACAGAAACAGACTTCTCCATATATGTGAATGCCTTACTTAAAACGCTTATTTTATCGTCTGCCAAAATGAGAGGGAATGATATACTTTCCAAAGAATGGTTCGGGGACATTCAGGAATGAAACTCAGGCATACCTAAAGTCTGAGCCTCCTGCGGGATACTCCTGTGAGATTGTCTTTCATTTCACTCAGTCTCCTCTGTGGGCACGAGTGTGTGGGCACATTAGCAGGGTCCCTCGAGCAGTCAGGTGAGGGGGAGGGCCAGAAGGCTATAGAAGCCCATGAGTGTGCTTCTAGGCCATGGCAGAATCCTCATTGCTCGTGATGGTGCCATTCACAGCCGCCTGTCTCTGAGGTCCCTTGGGAATCTGGGAAGCCTTGGCTGTGTTTGGGAGCATGCTCTTTTATCTTCTGCCTTCTCTACGGAGATTGCAACCACCTCTGTGTGTTTCCACATCATTTGCCATTGTAGCAGGTACATTGAACACACGGGTCGTAGAGGGTCCAATTACGAAGCAACCTTACTTGTCTTTCCCAGGGTCTTTTATAAGCCACCCCGTGGAGGTTTCTTTACTACCACCTGGATGGAAACGTAGGGAGACACCTGAGTTCTCTGGTCACTATCAAAGTAGTAGACGCATGGATCTCCAGTCACTTCAAGTCACAAAATATACTCTTATTTTAGTAATTAAATTTCATGTAACCATCAAAATCTTGCTTTGCAGATAAGCCCCCTTCTTGTCCCTTAAGCAAGTGAGAAGCCTTCAGCCCATTCACTGCTTCTACCCTATGACCCCTCCCTCCCCCCCACCACCATGTTAGCCACGGTTTCTGGTCCTTCCAGAATGGGACTTGGGGAGACAGAGTGGTAACCAAGGGGAAAGATCTTTCTCAATTGGTATTATTGTTGTCAAGCTTCTCCAGACCTGGCAGAGGCTTTGAGCTCTCTTTCTTGCCCAGGGGTTCTTAAGAGACCCACTAATGGGGAGAAGACGTCTCCATTACAACAAACTTCTTGATTTCAGTGGATGACAGGCTTCTGCAGGGCCAGAGCCAAGTGGCAGCCCGTAACAGCTAGAAGCGAGGTGGGTGCTGTTATTGTGACGGGCATAGTGCCTGAGGCAGCAAGCAGAGTATTTGAGCACCCAGGGATCTTTAGCATTGGCTCATTGTTCTCAGTGGCCCTGGGACCGAAATAAATGGGCAGTCGGCTAAGAATGGCTTGATGTATGTAATTAGGAAATCTCCAGGTCTAATGAACAGAAACTAAGTTGTTCGATGGAGAGTCATTGTTTATCACCCAAGTCCCAGACCTGAGTCAGTTCAGAGATACAGAAATCCGGAGATCACTGATTCTCAAACTGTGGCCAAGGAGCAGCAGCAGCATCACTTGGGAATTTGTGATACGTGCAAGGTTTTCAGGCCCTACCCAGTCCTACTGACACACACACTCTGACGGTGGGTCCCACAGTCTGCATTCCGGCAAGCCCTTCCACTCATTCTGATGCATGATCAGGTTTGAGAACTCTAACCATAGACAAAGAAAGGGCTGGATAGCATTTTGTAAGCTTCTAGCATAAATCTTCCTTTAAAGTCTTTCCAAAAGACCTGCAGTCATTCACTGGGTGACTGTGCACTGACGAGGGGAGAATAGCCAGCCAGACCTTGAGGGGATTTCTGGACATTGGTTCTGAGTCAGCGCTAATCTCCAGAGGCCCAAAATGCCTCTGGAGCACCGGGGGTGGGTGTCACTTATGGTTATCTAGGGATAAATGAAATTTTGGCCTGTGGCTGCCTCACAGGATTCCAATGGGTCCGTTGATCCGCATATGGTTATTTTCCCACTCCTGAATACAGTTGTAATAGGTATCCAGCACCTCGAAGGACCCCATTTTGATTCCCTAACCTGAGCAGTGAGCCTTAGGATAGGAGGCATGGCCTTGCAGAAGCTTCCTGGAATCTGCCGTTCCTAAATTGGAGTAAACTGAAAGCAATACCGTATCCCTGGGGGGCACTTCAGAGACCACGGTTTCCATCTAACCCTTGAACAAACAGGGTTCGTTCTGTCATACCCTGATTTAATTCATCTGTGTGGCACGTGCAACAGTGAGAAGGTTATTGGGGAGGGCCTGTGGGTTCCTGTAAAATTATTCGGGGACTGGACCCAATGTAGTCTCTTTACTGGATGACACAGCAGCGCGCCTGGCACTTTGTATGCAGCCATTGATCTGACAGATGGTTTTCTTCCTCATTACCAAATTAGCAAAGATTACCAGCAGGAGCTTGCTTTCAAACTAGCAGGATCAGCAAAACACCCTCACTGTCCTATGTCGACTCATCTGCTCTCTGATAAGAGCTGATCTGCAGGCACCTCGATCACCCTGATGGTCCCCAGAAGAGCATGCTGATATATTATGTTATTGACATGGTGATTAGGACATAGCACATACCCTAGATACCTTAATGAGACACATGTATGCCAGACGGTGGGAAATAACCCCCCAGAAAAATCAGAGGCTTACTTCCTAGTGGCATTTCCAGTAGTCTGGAAAATTTGGCATTTACTCTCCAAAGTGAAAGGTGAATTGCTATAGTTTGTACCACCTACCACTGAGAAAGAGCTACAATGTTTTGTACCTCTTTTGATTTTTGTAAAAAAAAATTTTAACGTTTATTTATTTTTGAGACAGAGCATGAATGGGGGAGGAGCAGAAAGAGAGGGAGACGCAGAATCTGAAGCAGGCTCCAGGCTCCGAGCTCTCAGCACAGAGTCTGATAGGGGGCTCGAACTCATGAGCCGTGAGATCGTGACCTGAGCCGAGGTCGGATGCCCAACCGACTGAGCCACCCAGGCTCCCCTGTACCTCTCTTGATTTTTAAGATAGCATGTACCTTTTGAGTGTATTGTTCATGGCAACGTTTTGTGTAACACACAAGGCGGCCAGTTTTGCGTTGGGGCCAGAGCAAAAGAAGGCTCACTAGTGGAGTTTCTTAGCCCTCTTGACGTTTTGGGGACAGATCATTCTTTCATGTGGGAGGCTATCCTGAGAATTATAGAATGTTCAGCAGCATCCCTGGTCTCTACCCACGAGATTCCAGGAGGACTACTACCCAGTTATGACAACCGAAAATGTCTACAGATTGCCTGATACGCTTGGGGGAGCAAAATCTCTCCCATTTGAAAACCCCTGGTCTACCGCATGTCTAGTTAAGGTTGAGGTGACTTTAGCACTCGCTGACAGCTTGACTTCAGCCTTGCAAGAGACCCTGAGCCAGGTCTTCCCAGCTAAGCTGTTCCCAGGTTCCTGACTCCCAGAAATCATGTGAGATAACAAGTGCATGTCGCTAAGTTTTAGGGTAATTTCTCTCGTAGCAATAGATAACTAATACACTGAGCCCCCAGGCTGTAAGATTGGGCATACGCACAGCCACAATCCATCATCCATTGTCAATAGTGTATTACCAGATTGGGGTTGAACTGTGTCCTTCTGGAACTGACTGTTGACACAGGAAGAAAACATTTGGGCCAGGTTCACAGATGGTCCCTTGTAATTTGAAGGCACCAGGTGGATTTGGGCTGTCGAAACATTGTAGCTCACATCAGGAAGGTGGTAAGGGAAGTTCTCTCAAGGCCAACACATCCACTATTTACTTTGGATGGAGAGCTGGCCAGAGGTAGGGATTTACACAATTCATGGGTGACTAATGGTTTGATTGGCATATTGGTGACAGGGGGGTCTGAGGAAGAGGTTTGCTGATGGGCACTGTCCTGTGTGAATGCTTACCATGGGGTATTCGCTGATGAGACTTACTAATCAATTGGACGGGACGGTCCATTCTGTGGATGTCATTCAGCCCTTTTCTTAGCCACTTGAGGAGTATTCAGTAGACTCATGCAGACCATAGCTATTGGGGCAGGGATGGAAGCTAGATGTGGGCTCCGTAATATGGGCTTACCCTTCCCAAGGTGGATCTGGCTACTGTCACGGCTGACTGCCTTATCTGCTGATAGCAGAGACCAGTATTGAACCCTGATGTGGCATTCTTCCCCAGGGGGACCACTGAGCCACCTGGTAGCAAGTTTATTGCATTGAACTCGTTCCATTACGGAAGGCATGATTTTATTCTTACCGGAATAGGCACTGTTTCTAAATATGCTGTGTATCCCCTGCCTGCAATGCTGTTACCAGTCCCACCGTCTGTTAATTTTCATAATGCTTTATCTAATGACATGATGTCCTACACAACATTGCTTACGACCAAAGAACTGATTTTACAGCAAAGAAAGCATAGAATTGGGCTCGTGCCCTTAGGACTCACTGGTTTACAAATATGCTCCATGACCCAAGGCAGTTACCATTATAAAGTATAGGAGTAGATCATTGAAGTTTCAAAAATGGCACCGTTGGGAGACAACTCTCTGCACTTTGGGTGGCTTTCTTGCAGAATGTGGGTTAGACTTTGGATCAGCAGCAAAAAAGTAGTGCTGTGTCTCTTATGGTCAGGATACACGGATCTGGGAAGCAAGGGTAGAAAAATGGGAGCGTTTCCCCTCACTCTCACATGCAGCACATCACTCAGAATATTTGCCTGCCTTCTTTGCAGCACGGATCAGCTGGTTTATAGGTCTTTATTCTAAGAAGAGAATGCCTCCTCTAGGGACATACAGTTGTTCCAGTGAACAGGAAGTAGGTGGTGCCGTCTGCCCGTTTCAAGTTGCCTACACCACTGAATTGACAGGCAAAGAAGAGGGTTACTGTTCTGGCTGGGGTGACTGGTCAGAATTCCCAAGAGGAATTGGGTTGCTGTGACACAGTGGTGGTAGGAAAGACTATGTCGGGAGCCCAGGAAATTCTCTTGGGTGCTTCTTAGCCCATCGATGTGCTAAGAGTTACTGGAGTAATATTGCAAACTGCCAGACTACTGAAAACTCAGGCCGTTCCGGGGTGCCTGGGTGGCTCAGTTGGTTGAGCATCCAACTTCAGCTCAGGTCATGATCTCACAGCTTGTGAGTTTGAGTCCCACGTCGAGCTCTGTGCTGAGAGCTCAGAGCCTGGAGCCTGCTTCGGATTCTGTGTCTCCCTCTTTTTCTATCCCCCTCCCACTCACACTCTGTCTCTCTCTTTCTCTCTCTCTCTCTCTCTCTCAAAAATAAACATTAAAAAACAATTTTTTTTTTGAAAGAAACTCAGGCCTTTCAAAAAATGAAGGTTGAGGTCATCCTGCGAAGTAAAGATCCCCAAACAACGGGGCGCCTGGGTGGCGCAGTCGGTTAAGCGTCCGACTTCAGCCAGGTCACGATCTCGCGCTCCGTGAGTTCGAGCCCCGCATCAGGCTCTGTGCTGATGGCTCAGAGCCTGGAGCCTGTTTCCGATTCTGTGTCTCTCTCTCTCTCTCTCTCTGCCCCTCCCCTGTTCATGCTCTGTCTCTCTCTATCCCAAAAATAAATAAACGTTGAAAAAAAAAATTAAAAAAAAAAAAAAGAACCCCAAACAACTGAGGTTTGGGTTCAAGGCGAAGGGAACATGGGATGGACATTGGAAGAAGCCCATCATCAATTATTATTCAACTCTTATCACCGTCAACCAACCAGTTTTGTTACCAGTTACCAGAACAAGAACTGAAGCAACTATGCGTCTTTTCTTCTTTGCTTGTGATGTGTAACATTGAGTATTGGTGGTGGCTAACTTTGCAGTTGGGCCTTCAGGTTGCAGAATATCCAGGGTGCAATGGTGATGAGAAGAGAAGAGAAACTGCCATCACTGAGAGCTGATTACAGTGGCTGAGGCTGCCCCTTCACATGGTCCCACTCTGTGTTCCCCTCTTTTGGGGGGAGAGCGTGAGCCTGCGTTCCTCTGCGTGAGGAATAGGGTTGCATTCTTTTGGGTGGAAGCACAATATAGTTGTTGAATGGGTGCAGGGGAATGTAGCAAAAGGGTGCACGGACCAGAGTGTGTCTTTCGGCAGTTGGGTCCAAGTTCATCCTTCGAAGTACCCGCCGTCCCCTTTTCCAGACACGCTCATCTGGCCGATTTCATGTTAGGTTCTTACAAGGGGAGGCACTGGTGGTAGATTCCAGTGCGGGAGGAAGAAATGAGCCATTCTCCCTGCTATAGGCAGCAGCAGGGACGTAACTGGGCTTGACTGCTTGCGCGACAGACCCCAGCAGCCTGGGGGGGGTAGTTGCAGCAACATCAGCAGTGAGTGTCCACTCACAAGATCCAGCTAAGGGACAGTGGCAGCTTCTGTCTTTAGGCAAGAGCCCCCTCTTTCTTTGCTCCCTAGCCTTTCCAGCAGTTTTTTTAAACCAGTTTCCTACATTGCATCCTTCTCTGCTTGAAATATAGAATATAGAATGGTCCCTACTTTCCTGTTTGCACACTGAGTGACACAGGAATTTTTCCGTATCAGCACAGAGCAAGCTTCCTCATTCTCCAGTTCAAAACAAACAAACAAAAAAACCGGAATGCATCATATTTTCATAAGAAGGCTCAGATAATGAATATTTTGTGTTGCCCTCCATCTTCTCTTTTAATCAGTAAGAGCATTAAGGACATTTCCATTTTAGGAAAATATTGTCATGCCATATATTTGGCCACGTTCGTGTCTTCTTCCGTTTGGAATTACACCTGCCGACGCTCTTGTGCAGACTTCTAAATGGCTGAAATGGGATTAAACTAGACTCGAATCTAGCAGCTGGCTACTTACTGCTTAATAAGTATTCTAAAATACTGTCCCTGTGTGTCTTAGCCTTATCTTTTCCAAGTGAATGGGAAGCACCTTGAGGCTTGGTATTATGTTGCCTTTTGAATATGCAAACCTGGTGTGTGTTGGGGGACAGCTTCGCAGCACCCCTCCCCTTTATGATGAATGCCATCTGAACGCGTCATCTGACTGGCGGCCAGGAAGGAGCCCCGCGTTCCTTCCTGTGAACGGGCTCAGGCTCTCTCTTGAGGAAGGAACTGATGACACAGCCAACGCTGCCCCATAGGTTAGTGGTTCAAATCGAGGTCCTGGTCATTTTACTATTGGTCTCATTCCAGATCCTTTCATGGTGCCAGTGCTGCTTCAAAGCCATTTTTCCTTCATCATGAAACATTGTAAATGATTTGTGGGTAGTGATCTCCTTCAGCCTGTGCAGCCGGGCCCCTTGGTTCAGCCTGGGGCTGGAGGGCTGCCCAGACCAGCACAATGGCCTCAGCCCCAAGAGGCTGCCTCGGGCCACATCTCAGCCACCTGACTCTCAGTTCCGCTGGCCTAAAGAATGGAGGCCTTTGCTGCTCTTTGCTTACACCACCCCACAGCTCTGTTTCCCAATTTTATCTTCTTTACTTAATCAACCAGCACTTTTGCTCCCTTCTCATCTTTTGGGGGAGTTCTGACAATTCTACTTCCAGCTCTAAGACGCGTTCGCATTTTCTAAAACGGGAAAGGTTGGGTCCTGTTTAGACTTGTCGCGCCAACCCCCATTCAGGCTTTTCTGGGAGGATTTTTCTTCAGCTGCTCCACACTTTCGCAGCAACTCAGAGTGTGACCAGAATCCTCAAACCTTCGAGCATCTTGGCCCATAGGGACACAGGACTGCAGTCCTAAAATGAATATCCAGTCCTGTTCCACGAGGCTTCCACTGCTCTAATCTTCAGCATAATCCCCTTAAAGCACGACGCCCTGGTAAATCCAGGCTGCTCCGGGATGAAAATTCTCATTAAGGGCAAAACCCAAAGCTGCTTTTGGTGGTCATGCTGTTCTCCCATCAACCTCAATTGTCAGCCAAATTAACGAAATACATTTCTAATAAGCCGGCTAATACTGGTAAGGAGTCAATAACCAAATCCATTTGAACTCTCAGAAGCTTAAACGCTGTTAAATCCCATTTCCTGTTTGTGGGGCCGAGTCCTAGAAGATGTGCCTGGGTTACATTTCCGAACAGGTGAAAGAAAACATGAGGCCGCGTGGAAAGGGACGTTTTTTACTTTTTCTATCTCAGTAATAGTCACGACACGCAACGAAATGGCTATTGCATGTACTGTTCCGTTACGAACAGACACGACCGTTGTTTCAGTCACTCCTGATACCGTTGACAAAATCGTTTGTGTTGAACAAAGCAGCAGTTAGCTGAGATGAGTGGGATGGTGATTTGCTCGTTCACCAGACAGCCACATTCACGGGTTACGTCCACAACTGGATTGTACACAGATTTCACAGTCATTGATTGTAAAACTATCAAAACAGGAAGAACATGGAAATTTCGCCCCCAACTCCTCGACAGCACATAGGAGATCTCTTAATGCACATGCTTTGTTTTTCCTGGGATTCCATACCCGGGTTGGGAAGTGGAAGGCAAGCTTAGAAGCTGCACATCTGACATCATCACAAATTAGTTTTACCTCTTGTTGGTGCGTACTCCCTACGCTCAGATTCAAAGGAAACCCAGGAAACTCGTAAGTCTCCCTCTGAATTTCAGTCAAAGGATTCAGCCCTACGTCTTTCGTCCCAGCCGGTTTCCCTGTTGGGAGTACGGCCGGCTTTCTCTTTAGCTGTCAACATGTTCAGAATAGACTTTTCTCTGTGGGAAAAGATTCGATATAGCAGCCTGGGTTTTAGGATATAATTTCATTAGAAGTAAGACAGACTTCTAAAAACTCACTTCAGAACCATGCTGTGATTTGGCCATCTGGGATTTGGCCAACAGTTGTGGGAGTTCTATTAAATCAGCTGTGTGTGTGTGTGTGTGTGTGTGTGTGTGTGTGTGTGTTTCTAACTGTGAAAAGCAGAGTTTGGAATTTTATATTTTCTTCAATCCTCGGCCACTAGCTCAAATAGCTAGGGATGATTAAGAATAACGCAATATGGAGTATTTTCAGAATTATACATTCACTTTTGCTGTGTTTACCCAAACGTGAGGAGAACTGACAAAATTTCATCTTGGCATATCGAATGTAAAGTATAGCCCTTGTACCAGAGTCCAGAATCATCTTCTGCATAAGGTAGGGGAACAATCCGTTACTGCTGGTGGGACTTAACTTGTAACTGACAGAGGAGTAGTGCTTGACATGAAATCGGATTTTTATTTGGAATGGACGAAAGGGTTGACTTTCTAAATACCTAGTGGTGGTTTGCGAATTTAAAGTAAGCTAGGTAAACATGTTTTAAGAGTCTCATTGCTTCCTAAGAGTGAAACTAGGTCAGAATTTTCCTTCTTAGCTCCAAGATAGATAAGCACTTCTGTTTCACACAAAACACCACAAAATTTAAAAGGTGGGCGGACTTCCATTTCCCATTAGAAAATACCTCAGTTATTCAACAATAAATATTAATGAACACTTACAAAGTGCCGGGTACTCTACCAAGAGCTGTAAATACAGGGTTGAACATAATAGAGCAAAATCTCTGTCTTTACAGAGTTCACGTAGCTCCTCGTATGGGCCTCTGGAATGAACTGAAACATTAACAAAGTGTTGATATGAACAAACTAATGTTCTTCACCAAATGGGTGAAGTGGCAAATGTGATAAAAACTATAAATAAACAAATACTGCACAAAGGACTTCCGTGACATTATTTTCCTTTAATGGAGCATTAGGATCCTGGAGTTTCTTCAGTATTGTGTCGATTGTAATCAACAGGACTTTTAGATTCATTTGTCCTATGGAAACGGTTGTTTTCTGGAAACCATCTTGCTAAAGAAACACACACACACACACACACACACACACACACACACATATATCTTTCCTGGGGAGATTCAGAACATGAAGCTGTAAAAGATTCTGGCAGGATGAGTGCTGAAGGGAAAGGATGTCGGCAATTGGAAAATGACTTAGTTGCCAGAGGCTACGTATGATGACATTAGGAGGCACAAGATGGAATTAGACTGAGGACATGTGCAGGTCTGGTTAAACTCAAAGCATCCAACAACCCACCGTGAACTGATTACGGGACAGCCCTAGAGGCAGCCAAATGCAACTTTTCCTATCTCTGGATGGGAGTCTGATTTTGAAATCCAGAGTCTGGGGAAAATGATGAGAAATCATGACTCCCCCTCCTTGGCGCTTTGCTCTGTTCCGTCCACCCCACTGCTGAGTTTTGGTGTGAGCCCGGTCACAATGTGCCTTTCCGTTTGGAAGAGTGCCAACCTAGAACATCCCCGTGGCTACAGGGAAAGAGAAAGGAGGTAGAGATGTAGGAGGGGGAGAAAGAGGAAGAAATGCTTTGCAAGTGGTATGAACTTACGGGTTGTGCTGGCTAACGTACGGCTGCTTCTGTCCTTAGACACGTCTCCTCCTCCCCCGGTCTGGGCACCTGGGCCCCCCCCCTCCATCTGGCACTAATTATCTCAGCCAAAACAGGGTTGTTTGTTGGTGGTGGTGGGTTGTGTTTCTTCCTAAAACTTCCCGTTAATTTTGTCCTGCCTTAGGTTTGTTTTCCTTTCAGCAATGCAAGACGAATAAATTCATTGGTTGCTCAGGGGCAAAAGCAGCTTTAACAACCAGCCAAAAACATCATTCGGCTGTAACAATGGTGGTTCACTGGTAAAATCTGCATTACTCAGACAACACCCAGTGGGCTTTCCCCCTTGGCCATGAACACACCTGTCTCCTTCTCTGGGCTCTAAGAGCACACCTCAGCACGGGCCCCATGGCTCTTCCAGAAACAGCCCTCCCAAAACAAATGCGAGAATAGGAGGCCAAGTCGGAAAGTGCTTAGGCTTGCTGCCTGATTTCTAGTAAGTCCTCTCTGATTTTGTTTGTTTTTACCCAGACACATGTTTATTTTCATGACCGAAGAGCTTATAATCCTGGACATTGAACATAAATAGATGTTATGTTTTCCACTTTATGGTTGTGCTCGTTGGTGGTTTTGCTACTTTGATTTGGGCTACGTGTCATTGTGCTACAAAATGGTCTGGCTCCTTTAAGAAGCCACACGTTGTAGACACAGAATCAAGCTGAGTCATTCACCAGGGGGAGAGAATTAGGAACAGCTGGGGGCAGCTACTGGAGGTAAAAGCAGAGACAGAAAGGGAACAGACTGCCTCTCTAGGAAATGTTCCAATGCCTCGAGCCCAAATGTGGAGGGGAAAGTTTCGCAGGCATCGTCTTGCTAATGATGACAAATCCTGTGCACCGCGAGGCAAGGACATCCCCTGTGTTAGGGAGGAGACTGGCATCCCTCAGCCGGTGGCCAGCCGGGGCCATGCGGGCCAGCATGCTGTCACTCCATCTCAGTCTACGAGGTTTGTGGTCTGAGCATCCCCTTCCTCGTAAAAGTCAGTGGTCACCGAGCACCTCCGTTGGCCCTTGGAGGAGTGAGTTGCCTTATAACCACGTTGCCCAAGGGACTGGGTCCGGTTAGAGATGCACACTGAATCTCGGTGAATTAAAGGATATTAAAACTTAATAGGACATAGTATTGTCTCAAATGTGAAACAAAGAATAAATAATAAAAGACTATGGGGCTCCTGGGTGGCGCAGTCGGTTAAGCGTCCGACTTCAGCCAGGTCACGATCTCGCGCTCCGTGAGTTCGAGCCCCGCGTCGGGCTCTGGGCTGATGGCTCAGAGCCTGGAGCCTGTTTCCGATTCTGTGTCTCCCTCTCTCTCTGCCCCTCCCCTGTTCATACTCTGTCTCTCTCTGTCCCAAAAATAAATAAACGTTGAAAAAAAAATTAAAAAAAAAAAAAGACTAGAAGGACGAGTATTAATGTTTAAAATTTATATTTGGTTATGTCTTGGCCGTGGGCGTATGGGTCATTTTGGGGGTTCTATGTATTTGTTCATATTTTTATGTTATCTTTTACTTCTCAGTGTGGCACACAGAGCCATACTTGGTCCGTCCTTTAGTCAATAAATACTTCCCGTGTTTGGCGCCCTATGGGGGAAGCAAAGCTAGGCGGGTCCCAAGTCTTTAGCTTGATCTGCCATCTCCCATGGGTCTGATGTCACCAGCCCTTCTTCCGGGATCGGATCGCTGAGCTTTGATTCCCCTCTCAGGACCAGAACCCCTTGCTTTTCCTGCAGCGTCGGTAATGTGTCTTCTCAAATGCAAGCAAGACTCCTGCCTGCCCTTCCTTCAGACCCCGCTCAGATGTCAGCACGTCAGGAAGGCTGTTTCTAACCACCCGATACAATCATGCCCTCATCTGCTTTGATTTTCTTTATGACCCTTGTCAATATATATCTTCAGAGATACGTCTATAGTTGAACACTGATCTCCCACCGAAATGTACTGGCTTTGAGGAGGGGTCTTCAGTCTTGTTCTTTGCTAGATCTCTACCATCTAGACCAGTTCCTGGCACATAGTGGGCCCTCGATAAATATTGTTCTCTTCCTCAATGGAAAAGTTATGATAGGCGTTTTCCGTATATCAAGAATATCAGTGCACAAGTTCAGGCATTCAGAAATATGGTGTCTTTGTTTTTTACAATATTCTTAAAATTCGGACCCCAACACCATTGCACCAGTAGGAACTTTCATTTCAGTTAATAACTGAATTCTTCCCTCCCTACCCCTTCTCAGGGGGTGGAGGGTGTCAAGATTCTAAGAGTCTAGTGCACTGACAGGGGCTTTGAGGAAGGGACACTGCTAATCAACCTAGCCACATTTTGTCCCCATGGCCCCTTCATGCCTGATGGCCATCTGCCGTTTCTGGCTGAAAACGTCAGTGCCTATAGCCTCAGCTCCCCAGATGCTTCCACCCAAAGGCTCTTCCTCTCTGGGGGCTTGCCCCAACATGGCCTCTGCCAGGAACCCACAGAACTTGCTCCTCCCCATAACGGGGGGGATTTCTTTTCCATCTGTTGTTTCCCCACTGTGTTTCTAAACCACTAAGCTCTTCTCAAACTCTGCCCTCCCCTTGGGCCTCTGGCTTTTAGACAAAGAACAAAAGCCAGAATCCTTCTGCTTCTCATCCTGCCACTTACCTCCCTGAGGCAAAGGATGTGGAGTCTGCTACCTGCTCCAGTGGGGAACCGAAAGGGAGAACTTCAGACAACTCGGACACAAGACAGAAATGCAGGTTGCAGGAGTGGGACAGATAATGCAGAGAAGAACATGATTCCATTGAGACCGGGGTGGAAAGAGTGAGACCCAGGAAAAAGGAAGACTTAAGGCATCTTGCCCTTGTGACTGAGCCTGGAAGGCTGGGCAGTATTTCATTTCATGCAGTGTGGGGGACAGAGAGAGAAGCATAAGCAAAAGGGAAACAGGTTGTGTATAGCCGACGGCAAATGATCTCGTCCGACCAGATGTGTTTGAGCAGTGGGAAAAGAAGTGCCCCGAAAGGTAGGTTGGAGTCATGGCGTGACAGGCCCTCAAAGTCAGGGTGTTTTGACGTTAACTTGAAAGTTACTTGGCAGCCACTGGGTCATAGAGCGAGAAGATGAGAAGGGTGTGTTAGAAAATGAGACGGCAACACTACCGAGGACGGATTGATGGTCGGCGCTGGTGATTGGGAAGGCCAAAGCAGGGAGAGCATTCCTGTCATCTAGGAAGCAGAAGGAGGAGAGAGATGCAAAAGATATGGAGGGCATAGCACAGGCAGGGTTGACCACTGGTTCAATGTCAAAGGCACCGGAAGGATGGTGATGGCAGGAATGGAGGTGTTCTCTGCAGATGAGGAAAAACCAAGAGCAGCTGCTGGCTCGCGAGGGAAAGGTAACGGGCTGCTCATGTGGAATCTGAGTTTCCACCGGGAAAGTTGGTGCTGGGGGCGGGGCGCTCAGAAGAGCGGTCTTTCCCGTGATGGGAAGGGGATGTGGGTAAGGATGCTGCAGGCCTTTGCTGGGGTTGGGGACGAAAACCAAGGGATCCGGTGTCGGCATTGCTTTGATTGTCTCAGTATAGAAGGAGGCAGGGCTGTTTGCTGAGAGTAAGGGGAGCTGTCCCTGGGTCACACTGGAGCTTGAATGTGGACACCGTTTGAAACAGCTGCACCGGGGAACATAAAATGAGTCTGTTCCCAGGAAACAAAAGGGCAGACCCACGCAGCGTCAAGTTTTCTCTCCATAAATACAGAATCCTGGTGGTTTTATGAAATCTGTCCGATCAGACACAAGAAGAAATGGCCTTTAAATCATATACCTAGCTTGAGGCATATTTTAATTATACCATTCTCCGTGTTTTCTGCTCTCTTCCTTATACGTTGTAGACCATCCATTAGAGATTGCTTTTTTAGGAATCAATCTATGCCAGAATCCCCCAGCATAATAAACCTGGAAAAGTAGCACCTACTCACGGCTAGCATTCCCGACTCCCGTGCTCTCTTGCCCGGTGTTGAACTTCTTTTCCCAGAGAAGCTCATCTTCACCTGCTCTCAGGCAGATGGCAGGGGTGGGATGGGGTGGGGAGAGCTCATCACAAAGACCCGTGGTACTTCGGGCTTCAAGGTCACTGTTGCATCTGCAACCGGAGCAGGTGAGAAAGGGGAAGCTGAAAATCCACTTCACGCTGGGGTGGGCACTGCGTGCTGCCCTCTGGTGGTTCAGGAAGACATCTCTCTGTTTACCCCCTTTTGTCTTTTCCACACCTCCCTTGTCTCTCTGGATCTGATCTTTGTTTTTATGTGGTGGTACCTCTATTGGGGATTTAGGGACTTGTGTGAAGTGAGATGTAGGAAAGAACAACGCAGACCTCTCCGCATTCTTAGCCTTACTGATATGGTCTTCACTAAAAAGACGATCCCGTGAGAACTATGGGACTAGTATTAAAACACCCAATTTCAACTTTCATACCTGGGCATATCCTAATAACATAGGATTATTGAATCCTTTTTCTCATCTTTGTAGTGTTTCCAAGTTGGATATGTGGCTATCAACTCTTTTTACTCTGCTCCAGCCCAAGGGGGATAAAAAAAATCCACTGAAGAGCTGGAAATCACAGAACATTTGCAATCACATGCTCCCTGGGCTGGAACTTTTTTTTTTTTTTTTTTTTCTTCTCTCTGACCACCTGGGAAGGGAAGAAATGATCTAGAACCCATGCTATGTGGAGCTTGGTTTACTTATGAGGCCAAAAGAGAATTGCATTTCTCATTACGTAAGAAACTAGAACTTAAGGACCCATTCTTAGGTTCTAGCCCAACAAATGTGATGATTTTTTTTCAGGGGCAGACAGGACATATTTGAGGGAGCTGTGCCTTAGTAGAGTTCCCTTGTCCTCTGTCCCTCACAGCCCAGGAAAGTACATGCTGGTGAAATTTCACCCTGAACAAACTACCTCATTTGACCAAACGAGATCTTTGTCCACTACTCCCTCCAGCTTGTCCAAGGTCCGCTTCAATTTTCTAGTGCAACATCACTCCAAGCCTTTTTTTTTTTTTTTTTAAATAGAATCGGCATATTTGTTCACTTTTGTTTATTTTTGCTCCAAAGCCTTTGGCATTTCCCTCCAGTGAGTCACACTACGGGACCATTTCAAAATCATCTCCGTACAGGATATGTCTCTTCTCAGGGGAGATGGGAAATGGGTAAATGACAGCCTGTCCCAAGATGTTACTGTATAGTGTGCGGGGATTTTCTTTTCTTTTTATTTATTTTGAAGTTTATTTATTTTGAGAGAGAGAGCTCAAGGAGTGGAAGGGCAGAGAGAGCGGGAGAGAGAATCCCAAGCAGGCTTCTCACTGTCAGTGTAGGACCCGCAATGGGGCTCGAACTTGCAAATCACGAGATCATGACCTAAGTCAAAATCAGGAGTCAGATGCTTAAGTGACCGAGCCACCCAGGTGCCTTATTTATTTATTGATTGATTGATTTTAGCAGGCTCCATGGGGTTGGAGCCTAACATGGGGCTTGAACTCACAACCCTAAGATTAAGGCCTGAGCTGAGATCAAGAGTCAGCCACTGAACTGACTGAGAGACCCAGGCACCCCTGTGTGTGGGGATTTTAATAAAGTAGTGTCCTCTCGCTTGCCGCCAAAGCCACGTGACAAGTGGGCTTGTAAGGAACAGTCTTCTAGGTCTTTCCCTGATTCCATAGAGACAAGATGGGAAAACTATAGCATGGTTGTTAGGGGGTTATTCCTATCAGTTGATTATGGGAATCAGCCCGTTTACTTCCTCCATTACAAGAGTTTAGATAGTTGAGAATTCGGATTTTGCAACAAAATACAGGATACAGGTAAGAGGAGAGAAGGCAGAAGCAGGGAATGCTTGGACTCTCACCATCCCTGGGGCACCTAGACTTCTTCTTCAGGCCTTCGTCGGTGCTACTTACCCTTTGCCTCTGGAAAGCCTCCAGCCTTCCTCCCCACTCCTCAGTTTGGAAAACTCCTTCTTCCCAGAAGTCTTTAGTCACTCTCTATTCTTTGCTCTCAAAGGGCTTTGTACTTTCCTCTAGTAGAGTACTTGGCACTCTGGGATTATGGTCATTTATGCAGTGGCCGCCCGTCTTCCCTTCACATGGCCCCCTGTCCCCCAGTTCGAGGGGGCAGAGGAGTGGGCCCAATTTGTCTCCGTATCTTCACCACCCAGAAAAGGTCCTGTTGTGTAGAAGGTTTAATATGATACATCCTAATATAAGATGGCAAGCATGTATGGGCCAGGGATTCAGGGGGAATTTCTGTTCATAATGCTGGCGTGGGTAATCTGGGTTTTCCTAATCTCGTCTCCTGTCCTCATTTCTCTTAGCCTCTTATTTCCCTTTTCTCCTTCGATTCATGTAAGAAAATATAAAGTATCAGCAAAAGTTAATCGATGTACATGTATATGTTGATTATAAATAGGCACTGGGATAGTGGGAAAATTACCACCCTGTCTTCCCACTACACGTCAAAATGTAGAGCCTGGCTTTAATCTTGCCACTGAGCTTTGACTTCTGCATGTGGTGGACATTTTTTGGCTCTTGGCTTCCCAGCATCCAGGCCCCCTATCTTCCAGTAACAACACCCTGGGTTGTTTTGGGGGGGGGGGGCATGTAATTGTCTACCCCCATTGGGTGTGGCCTTGGTGGTACTGAGTTCGAGGTGGCCCGCTCTCCTTTGGCCTGGGAAGAGTTACCAGTAGTCCTCACTGCGTAGTGTGGGGTTGGGGAGAGGATGCCGTTACTTAATTTTTGCAATGAGCAATGTGAAAACGAAAGACTCAAGAAAAGTAATTCTGTTTGCCCCCAAGATCTGGCCAGATGCAATGAATTCTCCTGTTAAATCCATTTGAACAGCAACCACAGCCCTGGTCTCTCCTACTCAAATGCACAGGGCCCAGGGGAATACGCAGCGAGCACAGCATCACACTCCTCAAGTTGCCAAAAATCCCTTTAAAATGATTGAACAGATGTCTTTTCTTGGGGTCGAACGGATATCCATCACAAATGGCCTGCTTTCCATTCCAGGCTGGTCGTCTTAGGGGCAACAAAATCAATCACTCTCAGGTTTGTTTCCTGGATGTTTCTTAAACCTTTGGAATTATACTAGCAATAACCATTACAGGATGCAGGAAAACTAAACGCATCTGTGCAGGTCGCTGTATTTCATCCCAGGGTACAAACTTCCTATGTGATGGTGGTGTGGAGGCAAGCCTCCCTCCACTGGGCATCCTTGCAGCCGGGGCTCAGCATGGAGTAGCTTCTGAGCTTAGAACCAGAAGATTAAATGGCATGAAGACCGACACAGCCGTGGCTCATATATCATCAGCAGTAAGGGGGGGGGGGGTCTTGTCAGAATGCACGAGAAGAAAGGAAGAGGACATTGGACTTTCCAAAATAAATCGGGGCTCAAGTCAAGTAGTCTGTCACAGGATCTGTGCTTGGTTTCTGGCCTTATCTGCCACGTTTCTGGTGGCAAGAGGAAAGATGATTTAAGCACTGCACATAAATAAATAATTATTTGTAATTTATTATTTATTAAAGCTCTTAGTACTTTTCAAAGAATTGTAATTCAAGTGTCCATGAATTCCTCATGGGTGGAGCAGATACCGTTTCTAAACGTTTCCAAGAATCTGGCTTATGCAACTTTCAAAATAAAGCGCATTTTGAACGAAGGCGCACACCGCTTGACCCCACAAGGGTCACTGACACTTACCTGTCCCTATCATCAGGTGTGAAAGCACTTGGGGATCAGGAGGCAGCGTGTCTCCTCCCTGGAGAGATGATGGTGTTGGAGGAGAGACACCCGGGTTTGAACCTGGGCTGGCCCTGCCACGGGTTGTAGCAAGGCGGCAAGTCTCTTTGTATCAATGAGGGGCCATGACCTTATCTGTGGAATGGGAAAACCATCTCCCTGGTGATATCTTGTGAGCATCTGGTGCATTTTAAGGGCTTAGACAGGATAGCTGTTATTATTACCTCTGATTTCACAGAATTAGGTATGTCCAGCTAGAGCAAACCCCTCTTGTGCCATGTGGGAACAACTCCTCGGTGGTCAAGGCTGAGCCTTGCAGACCTGCCCGTGGGCTTCCTCAAAGGCAAGCCCATTGCAGCAGAAGTGCCTTTCCGCCTCCTGACAATGGCAGTCCGAGGTCACATCAACTCACTCCCACTCCGCCCCTCAGCACAGGGCAGCAATAGCTTTCAGCAAGCCTTCCTGGCCCCAACCCCACTGCTTTCTGCACCGTGGGGGCGGGGAGGGCGGTGCTGAATCGGTTCCTAATTCCAGGCTCTGTAGAATTCCAACTCCCTCTGATCTCAGCCAACACATGGCCAGTCTCCCTCTTTTGCTTCCTCTAACCCCTCCTTCTGACGAATTTCTGGCACCCTCATCATCCCACTGTCAGGTTGTCCGGGAAACACCCCTGGGATTTTGCTGAGCAGATTTAGTCCATCGGGGCCTATCCCAGGGCTCTGCCTCCATAGCAAAATGAACCAGAGGGGAGTTCTTTCTGAGATTCTGGGGCCAGTTATACACACACACATACTATATATTTTATATGTATATAAATTCTATAATGTGTATATAGTATATATACACATACATCATAAGCAGAAAACTGTATAAAAATCCTAAGTCTTCCTCCCCGCCACCACCAACACCCAGTCCTTCCTTCATTAATGCTACTAGTCTCTTATTTATCTTCCCAGAGACACCAATCCTTTACAAAACTTCTGTTTCTTTCCCTCCCTTCCTCTTTCTCTTATTTGTTTATTTAGTTTCCCTTCCTTTCTTATAAATGAAAGCATAGTGTATTGTTACATGCTTTGCTTTTTTAATTTAACAAAATAGGTATGGGGCGCCGGGGTGGCTCAGCACGTTAAGCGTCCGACTCTTGATTTTGGCTCGGGTCCTGATCTCACGGTTAGATTCCTGGGTTTCAGCTCCGCCTTGGGCTCTGAGCTGATAGCGGAGCCGGCCTGGGATTCTCTCTTTTGCGCGCGTGCGCTCTCTCTCTCAAAATAAATACATAAACTTCCAAAAAAATCGGTACATAGTTTAACACAGTTTGTTACATGTGGACTCTCTCTGTCCTCTCAAACAGTGCTCTTCCAAAGATACATAAGGATGTGTCACTCCATCATTTAAAAGTTGCTGAAGGCATAGCAAAAAAATAATTATTCATTCATTTATAGTCATGCCACGACTGTAATCACATTTACCTTATAAAATAGTAATCAACATAGAAACATTAAAATGATAAAGATGAAATTTTACATCCTTCATTTTTAAAAACCGTATTTGATTTTTAGTAGCACAAGTATTTTTACTTTCTAAAATATCACTGCTAGTATACTTTTAAATAGGATCAATGTGTTGAATATGCTTTGTCATATTTGAAAAATCTAGGGTCACCCTTTTGTGATACAGCAATTCAAAGTCTGGTTATATGTTCAGTTTACTCTGACGCTTGGTTTCAAAGTCCATCAGAGCTGAAGGAGACACTTTACAAATGGAGACACATAGAACCAGATGCAAGAAATGCCTCATTAGATAAACTTTATTAGCTCCCCAAACTCATTTTTCAATCCTACCTATCCTTTATTCAAAGATGTTTGTTGAAATTTTCTTTGATATAAGGGTTTTTTTTCCTTGTAATGTGCCACACAAAGTAAATGGAAACATTTCCAAACATCTGTTTTCAAAACGTTCTTGCCATAGTTTGACTTTCTTTTGAAAAGAAATGACTTTCTTGGGGCGCCTGGGTGGCTCAGTCGGTTGAGCATCCGACTTCGGCTCCGGTCATGATCTCACAGTTCGTGGGTCAAAGCCCAACAACGGGCTCTGTGCTGACAGCTCAGAGCCTGGAGCCTGCTTCAGATTCTGTGTCTCCCTCTCTCTCTGCCCCTCCCCTGCTCATGCATGACCTCTCTCTCTCTTGCTCTCTCTGTCTCAAAAATAAATATTTAAAAAAATTAAAAAAAAAAGAAATGACTTTCTCAGTAATTGTTGATATGTCACTTCTACCATGAAAAGACAGATTGTATGTTTACTATTTATTGATTTTTGTGTGTGTGTTGACTTTAAAAAAATATCTGCTAGACGACATACTAACAATAGCCACTTGCCATGACAGAAAATGACAGCTAGTCTATGACACTTGCCTGTTTGTCAAAGAAAGAATGCACAACTCGTTCCCGGGTCCTACAGCTCTTTAAATACACTGCCATGAGATTACCAGTAGGGTATGAGAGGCGTACCGGGCCATTCCCCATCGAATGGCAAAGCCCTATAAAGATCCCACTCTTTGAAGGCTTTGTTTTTATGAAATGAATCCCATGGATAGCATCATATCAGCATGGAACTTGTAATTGGCAATACGCTGGACCCAGCACCACAAGAAGGTCCCTCACCTCTCCTCCCTATAGCTCCCTCTCTGTGTGGAAGTTGCTCGAAGTAATGGCAGCCATGTGGGACATCAGACTGTCTCATGTTTGGACCAAGAGGGGGCATCTTAATGGATTGTCTTGAATGTCCCACGGAGAGTGTGTACCCCACCCAAAGGTTCTCTTACACAAAGGACTCTCTCCAAGTGAATTCAAAACCTTGTTTTCCTTTAGTCTCTGAACTACTCTTCTCTCCCTTCTTTTAAACTAAAATACCTGCCAGATTTAGTCTCTATAATACTGTACCCTCAGGGGAGTTGGCTCAGGTTGCTCTGGGAAGACCTGGCAGGTCGTCCCCCAGTACCCCCCACTATCCTATGCTTGGGGCAGGGAGACACTAAAAATGACTGCACCTACAACTTCTATTTATTGACCTATTATTTTGTGTTGGTCCCTCTGCTGTTCTAGAAATGCTGTCAATTCTCTTTGTTCACTCTAGTTATCTTCTATACCATCTCCCCAGATACTGAATTAGTGAATTCTAAATCATTGATCCAGGGGGACATACAGGAAGCATGTGGCTCCTACTAGCCTCTGGTCCCATTTCTGTCAACCAATTAATCCACAACCTTGTTTTACGTGTGTTTCTGTTGAAAGAAACCTCATAAAATAGATATTCTTGCTTGATTAATATTGAACTCATGGCCAACAGCACTATAACTCATGATTGAATGAAGAATACCTAACAGATGTACTTTCTCCACAAGGCGCACCACAGCCTTCCTGCACCGAGGGAACACTACACGGTGTTTCAGTACTGTGTGTAGGAACCCTTTTGAATGGCAAAAGCACCAACAAAAAGCACAAAAGTGCAAAAAAAAAAAAAAAAAAAAAACAAGGAAAACAAAAAACACATGGCACTAAATAAACTACAAAAAGAACACCTGTTTGGCCGCAGCTGAGAACATGCACGTTGGGCAACTCAAATTGTTCATCGCTTGGTACGTGTTCGTGAATGACCACAAAAGTGAGCAACTATTGGTTTTGGGGTTACAGATACATTTTAGTGAACAGGTCATACAAACATGGCATCTATGAATAATGAAGATTCACTATATCATCTCATGGTACCCTTGTGAGATGGACACTAGTACAATGACGTGTGAACTGAAAGGAACCTCAGCAGTCTCTTCGGGCTGCCTCCTTTGGGAGTTGGCAAAGCGAGGACAGTGAGGTGACATACCCAGAAATGTCCACTGCAGGTGTGACACGCATGGCATTTTCCCAGCCACAGTTGGTACCGTTTCCACTGCATATTTTTGGGACCAAATGCAACAATGTAAATGGCAGGTGGGGCCACATGCAAAACTCTAGTTTATTCTCTGCAATAATTAAAATCTGTTTTTGATCAGAATGTTTGATTTGACGACTCCTCCTACATGGGCACAAGGAAATATATATATATATATATATATTTTAAATTTTTTTTAATGTTCATTTCTGACAGAGAGACAGAGCATGAGTGGGGGAGGGGCAGACACACACACACACACACACACACACACACACACAGAATCCAAAGCAGGCTCCAGGCCCTGAGCTGTCAGCACAGAGCCTGACGCGGGGCTCAAACTCACAGACCTCGAGATCATGACCTGAGCTGAAGCCGGACGCTCAACTGACTGAGCCACCCAGGCGCCCCGGAAATATATCTATTAAAAAAAAAAAAAAAAGGAAGATCACAAACCTGAATGAAATCAGGCACAAAATGAGAAGTTGAAAAGACCCAAAATATTTGCAGCGAGAATAAGTTTTGACTTTTTAAATTCAGTTCTCCAGTGAGCCAATTCATAAATGGGTAATATGAGAGGGAAATGATGTTGAAAAAGCCAAACATGCTGTAGAAAATTAGAGATGAGAGCACATGATGCATAAATAGGAGAGATGTGCCAAGATGTGATATTTTAGCTGGAAAATTACTAATGTGTGCATATTTATGAATGTATATATTTTGATGCCAGAGTATCTCAAATTTTTTTGAGATTCCAACAATTACACAAAATTAGTTCGGTCTCTATTTGGCTACAAGAAGCACAGAATTTAAAATCCAAATTGAAAACGGCTCATAACTAATGCGGCCTGCAGGCTGTTTGGTAAATGGGTACACTTGAACCAACAAACTAAAAACCCCCAAAAAGCAAAAAAAAACAAAAAAAACAAAAAAAACAAAAACAAAGAAAAGAAAAGACACAGATTCAGTGTGTCCTTTGAATATGATCCTCTACATATTGCCAGTTGGTGCATTGTTACTTTTATATGTAAAATTTCTATTTCAAAGAATTCCAAGCTACCTTTCTTGCTAAGACTGTCCACATTCCAAAGTCTTGTCCACCACCATCATGATGGCACCCATTCCTTTGGAGTGACAATGAGATGCTCTTACCCAATACTACTTCTGAAATACTTCCAGGTACATACTATGACAAACTCTATTGTTACTTACAGAACAAAATGTTGTGACAACTTTACTCCCCTACTGCACTTTGCACACACTCTTAGAAGGAATTTAAAATTCCTATTCAAGACCTCCGCCTTCCGTTTATCTGTTTCCATCTGAAACAGTGTCTCTGAATCCATTCTTCCCGTCCTTTCAGTTACAAGATACCATTCCTAATCACGGGTAGCATTTTCTTTAAAAAAATTTTTTTGGTTTATTTTTGAGAGAGAGAGAGAGAGAGAGAGACAGACAGAGACACAGCGTGAGCAGGGGGAGGGCAGAGAGAGACAGAGAGACACAGGATCTGAAGCAGACTCCAGGTTCTGAGCTGTCAGCACAGAGCCCGACGTGGGGCTCGAACTCATGAACTGCGAGATCATGACCTGAGCAGAGGTCGGACGCTTAACCGACCGAGCCACCCAGGCACCCCCGCATAGCATTTTCTTACAGTTAATTTTGTAAGGAGCCATCTCTCACCCAAAACAGAACCTTACTTGTTTCAAGGATAATTTTTATTGATGAGAAACATTTTAAAGCTATAAAAAGCTATAAAAAGGTACTTTTCTTATTTATACGACATTTTCAGGTTTGGAAGTTTTCTTCTCAAAGATTAAGTCCCCTGACCTTTTTTTTTTCTTTTTTAGGACAGCAGCTTATCCATCAATAAGGATCCCATCCTCTCTCGAAAACAAATCGATTGATCATGTCAAAAGATCTCAGCGGCTGGTCGTAGGGTAAAATGTGCCCTCCACCTCGAACAATTACCTTGGAGAAGAAAAGTAAAAGGTAAAAAAAAGTTAGAGAAACGGATGTTCTACATGAAGGGAAAATTTTAGTTCAGATTAAAGTATTTTTAAAGCTTACATGAAATACGGAACATATTCTAACAATCCAGGCCTTTGGGGCATGCTGATTGTCTTAGATTTGATAGCTTTCATAACAGGTACGTTAAGGTAGGATAAGGTCTACAAGTGTGTGGTTAGCTACTTTAATTTTTTTTTTTTTTTACATTTTTATTTTATTTTTGAAAAACAGAGTGAGACAAAGCGTGAGCGGGGGAGGGGCAGAGAGAGAAGGAGACAGAATCTGAAGCAGGCTCCAGGTTCTGAGCAAGCAGTCAGCACAGAGCCTGATGCGGGGCCCGAACCCACAAACTGTGAGATCATGACCTGAGCCGAAGTCGGACGCTCAACCGACTGAGCCACCCAGGCGCCCCGTGGTTAGCTACTTTAACACAAAGTTGTGTTCATCTTTCACATGCATGAAGCGTAGAATTGTCTTTCTCCTCTTGGGAGGGAGCCGTCTGCTGCCCCGTGGTCGGTTATTCTTACCTGGTGAGGACTACCCCGGGGCCAGGTCGGTCCACAACCAGCTGGAGGGATGCACCCAATTCCCCCCCTTCAGTCCGCTGACCCATGTGGCCTTCACCCTGCACTCTCTACCTGGCATCTCAGCGTTTGCCATTAATACAGGGGATATTTGGATTCTCCAAAAAATTAAAACGACAATAAATGGAAGTCTTTGACACCTGAAATGTTAAAAGGCCATCTTTTTGAGTAGCACAGAGTACTACTTCCCCCCCCCCCCACCTTTTATTGTGAAAACTATTCAAACATACAGCACATCTGAAAGAATTTCATAGACTTACCACTTAGGTTCTCTCGTTAACGCCCACGGTACTCATTTCCTCACTGCCCATCTATTAATCCATCTTATCTTTTTTGACACGTTTCAAAGTAAAATGCAGGCATCAGTACACTGCCTCCAGATTTTATGTAAAATTAACACACCCTGAAATGCACTTGTGTTTAATACGGACTCACTGAGTTTGGATGGCACGGTTACCTGTGTCACCTAACAAGATGTAGAACGCATTTTTTTTTTTAATGTTTTTATTTATTTTTGAGACAGAGAGAGACAGAGCGTGAACAGGGGAGGAGCAGAGAGAGAGGGAGACACAGAATCGGAAGCCGGCTCCAGGCTCCGAGCTGTCAGCCCAGAGCCCGCCGCGGGGCTCGAACTCACGGACCGCGAGATCGTGACCTGAGCTGAAGTCGGACGCCCAACCGACGGAGTTACCCAGGCGCCCCGATGTACAACACATTCTTAAACACCTATAGTTAAGGTGAATTCAGACCCTAGTGCTAGGTGCCATACTAATTTAAGAAAGGGGTGGGGTCAGGATGGGGGTACTGGTCTTTGTACTCAGAAAGACTGTAGGCTCAGCAGCAAGTGCCCCAAGTAGAGGACCAGGAGAGGCCTTCATGATTCAGTACCAAAAGGGAAAGAACTGACAGTGGGTGTTGGCAGGCCTCCCGCATGGGGGAGTCATTGTAGCCTGAGATATTCTATGGCACATGTGGCAACCGGACAGCGGCCAGTAGTGGATGGAGTGAGGGATCCCATTCAGCGTGTTCTAGCTGCTAAGTCACAATCGGCAAGTAAGGACCACTTTGACGAGGCCCTTCGTAGCGTGTTTTACCTGTCTCAATTAAGAAGGGAACGGAGGCAGAAAAAGAGTACAGATATATTTCCGTAGTGCATTTATTATACTACAAATCCACCCCCAGCCCCCAGCATCTTACAACCTTGCCATGTGGCCAGTGGGGTCAACATCAGTAGATGAGTTTTGCTTTGCAGCTCACAGCTAGCCCAGGTGTGCAGAGAGATGGTAGAGATCACCATTCACACCAGTCTCGGTGACGGAGTGACACGGAGCTCTTCGGAGGCTTGCCCAAGTCACACAATCGTAACTGAGAGAATAAGCTAGAACCTGGCTTCTGATGCAGGCACCAGCGTTTTTATTCAAGTCGCGGTATTTGTACAACCATTCTTCACATTTGAGCCAAACTTTGCAGCTTAGTCACAGAACACTTCACCCATCTCTCAACAGCCCTCTGAGGCAGGTAAGGGAAGCAGACCGCCATTAAGTGAGCTAGGACTTAACCTTCAGATGCGATTGGAAACACCTGCTTCATGCAACACTCCATCAATGGCCGTTTGTCCCTTGCTGCAACGACAGTGGAGCCCATCTACCATTTGTGTTCAAGCTTGCATCTGGGAACCCAACATGTCTTGCTTCGTCACAGACTGAAAGTGAACATACGTGTGACATGAGTCCCTGTAGGTGACTCTGGAGGAAAACTTTTGCTGCCCCCACAATCCCAGGCTAGAATTCTCTCCTGTAGATTCCCATCCAAATCTCCAGCCTTGGCAGAAATCTGATGAGTGATTTTGTGCAACTTCAGCTCAGCTGAGGACACTTAAGAAAGTCATGTTTGTGACAAAACCCAGCTGCTGCTTCGACTGGAAATGAATTTGGCAGCAATGGTCCGGAACGGTGGTATGCTGAATCCAAGAGCTAAAAGGTCAGTCTGCCTCCAGGACCAGAGCTGCAGCTAATTGGGGGGGGGAGCCTTTATGGCGTGGCTTGGAGTCAGTGTGCAGGAGCAAGACTTGAGGCACAGCAAGCTGTGTGACACTGGACAAGTAATTTACCTGCTCTGAGCCTCAGTTTCCTTAACTGTACAAGAGAGAAGAAAGTATTACCTCTTGGGATAGTTGGGAATTACGTGAGAAATTAATGGAGTAATGTTCATGGAACACTTAGCACGGTGTCTGGACTGGGATGGAACTCAATAAATATTAGCCATTGTCATTATTTTTCCAATGGTCCTCCCTATTCAAAAGCCAGGATCAAAATGCTTGTATCAAACTACCCTAAAGCCTTGTATTCCTACACTAGCATCAAGAAATCTGGGTTTGAGGGGGTTGCTGAAAACAGTGGCTCTCAAACGTGACTGTGCCCCAAGATGCTTGAGCTTCTTAAGACAGATTGCTGAGCCCCAACCCCTAGACTTTCCAGCTCTGAAGGTCCAGGGCAGGGCCTGACACTTCTAACAATTCCAAGGTAATGCTGATGCCGTTGGTCCAAAGACTACTCTTTGAGAACCACTGTTTAGAAAACCTTTTACAATTCTGTGGCAAACCAGGCAATTCTCTATTTATATCAATAGAGAACGCAAACAGAAATTAACACCTAGTCATGATCTCATCTTAGTGTATTTCTTCCTCATCATCTGCCCTCTTGGTATTTACCCACACATACACACACACACACACACACACACACGTGCATGTGCGCACACACACACACACACGCACACACACTTCCATGACCATGATAATCAAGTGGTGAAGAAGAGATTGGGTTGGGTGTTAACAATTCTTATTCTCAGTAACCTGCATGGCCCCCCAGCCTAGGACCAAATCACATCATAAACGGTGCCATGAAGATTGGAAGGAAAAACTCATTTAGGAACAAGGTCGTTTTCGCATGTCACAAAATTTTCAAAGTATATTCCCTAGCAGATTCATATAGAGCATTTTACTGATGTTAACTTCAAAAATAAATTTACGAGTGCCAGAAAAAAACCAAAAGATAAATTTTTGAGTGCCGAAAAAAATCACTCTGTTGTTTATAGCCAAGCTGCTCACCACTCACAAATCAAGGGCACAAACCACGCCACGGTTTTTAGAGGTGTGTAACAAAATGCGACAGGGCCATGATTCCATATTTAAATGCGACAAGATTAATCCCAAGGCTCCCTGGGTAGAATTGGTCTCAGCAACAGAAACTGCGTATGTTGGGTGTTTCCACACGAGAGCTGAGACCTCTAAACTCACGTATTCCAGATGTTCCAGGGGGGTCACAAATGTGTCATGAATCTTAAAAGGGTTATGCAAACACTTTCAAGCTTCATTCCACTTTAATTTTTAGAGAAGGATATAATTCTCCCTGGAACCAGAAACGTGGACCTGGCTGTAAAGGTTTCCCGGTTGTGCTTTTATAGGCGACAAGACATCGTGGGAAATTCACACTGGGCGTGTTGATGTGGGTGTATCAGGGGAGACTTCGTGGGAGCCTTGGAGGAGCAGATATCTGGACAGATGATGCTGGCTGGGGTGGGGGAAGGACCACACCCAGAGGAAACTGCCCTTGCAAACACAGAGGAGTGCGAAAGTGCACAGACACCCCACAGCCCACGAGCGGTTCTGCACATGAACTGTCAGTACAGAGCCCGACGCGGGGCTCGGGCTCACAAACCACAAGATCATGACCTGAGCTGAGGTCTGACACCCGACCAACGGAGCCACCCAGGCGCCCCACCCTTCTTCTAACCATTTTTAAATGGACAGTAGCATTTCGTGCATTCACAATGTTGTGCAACCGTCACCACTATCTTGTTGCAGGATGTTTTCATCACCCCAAAGGGAACCTGATATCCATTAGCTATCTCTTCCCATTCTCCGCTCCCTGCCAGCCCCTGGCAATCACTAGGCTGCCTTCTGTCTCTATGGAGTTGCCCCTTCTGGACATGTCTTAAAGGGTTTAAAGCACGGTAGTGAGTGATATGCTCAGATTTGCATTATAGAAAGATGACTTCTTGTGTATTGAGGGGGCTGATTTAGAAGGAAATGATACTGAGGCAGGGAGGCAAATTTGGAGACCAGCTGTCCAGGTAAGAGAGGATGTGGGTACACGGGAGAAATGGGGAGGAGGGGAAGGAGAAGAGGAATGTCGGGCTGGAACCAACAAAATCAGTGACTAATCAGACATAAAGGCAAAGTGAAAGCGTCCCCCAGCACATACACACATCGCCCCATTTCAGGCTTCTGTCCCAGCTTTGCAAGGGGAGATGCTATTAACCAAGAAAGAAGAAAAAGAGGTGAGTTTGGGAAGCAAGCAATGTGGGATAGATTTATAAATCTCTTTTGTCACTAGAGGACGATGCAAACCTGGAAGAGAATCTTGCTTGTTATGGTTTCTGATTTATACTAGAGTTGTTTTATTATTTTTACCTTATTTCATATTTACAAAATCTTAACCTTTTCGCTTGCAGACCGTAACCATGAGCAGAAACGGAATAAATAGGCCCTGAAAGAAAAAAATATACTAAAAACAAAAGGTACTTGGGAATGAGAATAAAAAAACAAGCCACAGCTTGTTATCAAAACCAACAACGATAACCCTTCCCCTAAAAAAAAAGAAAAAAAAAAAAAAAGCAGAGGTCAAAGTTAAGAGCTGCTCCCAAAACACTCCGGAAAAACTTGAGATTTACCAGTGTACATGTCTAGATTAGCAATGGATTATTGAACACAACGGGGAAAGGTGCTTTAGCTGACTGAAATGTAGCCATCACAATGGAACACATCCTTGTATCCAATACATAGCTTTGATGCTATTGACAGTTCCCTAAGGGCCTCCTAGATATACCATCTCACTTAACCAGTTACAACAATATCATAATTTAGGATTTCCACTTAAAAAAAATTTTCTTAATGTTTATTTATTCTGGAGGTGGAAGGAAGGAGCAGAGAGAGAAGGAGACACAGAATCCAAAGCAGGCTCCAGGCTCCAAGCTGTCAGCACGGAGCCCGACGCGGGGCTCAAACCCACAAGCCGTGAGATCACGACCTGAGCCGAAGTCAGATGCTTAACCGACTGAGCCACCCAGGCGCCCCAAGATGTCCACTCTTGACCATGATGCAATAGCATGTGTCAAACCAACCCCACCCCACAAGAACACCAAAAGCCGAATTAAAAAGAAAAGAACGCTGGGGCGCCTGGGTGGCTCAGTCGGTTAAGTGTCCGACTTCGGCTCAGGTCATGATCTCACAGTTCGTGGATTCAAGCCCCGCGTCGGGCTCTGTGCTGACAGCTCGGAGCCTGGAGCCTGTCTTCGGATTCTGTGTCTCCCTCTCTGTCTCTGTCCCTCCCGTTGTTTCTCTCTCTCTTAAAAATAAATAAAACATTAAAAAAAAAAAGTTAAAAAAAAAAACAAAAACGCTGTTTGAAAAGTATCAGAAAGCAACGAGGGCTTGAGAGGCCAAGACCATGGAGAAAAGAGAATCGCGGAGAAGTGAACCTAACATTTTGTGCTGCTTTTCTCTCTGAGAGACTCACCAATGCTTAGCTTCTCTTGCCAAGAAGCCAAAAAAAAAAAAAAAAAAAAAAAGTGACAGATAAAAGGATGAAAAGCGAAGCAAGGCTTAGGGTGTCTGGGAGAGCAAAAAATAGAAAGAAAGAAAACCCCAAAGAAACAAAAGATGCGATTTGAAATTGCAGGCTTGTCATGGAGGTGAACATCACAGGCTTTCTGTTAGACCCATCAAAGACAAGGTTAGCCCTCCAAAGCCTGAACTCTAGCACCCACTCACCATGTGAGCCCCCGACTGAAGCCAGATGATCCGCCCCTATACTAACTGGCTTTCAGAAAAAAAAAAAAGCGCCTTTTTTGAAGAAAGATAACATCATTTTTCATACATTTTGTCCAGCATTCAAGAAAACGTAGTAGGCATGCCAAAAGATAAGATCAAAGGTCCAGAGACCAAGGGAAAAAGCAGACAACAGAAAGAGACCACAGGGATCCAGATACTGGAGCTGTCAGGGATAGATTTTAAAATAACCATGACCAAATTATTTAGGAAGTTATGGAAAACACGGAGGAAAGAAAAAAAAAGACATGAGATGACAAAACATTTAACTGTTGTTTAACTGGAGTCCTGGAATAAGAAGAGAAGGAAGGAACAGTACAAAAGAAATAGTAAAGTTTAGAGACCGTGAGTAAAAAACTCTCCAAAATTGGCAAAAGTCAACACGCCACAGCTTTGAGGAGCTCTATGAAACTACGTGGGAAAAATCCAAAGAAAACTGACCACATCTGGGCACACAACGGTAAACTGTTAACACCAAAGACAGAGAGAAAATCTTAAAAGTTGCCAGAAAAAGAAATCGCACTTTCAATAACTTCAAAGAAACAAGAAAGCTGACTCGTTAACGGAAACAATGGGAGCTAGAAGACTGTGAAATCCTATCTTTCAAGTTAGAAAAGAAAACAGCTACAACCTAGAATGTCCATGTAAATGACCACATACAGATATTTTCAAGGAAAGAAAAAACTGGAGAAAGGTCTTGCCGGCAGGTGTGTAAAGAAAGGTTTGAAGATTGTTCTTCAGACAGAAGGGTAATGGTCCCTAATGGAAACATGCAAACACGGAGGAGAATGAAAAGCAACTGAGAATCTACATGTGTACCTAAAAATAAATGGATGGCAATAATAATAATGTCTTGTGGAGTACAAACCACATAGAAGTTAAAAAAAAAAACAAAACAAAAAAGACAACAGTTGCACAAAAGGTAGCACAGAGTTAAGGTATTTTCAGGCATTTGCATATCTGGCAAATGATAAATGCACTGATTCAAAGCCAACTTTCTGTTTGTTTTTTTTTAATTATTTAATTATTTATTTATTTATTATTTTAATGTTTTATTTATTTTTGAGAGAGAGAGAGACAGAACGTGAACAGGGAAGGGGCAGAGAGAGAGGGAGACACAGACTTTGAAGCAGGCTCCGGGCTCTGAGCTGTCAGCACAGAGCCGGATGCAGGGCTCAACTCACAAACCGCGAGATCATGATCTGAGCCAAAGTTGGACACTTAACTAAGCCCCTTTTTATTATTTTTTTAAGATTTAAATCCAAGTTAGTTAACATCCACTGTAATAATTGTCTCAGGAATAGAATTTAGTAAACACCCAGTGCTCATCTCCAAAGTGCCCTCATTAATACCCATCACCTATCTAGCTCATCACACTACCCAACTCCCCTCCAGCAACCGTCAGTTTGTTCTCTGTATTTAAGAGTCTCTTGGGGCGCCTGGGTGGCACAGTCGGTTAAGCGTCCGACTTCAGCCAGGTCACGATCTCGCGGTCTGTGAGTTCGAGCCCTGCGTAGGGCTCTGGGCTGACGGCTCAGAGCCTGGAGCCTGTTTCCGATTCTGTGTCTCCCTCTCTCTCTGCCCCTCCCCCGTTCATGCTCTGTCTCTCTCTGTCCCAAAAATAAATAAACGTTGAAAAAAAAATAAAAAAAAAAGAGTCTGTTATGGTTTGTCTCCATCTCTGTTTTTATCTTATTTTTCCTTCCCTTCCCCTATGTTCATCTGTTTTGTTTTTGAAAGACCACATGTGAGTGAAATCATATGATATCAAAGTCAACTTTCTTAAATCCGCACGTGTGTTGTAATCTCTAAGGACATGGTCAAAGGATGGATAATATCCCTACATTTATTGCAGCATTATCTACAATAGCCAAGTGGTGGAAATAGCTCGTGTCCATCGATAGACGAATGGATAAAGAAGATGTGGTATATATATGCAGTGGAATATTACTCAGCCATGAAGAAAGAATGAAATTTTGCCATTTGCAATGACATGGAGGGAGCTAGAGACTATAATGTTAAAGTAAAATAAGTTAGAGAAAGACAAATACCATACGATTTCACTCATATATGGAATTTAGGAAACAAAACATATGAACAAAGAAAAAAGAGAGAGAGAGAGAGAGAAACCAAGAAAGAGACTCTTAACTATAGAAAACAAACTGATGGTAACAGAGGGGACATGGGTGGGGGGATGGTGAAATAGGTGAAAGGGATTAAAAGTACACTTATCATGATGAGCTTGAGTGATGGATAGAATTGTTGAATCATTATATTGTACACCTGAAGCTAATATAATATTATACGTTAACTATACTAGAATTAAAATTTAAAAATTAACACAAAATAAAATTAAAGGAGAGATGATAAAACAAGGTATTATTAACAAGGTAATAGTGGTTTTTAAAAAAAGACATTTTGTCTCCAAAGGAAAAGACAAGATAGACGGATGAGAATAAATGGCAGAGACCTTTCTGTGTAACATGAAAAACAGACTCCTGACAATCAGGGAGCCTTTAAATGAGAAGAAATCTGGTGATCAAGTCATATCCCCCATCTTTTTAGAGAGGCACAAAATGAATGCCTCAGAGATGAAGGCCCTTCAATCACATCTCTTAGCCTAATCTCACCAAATCAAATCGGTTAGATGTTTCAATGTGCTATGAATGTCTCTGATTAAAAAAAAAAAAAAAGTCATGGAAATTCTCTTTAAATCAGCTCCAAGAATTTCTATGTTAATTTCAGCAATGTTGGTATGAATGACTAAGGTTAGAACCTTCTCCCCCTTGATCATTTTTGTCAGTGGAAAACTAAAGCACAGGACAGTGTCGTAGGAAGCAATTCGGCTTAGTGGTCAAAAGCATGAACTCAGGATTCAGCAGATCTGGATTTGAGTCCAGCCCCTTGACTTTGGCACAGGGACTTAACTGCTTCAATTTTCTCATCTGTAAAAATGAAGGTAAAAATTAGGGTGACCAGTTGTCCCAGTCTGCCCTGACCGGAGGGATTCCTGGGAATATGGGATCTTCAAAGTGCTAAAGTTGAAAAAGGGTCAGGCAAACTAGGATAGTTTGTTACTCTAAGAATATCTACTTTTTGTACGGATTCAAAGAGATGCATATTAAACACTGCACGGCACTCAGTTGGTAAATACATAGTAAGCTTGTACCGTGTGCCGTACAGACATATATCAACACTCAAGCAATGGTCATCAGACTATTATCTCCTTTTTTATCGTCAGAGGAGCATGTTTTCCCTTTAAGAGTGGAGTAAGATCAGAAGTTACAACACTAATAAATATAAAATGTAGTACTATACTTGTTCAGAAGAAGAATTATATTGTTCAGGAGGGAGAAAAATTCTCTTCCAAGCTTTCTTTATTTCCATGCTATGAATCCTTCCTTCCCACGGGAAAGGTCCCAATTAAAGTAAGAAAGCAGATTGAATGTGAGCTCAAACTTCTGTCAATATGCTTGACTTAACTGTCTAGAGTGAATTTTATCCCTTAAACCTGCCAACATCATGATCCGTCCCATCCTTTCCCTCCACCCCCTTTTACCACTTGCAATGCCAAACACCCTCTTCTCCCCACATAGAAATGTCAAGCAAGCAAGACCTCACTTGTCTTAGCAGAATGGCAAAAAGCCATTCTGTCTGTTTTTATCCCCTTTGAAGAACTCACTTTACAACCTAGGATTTGATGCAGTTAAAAAAAAGCAATCGAAACTTCACTTCCTCCATGTCCAGTTGTATATGTGAAATCCACAAGAGGGTAAAGAGCACAAAATCCAGTTCATTAATTACTCGTACTCAATATCTAGCTTTACGATCTGTTTGTAGTTTTCTTTGGGAGGAGAGAAGGGGGGAGCCAGGGAGCAGAGGGCAGACGTTACGGCAGCAAATGCTCTCTGCTGGGGGTGTATCGAGTACGTAGAGCCCGACTCGCTGCCTTCTGGGGAACAGGGAGACAAGAGCCAGCCAGCCCGCCGAAGGTTGACCTCCTACAAACATCAGTGCAGGGAGGCTCTAGCATTGTGTGCTGGAGCTCTGGCACTGGCTCAGGACAGCCGATTGTGTCTACTGTTGCCCAACTCCACGTTCAGTGGTGTTATGTTGGTAGCCTGAAATCAACCACAGTGGAATATTTACACCGCGAAAATGGGCAAACACTACAGATCAATGTCTCCCCCCTCTCCCAAGCCAGTTTACCTTCCGACCACTGGTTCTCTGACATCTTGGCTCTCCTGGGGAAAGACGAAACATTAGAGCATTCTTTCTCTGTCCCAAAATAAATAAAAGAAATATCTACTCAAATCAATAAATTATAAGGTCTGAAACGTCTCTGAGATCTTGGCTTAGGAAATCAGATGGGCAGGGTTTCAAATATTTGCAGAAAGATGAGAAGGTCCTGCTGCCTGCTTCCAGTCCTGTCTACCCCCACTGAGTTCTGGTATAATAGGCAATAAGAGTTTCAAGACCACACCACAGCATTCATGGATGCTTCTGTTTGTAGTAGAGCCCTTGCAACACCCCAAAGCTGGTCCGTTTGGGACAACTACTGACTAGAAAGGGTACCTAGATTCCACTGTGCTCCTGACACACAGCCTAAGGGGACCCCAGACCCAAAAATGTCCCCAGGAATTGAGGATATGGGACACGCCAATGATCACAACATTTTCATGATGTTATTGGTTGAAATAAAACAAGGCACATGGTTTTCACTAGCAAAGCAAAGACTGTCCAAGGCACAGGTAGTGTCTTTGGTCCAGTTGATGATGTGGCGGTTTCTTAACACAACTTTATTTCATTCTTGCCCTTTTCTCGGCCCCACTCCACCCTCCACCTTGTTTATTTTTTGGCTCTGTTTAACATTTCCACAAGCAATTTTGTGGATCTGGTTACACTTCAAATTGAAACACAAAATGTTGCCGTTTAAAAAGCAACCCCAGATCCCTTTGTTCCTCAAATATCATTAAGTTTTAAAACCTATTCTCCATGTGTGGATAATACTTTAAACGTTAGTCTTCTTAGTATTTATTCACTTCTCATAATGAAATGGTTCTCTGTTAAATTTCAATAGATATTAAAAACCACTCAACAGCTAAGAGAAAATTATGCATCATTGCCTAGCTGTTATACCTCAGTAAATAGATTTGCTACCCAATTTATATTTTAAATAATACAATAAATTAGCTCCCTGAGTATTAACTAACTGCATATTTGGGTAGCTTAATTTAGAAGCATTCTTTTTATGCTAATCAGCCCTCTCTAATGAAATAGAACCACATGAACTAAGATGACTCTTGGCAAATAATCAGAGTAAAATTGGGAGTCGCTATTGTTTATTATTTCCTTTGTTTTCAGGAAGCAAGCTGTGTGGGGTTTTTTTGTTTTTCTTTTTTTTTAGGAAAAAAAACCCCAAACACCAAAAACTCAATTTTTTTAAAGGACAGGACATTCTAGTCGGCCACTGAGATAATGAAACGTCTCCAACTCCTCCCATACGTTTATTTCCCAGAATATTTCTCCTTTCTTCTCCTGTGTAACACAGAAAGGAAATCGTCTTCAGCTGACATGAACAGGGCATCCTTTCGTTTGAAGGGAATTGCTTTGAACCATTCATGATCTTAGCACACCTAGTCTATTTCCTAGAAGACACTTAGGTACATGCAATTGGTAAGCAACCACAGCACTCCTTGAGCATTTCATTTTTCACACACACACACACACACACACACACACACACGAATGGGCGTGAATATAAGGTAGCGCCCAGTTTGATTTTCATTCACCGGACATTTACTGGGTGCTGGGAACGGTGCTAAGGGGTTTGCTACAGAGATAAATGATATCATATTCTTGTCTTCAAGGAGCTCTGTGTCAAGGAGGGGAGGAAGGCAATTAAGGAGGTAAACTAAAGAGAAACCCCAGTGAGGTACATGCACTAGAAGATGTACATAGAGATGTAGAGCAGGAGGTATTCTGGGAGAAGGAGGGCTTCCTAGAGGTCAATTTATTTATTTATTTACTTATTTATTTGTAATCTCTATGTTCGAATGGGGCTCAAACTCATGACAAGATCAAGAGTGGCATACTCTACTGACGGAGCCCCCTAGAGGTAGTTCTCATCCCTGAAAGACAAATGGGGGTTTTCTGGGCAGCCAGAGGAGCAGAAAGGGCCTTTCCATGGGGATTGCTGACTAATAAAACAGCAAGGTGGGTCTGGGGAATTATAAGGTGTTTTGTTTCGTTCTTTAGGATTCTAATGGAGAAGGAGGGAGGGTGAGAATTCAGGTGGGGGGAAGAAAGCCCAGGCCAGACTAACCTCTTTACTACTCTATGGAGAGACTTCAGGCTTTATTCTACAGGTAGCGGGGATTCCGTGAGGAGGTTTGAATAAGGGAAAACATGATCAGACTGGCATTTGAAAAAAGGACCGAGAGACGAGTAGAGTGGAGAGGAGGACCACTCTAGCTGGAAGACAAGCTATTGTCAAAGGAAAAAAAAATTTAAACCACAACTTAAAACACAGAGTGTTCTTGAATAGCGTCTTCTAAAGCTTGTGCCTTTTCTTAAAACACCACAAAGCAAACACAGTTTCGTTTTCGAATATATAAAGTAAGGGAACCATCTTTTTAAAAATGTGCCCAAAAGGCTATACGGGTTTTTTTTTTATTGTGTTATATAAAATCAGTGTCTTTCTCGTTAAATAGTTCTTTGTGGTTTCTGTGTCAAGCACTAGGATATGAATCAAGTCAGGCTGCTGAGAGGGATCTATAAAGCAGATGTGGCGAATGCTAGTAATACTTATCAATTACTATTCTTCTTAATTTTCTGGCAAGACACATAGCAAAGCAACTGGCTAAGTCACTTCACTTCCTTCTTGTCTCAGTGGGAAAGTAATGGAAGTGGGGGTATTTTTGATGTGCTGGGAAAAGATTCAGACTCTCCTCCCAATGGTCTAGGTCTTGCCTGCAAATCCATGGCGTACATTAAAATCTGTTTGCTTTTTTAAATTTATTACACTTTTTTTTAACGTTTATTTGAGAATGACTGGGACAGAGCAGGAGCGGGAGAGGGGCAGAGAGAGAAGGAGAGAAGAATCTAAAGCAGGCTCCAGGCTCTGAGCCATCAGTATGGAGCCTGACACAGGGCTTGAACTCACCAGCTGTGAGATCATGACCTGAGCCGAAGTCGGACGCTTAACCGACTGAGCCACCCAGGTGTCCACGTCTACTTTTTTCAGTTGCTTCTTATATTGAGTCACTGCTGGTGAGTTGAAGTGAAAAGGGGCTGAGGAACTTTCTAAAAAAAATTTTTCTTATTTTTTTTTAAGCTGGGTATTTTGGTAGCCAACCTTAGCCCTGGACATCCAGAGAGAAAAATGCATCTGCCTAACCAGAGCAGTGCCAAGACTTGGACACGATGTGTTCACTTCAGCCTTTCACCGTGTATGGAAGCCTTTCCATTTGATGATAGCCAGAGAAGATGGGAAAGACAGCAAGAGAGAAAGAAGACAAACTGAATGGCAGATGTGAGAAAGGGCATTAAGCCCCCCTTCAACCAAACAAGCCCACAGGAGAGAGGACTAAGAGGAAGTCCAAGAGTTGGTGAGAAAGTGAAATAATCATATCTCTTATACATTACTGGCAAGAATATAATCCGTTTGGAAAACAGTTTGGCGTTATCTGAGGAAGCTGCAGATGCTCAAACCCTGTGAACTCATCAGTGCCACTTCTAGGCATTATTCTTAGAAAGAAGTTCTTGCACACAGGCACAAGGACATATGTTCAAGAACGTTCACAGCAGCAATGTTTGTCCTAGCAGAAAAACTGGCAACAACCCATGTGTCCAGCAGCAGAGGAATGGATGAGTGGTATAATCATGCCGTGGAATACTATGTAGCAATGAAAAAGAAACAAAGCACAGCCAAACCTATTGACATGGATGAATCTCAGAAAGCACTGAACAGCATAAGCGTGTTATTGCAAAAGACATATAGAATAAGTCCTTTTATATCAAATTAAACATGAAAAGAAAAATATTGTTTATGGAGATGCATATCTGTAGCAAAACTTAATTTTTTTTTATAAAAGGAAAAGGATGGGGTGGGGGTGGTGCCTGGGTGGCTCAGTCGGTTGAGCACCCGACTCTTGATTTCAGCTCAGGTCATGATCTCATAGTTCATGGGTTCGAACCCCGCGTCAGGCTCTGTGTTAGCATGAAGCCTGCTTGGAATTCTCGCTCCCTCTCTCTCTGCCCCCCCCCTGCTTGTGCTCACTGTCTCTCTCTCAAAAATAAATAAATAAGCTTTAAAAATCGAATAAAAAAGGAAACGGATGATAAAATCAAAATCCAGGACGGTGGTTTACCTCCAGAGGCAATGAAGGAAGGGAGTGGGATTGGGGAAGGTAAGTTCTTGGTAATGCTGCATTTCTTAAACTGGCTGGTAAGTACAAAGGTGTTCATTCATCATTATTTGTTTTATCTCACACAAGTGTTATATATACTCTTTGGTTACGATTCAATTTTTAATTAAAAAAAAAAGTAAAGCAAAACCACCTACAGATGCTGCCAAAGTCACAAAAAGGAATCTTTTTTTTTTTAATTTTTTTTTTTCAACATTTATTTATTTTTGGGACAGAGAGAGACAGAGCATGAACGGGGGAGGGGCAGAGAGAGAGGGGGACACAGAATCGGAAACAGGCTCCAGGCTCTGAGCCATCAGCCCAGAGCCCGACGCGGGGCTCGAACTCACGGACCGTGAGATCGTGACCTGGCTGAAGTCGGACGCTTAACCGACTGCGCCACCCAGGCGCCCCTCAAAAAGGAATCTTTAAAAAATTTAACATGTTCTCTGTCATGCTCTTCTCATCTGTCCAACACAGACCTGATGAGATGGGCCATGTGTCTAAAACAGCAAGTGGGGAGGATATAGAGAAGCAATTAAACGGAAACCAAAGCAAAAATGGGAAGTGCCCCTCTGGCCAGCGGCTCTGAGAAGACCGGGCTGGTGCCAGAATCTAAACCTTGGGACTCTGGTTGCCGCAGAAGAAAATAAATATTAGGAACAGAAATAAACACCCACGCACTCCAGGCAGGACAGCAGAAGAGCAGAAAGGAGGCCAGATAATTGGAGGTTTTGTTTTGCTAGACATTTTTTCCCTCTTTAAATCTAAATTCCTATAGTCCCCTGCTTCCCTGGTTCCATATGTTAGAGGCTCAGTACAAATGGCACAGAAAAAAGACAAAAACAAAAAGGCTGGACGCTTCATTTATTGTCAACAGGGATGTTTCAAATTATTGTTGAACTAGAAGGGACTCAATGCTTTAGAAGCATCTCGTTACTCAGTGTATTTTTATTTATTATTATTAGACTGCCATGTGGCAAAATGTGGACTATGTCCCCAGCCCCTGTATTTCTTCTACCTCTCACCGAAATTGTTGAGTAAAGTTACAACAGGATACAGCTGCTGTAGTTTCAAGCCTTTCTGATAAATAACATTTAGTTGAGCCTTTAAAACATAGTATCTATTTAGGACCCTATTAGACTGGGAAGAGAGCTTCTTGCCCTGTGAAAACAGATTAACGCTAGGAGAGGCAGTAGGAATATTTATTCCACACTTACTAGGTGCCAGGTAAGTGTCAAGTGATATATGAAATATATATGAAATATATTCAATATAGTCAAGTGAAATATATACATATATATATATATATATGTATATATTTCTACACACACACACATAGATACACGCATTATCTCATTGAATCCTAGCAACTAATCTTTTCATGAGAGAGAGAGATTAATGTTATCCCCACTTCATTGATGAAGAACCTCTTGGAGAGGTTAAGTAACTTGCCCAAGGTTACACAGATAGTAAGTGGTGGAACAGGGTCTAGAGCTGTATCCAATCTTTTAATCTCTGCACTATGTCACTTGAGTATGGCGATAGCAGTAGTTAGAATTGCCAAGGTCATGAACTCGAAATACACTTCAAGGCTACTTGAGAGCTAAACTCATAACTCATAACTCACTCTCCAAAGGTGGTCTATGGTTGGGGGTGGGGAGGATCTAGAAATTATTCAATAATTCAAATAGTCTAATGCATGGATTCTTGGTCATTTTGTGTCATGTGTCCATGTGGCCATGTGTCCGTGTGTCCTACTGTGGCCTATGGACACTTCTCTGAATAATGTTTTAAAATACATTTTATATGGGGGCGCCTGGGTGGCTCAGTCGGTCGAGCATCCGACTTCGGCCCAGGTCATGATCTCACAGTTTGTGAGTTCAAGCCCCGCGTCGGGCTTTGTGCTGACAGCTCAGAGACTGGAGCCTGCTTCAAATTCTGTGTCTCCCTCTCTCTCTGCCTCTCCCCTGCTCATGCTCTGTCTCGCTCTCTCTCCTTCAAAAATAAATAAAAACATTAAAAAATATTTAAAATACATTTTACATATATGTACATATATAATAGATTACAAATGAACCCATTATATTGAAATTAACAAAGTAGTAAAAAATAAATTTGCGATATAGCATTATGTGTACTTCCATATGAACGCATTCAACAAGAGCGACTAGTGGGTCTGGTAACTACCGTAATTAAAAAAAATTTTTTTAAACATTTATTCATTATTTGAGAGAGAGAGAGAAAGAGAGACAGCATGAGCAGGGGAGGGGCAGGGAGATAAAGAGAGGAGATGCAGAATCTGAAGCAGGCTCAAGGTTCTGAGCTGTCAGTACAGAGCCCAACATGGGGCTTGAACTCATGAACCGTGAGATCATGACCTGAGCCAAAGTCAGACACTAAACCGACTGAGCCACCCGGGCACCCCCGATAACCACTGTTAATTTTAAAGTAGTAGTGATGTTGATAAATGTTGTTTCAAGGTATTTGAAACAGTATGTGTATTTGATATGAAAGTATTTCTGCTTTCTATTGGTGACAGAGTCAAAGGTACTGCTAAGGCCTCTGCGGTTTGTTGCCTACATTCATAATGGGAGGAAATGCTAAATTTCGTAATTCATAATGGAAGGAAATGCTATTTAAGTTTGAAGTCAGTGAACATAAAATGCATTTTTTTCCCTTCTAAGTTCACTGACCCTTTGAATACTAACCACAGATGCTTGCCCTAGGTTAAGAACTCTTACTAAAGAACTGAACGATCACCTAATAAAAATGTTACGTTTACTCCTGATAAAGTTTCAGTTGAAATCATTGCATTTTTATTTTTGCTTTGACATGACGTTAATTGTATCTAATCACCATAGTATTTTACCAATGATTAATATCCAGAAATAAATTCAAGGTGCCTGGTGGACACCCATCTTTGCCAAGAATCGATCTGGATGACGTTTACAGCAGTCGATCTGGTTGTCTCATTTTTGATAAGTAGCAAAGACACGGTACTATCTAAAGACTTTGCACAGAAGACCATGGCATTTCAGTACAGCACAAAAGTCTGCTGGGAAAAGGAAGCTAATGTTTTGAGTAAATAACAGAGGCTTCCTACGAGTCCAAATTACTAATGGTCTATCAGTATTTTGAGAGAACAAAGACCACTTGTGAAATCTACAATGCACAGCAGGGACTGAGGTCTAAAATTTAGCTTAAGGTTTTGTCTCAGGATTTCAGAGAATCAGAGCCCCACAAGTAGACACTGTTGGCTATAGGACACTTTTCTAAAAAGTGAGGTTTCGGATCAATGGCTGGTTTGTTAAGAGTGAAACTATGTTCTCAGGTTTCTGGTTGACCTGTGTAAGGAAGTAAAATCGGTCAGGATTTAGAGCAGCCTGTAGGCATCAGAATGGAACTTTATCCAAACATAAGCCACATGGGGTTCCTGCAAGAGGAGGACATTTGGGCATCAGTAGAAGGACAAAAGACATCACAACTTAGGGTTCCCCCAAACAGGATGCATTAGAATTCTCTAACAAGCTTATATACTGATTCTCCGGTCCTACCCCAGACAAAGTCAGAATATTTGGAGATAGGGCCTGGGAATCTATATTTGCAAGCGTTGGCAAAATGCAGCGGATTAACAATGGTCCCAAATTCTTTGCCATTCTTCCCATTAAGAGGAATCTAGGCCTCTGCTGTGATTTGCTTTGACCAAGAGAATGCAGTGGAAATAATTTTCTGGAACTTTTGAACCCTGGGCTTAAAAGGACCGACATCTTTGGCTTCTAAATTTGGGAAGCCACCTGCCATGTTGTGAAGCTAGGTCGGGACACTGCATGGTTAGGGGCCGTATGGAAAGAGCACTGGAGAAGAAGAGGCCACCTTGGATGTCTCAGCTTTTGCCAGACTCACAGCTGAATGCAGCTGCCTGGGTGGTCTCAGGCTATCTCAGGTGAGTCAGAAGAACCATCGAGCTGAGCCCATTCCACCCACATAATGAGAAATAATAAATTGCTTCTGTGTTAAGCCACTGACTTTTGGAGTGATCGATTATTCTGTTAATAAATAACTGAAAGAGGGAAATATTTGCTGACAATTCTTTATTCTTTTTCCTGAAAAAAAATCTATTCTTCGCTTGGAATCTTGCTAGGAGTTGAAGAGCAAGGCTGGATCCATCTTTCTAATGCAGATAGACTAATTACACTGAGCGCTTAGGGGAAGTCTGATATTATGCAAAGACCTATATCTCATGTGGCATCAGGCAAACCACCAGCCTCTGATGCCATCCCCACTCCCCCTGCCAACCCTGAGAGCTCACAACTACATTATCTGGGTGGCCTTTGTGGCACCCTCAGATCCCCCTTCGAAGATGGACCAGCTCCCAGCCTCCAGCCGTCAGCACCTTCAGGTCTGCCTCAGCTGCAGACAGCAGCCTTTCCCAAGATGATGCCCTTCCGAGGGCAGCCCGCATTTGGTGACTGAGTGAGGTGGGGGGTTAAAGTCTTGGCCATTTTGGCCCAATGTCGGACGTGGATGGAAGAAGACTCTCTCCAGAGCTCCCTGCCGGGTTGGCCAAGGTTTCTCAGGCATGCGTCACCGTCTGATTTCCTCTTCTGTCAATTCTGCTTCCTCCCCCCTTTTTTTTTCACAGGCGTTGATCCCTAATACGCATCTTATACCCCAACCTTGGCCCAAATGCCTGATTCTGGAGAACTTAGCCCGTGACTACCATGGAGCTCTCTGATGATAGCAAGCCATCGCCATTGCCATCACCGTCATCGTGGTTTGACCGCTATGTTCTGGTTTTCTGCTCACCACCTGATTCCCATGCGTGGACAGAACTTTTCCCAGATCGAGTGATGGAGACAAAGAACCTATGAATCAGGACAGGGCTCTTTGTAGAAAGCGACAGAGCTGGGAGAGAGAGGAAGACTCTGGGTAACAATTTCTGTAACAAAGCCAAAACATGTCCCCAGGGAATTAGCTGCATTTGGTAATCATCATCTCAAATCTGTTTAACAGTTACTTTCTTCCATTAAATACTGTTTTAACTTCATCGCCTCCCTTCTCAACTAGTCAAACACACACAAAAAATCACATTTGTTGCTCTTTGCTTACTCTGATTTTGTCAGGGGCACCAAGGACTTGATGAAGCCCTTTCTGGAACTGTTAGTTCTTTGGGGAATAGTTCTTAATGCTCCCTAGGGTGTTTAAAATTCCAAAAAAAAAAAAAACAAAAACCACAAAACAAAACAAAAAACAAAACAACAACAGTTGTCAGGAGGAAGTCCAAGAGACGCAAATGGCCAGCTCTCTGTCACTCCCTCTGTGGATTATCTGTGGAAAGGTTCCAGTCCCAGCCTGGCCTCCCTTTGGACTCAAAGGACTGTGGTTATTCTTGGCTCCGTTTGACAGTTGTGTGTAGTCAAAGAAATAAAACAACGTGAATGTTAGTTTTAGAAAGGCACACCTGGGAAGCTGGGGTTCTTACTGCTTTCTGTCTGCACATCATCCTTTCCCTCTCCTCCTCCCTCTTGTAAGCACCCTGCTTTCCTTTAGGAAACGGACTTTTCCACGTGGACCGGATGCACTGCCAAATATACTGGCCATCGCCCCCACCTCTGTCACCACCATCACATACGCACCCCGAGGCCAGACGTGTAGACTAGTCCGGCCAACAGGAGTATCCCATCCCTTCCCCCAACACTGCCCTCACTGCTGTACTTAGAGGCATGGTGGCGCAAGGGAAAGGTCGAGATTTGGGTCATCAAATCTCAGACATTACTACTCTTTGACCCTGTCAAATATCAGACGCTGCCACGATTTGATATTGTCAGATCTCAAATACCACTACCACGATTAAGCACGTTACGCAGGTGAAACTTGTGTTTCCTCCTTTGTAAACCAGTAAGTACGATCACGTAATTTACAGGGAAGCGATTAGCATTCCGTAAAACGGTAGCTAAAAAGTGTGTGACAGGCCGCGGGCCCGAGCGCTGACAAATGCGGAAGAACTGGTGGCCGTCATTAGCCATTCCCTTGGGCCCTCCCAACACCCTTCTCTCTCAGAGTTTACAGCACCAGAAGGGGCCCCCAGCCAGGGAGTGGCAAGAAATTCACACGAGGTTTGTCTAGCTCCAGAGTCTACCTTCCTCTCCTGACACCAGACCACCTTCCATTGGTCACGAGTCTCCAAAACAGTGAGGGGCGAGGGGGGCTCCTTGCCTTTGGTTTCTCTGTACATAACCTCCAGCAGAAGGTCTCATTCCTGTTGGAAACTCAGGGAGAAGCCCTTGGGGAGAGTATGGCAGCCCACCGGCCTGAGGTCTCTCACAAGACACACTCAGGTCAGGGTCAAGGTGCAATCGTGGCTCAGGGCTTGTGCTTTAGGGGGCTGGTGGTGCTTATTGTGGCTGCCCAAGGAGAACACTAGAATGACACCAGCATGTAGGCTCTCCCTGTGGATACTTAGCTTTTAAGTCGGTGTGACCACAGAGTAAACACCACTTCTCAAACAGCAATCGGTCCTCACAACATTCCAAAGCTTATCCCCACAGCCTCCATTTCAGGACCTCAGAATCAAGCACTGGGCTCAGGAAATAGGTGAAGAAGCTTCTTCCAATAGAGCTCCTTACAAGACTCCTTATTTCCCAGGATCCCCTTCCCTGACCTCTCTCCACCCTGAATTCATCCGATTGCTGCCATTTTAAACTTCCCAAAGGACAGCTTTGCAAACGTGCTTAACCACCTTCCATGGTGACAAACATTGTATGTTTCCATTTATTAGAGATACTTAGAGCCATCCAGTTCACAGAGACAGGAAGTAGAATGTGTAGGACAGCGGTTGGCCAGGGGCTGGGGTTGGGGAGTGGGGAGGTAATGTTCAATAGCTTCAGTTTCAGCTGAGGAGATGAAAAGAGCCATGGAGATGGACGGTGGTGATGGATGCACGATATCATGAAAGCTTTTAATACCACTGAATAACACACTTAAAAATGGGTAGGGTTACGGGGGAATAGCTGGCTCAGTTGACTCTTGATCTCAGGGTCATGAGTTTAAGCCCCATGTTGGCTGTGGAGCCTACTTAAAAGGAAATAATTAACTAAATGAAATTTAAACATGGTTAAGATGATAAATTTTATGGTATTAGTATTTGACACTTTAAAAAACTGGAGGGGAACCTGGGTAGCTAAGTTGGTTAAGTGTCCAGCTCTCGGTTTCAGCTGAGGTCATGCTCTCATGGTTTATGAGTTCGAGCCCCATGTTGGGCTCCAGGCTGATGGTGTGGAGCCTGCTTGGGATTCTCTCTCTCCCTCTCTCTGCCCCTCCCGTGTTCATTCTCTCTCTCTCTCTCAAAAAAAAAAAAAAAAAAAAAAAACTTTAAACAAATTGAAAAAAAATTTGAAAAAGAAAAGCCACCTTCAATGGCTCCCACTACTTCAACAATGGAGCACTCACCACTTTCCTACCATTGAGGGCACAGGACCTTTCCCAGTCTCTCTCCTGGTTTTCATTCTCCAGGCTCCAGACTGGAAACCAGTAAGCTGTGTGCTCTGCTGGTGGTCTGCTCTTCAGGCACCCACCTTGAGGCTCTGCCTACCATGTGTTCTCTGCTTATTTTAGCTAATTTCAGCATCTGTTCTTTTATCAATATCAGAAGTTCCCAGATGAAGCCATAACTCTTCTTAACATTGGGTGAGCCTGACCTCACCTCCTACTAAGCTCTAGTACCTGTTAAAAACCCTGATGCGGGGCGCCTGGGTGGCGCAGTCGGTTAAGCGTCCGACTTCAGCCAGGTCACAATCTCGCGGTCCGTGAGTTCGAGCCCCGCGTCAGGCTCTGGGCTGATGGCTCAGAGCCTGGAGCCTGTTTCCGATTCTGTGTCTCCCTCTCTCTCTGCCCCTCCCCTGTTCATGCTCTGTCTCTCTCTGTCCCAAAAATAAATAAAAAAACGTTGAAAAAAAAATTAAAAAAAAACAAAAAAACCCTGATGCTCTGTCCATAGGAAGTGGGCACACGCATGTGACTTCACAGCTAACATCAGATGTGAAAACATCAGATGTGAGATTTCCCAGGCCTTCTCGAATTACGGCAGACAGGTATGCAGGTGGCAGTTTTCACTGTGCTAGCATGCAGCTGCTAATGCATCATTCCAGAGGTGTGTACCCTTGTGAAGTAGAAAACCACTGGGCTGGAAGCCAGGAGGCCTGGAATCTAATCCCAGCTCAGTCGTTAAATGGGTAGGAGACTTTGGACAGTCACTTAACCCCTGGGCTTCAGTTTTCCCACCTGGAAAATGAGATCTAAAATTTGCTTCGGCTGTAAAATGCTACCTAGCTGAGACAATCCATCCTGTAATTATTAAATAACCTGAATTGATATTGATAACGAAAATACGAAATAAAAATAACAATGACTCAAATTGCAGTCGGGAAAAATAGGCTTGTTTGAAATTCTGCAAAACTCATGTTAGCAGAAACTTATGCCCAGTAAGATTTGATAAGAATGAAAACGGACCGGTGACTCAACCCTTTCTTTCAATGTGTACATGGAAAATAATTAGTCTCAATAAAATATTTTCAGTGAAATAAAGATGGAAACATTTGAAATGGTTGCAGTGCTTTCTTCAGAAACTTTAGCCTCATGAAATTTATTTTTATTTTCTTTAATGTTTATTTTTGAGAGAGAGAGAGAGAGAAAGCAAGCGAGCGGGAGAGGGGCAGAGAGAGAGGGAGACACAGAATCCAAAGCAGGCTCCAGGCTCTGAGCCGTTAGCACAGAGCCAGACGCGAGGCTTGAACTCAAGGACTGAGAGATCGTGATCTGAGCCAAAGTAGGACGTTTAACCAACGGAGCCACCCAGGCACCCCTTTGAAGTTTATTTTAGAAAGATATTCTTAAATAAATTCACCAGTGTTATTCTGCTTAAAATTTTACATTTCTAAATGTGGAGTCAAAACTTCCTTAGGGTGAAAATGACAATTCAATGGTATAAAAACAAAATAGCGTAATAACAAAATAGCCCGCATTTCAAAAGCAGTGACAGCATGCTCACAGATCATGAACAGTAACTGACTTTTGGAGAAGGGTGGAGAAAGACCCCAAAAGGAGCAACAGGTGGCCATGGGTTGTCACCAGCCAAGGAGAAAGAAGATTAGACCTTTGGTCTACACTGTAACACTATTAAGTCCACACACACACACACACACACACACACACTGAAGGTCACTGTACTATTCTATGTTGCTTGCTAACTGAGCCCTTCTAGGCATTAATGAAAAATAGGTATTTCAGATCTTTCTTAGATATCTTACAGATAACTCAGTCCAAACCTTGCATTTTACAGATGAACAAACTGAGAGAAGCCCACTGCCCCAGATGATGTAATACGGCTGTCTCCAATTCTCAGAATCGCGTAGATACCAAAGGCGTGCTGCCTTCTAGAGAACGAGTGGGAGGCAACAACCAGCCCTCCTTCTTCACCTGATCTCCGCAGGCTGGCTGGAGCTGCCTTTGGTTTTCCCAGGCATCGCCTGACGGGAACACGTGGGCAGAATGGCGCTCTCTCCACCCTGTTGCTCCCCAGGGACAGCTGTCATCCTCTGAAGCGGACATTTTCGGCAACCATCCGGAGACAAGTCTACTTTGGTTTCGATTTTTAAATTAAGAGCTGTGGAGTCTGGCAAAGAGTGAGGTTTCTTTCTTGGCAGACACATTTACACGCTGCTGTTGCTGAAAAGCAAGTCCGTGGCTCAGGCCCGTTTTTTTCATTATCAGACGCTTGACATTTGGGCGGTATTCTCATCCGAAGGCTCACAGAGAATGCCTTTGTTAGCCCCGGAGCTCATTTCCCTCCTTAATTCCCCTCGTCTCCGCGCACCACCCCCAATCCTACACTGAAGCATAAGGGGGGCGGGAGTTCTGCCAACATTTTAAAATCACCTACATAAAATGCGGATCCCTGGCCGTGTGGTAAAACACTCCCTATCACAAACACATGTGGGCCTTGCTTCTTTTGTTACCACTTTTTGGCAGCCGGAGGAGGGCCATTTCATCGCTCAATGTGCTTCGCATTCACAAGAAGAGTCAGTGGGGTTTAGTGGGGTATTTGTCACAAGTTCCTGAGTGGCGGCCAATCCCTTTTCCCACCTCTGTGGTGCACACTGCCCCGTGGCCTCCCAAGCTAGATACTCTATGCACCGAGCCAAGCCGGTCACATGGGCACTGCCAAGTGCTGGCGTGGTCCACAAGGCTGGTTGAGGGACACAGAGACACAGGTGGGCGGAAGCAGCCATCAAGGATCTGGAGGACGTGTTGAGAGTGCCCGGTGGGATTGTCATCATAAAGCAGTGCAGCAGGCGAGGACAAGGGACACGTCCATCGCTCCCTAGCAGTCCCACTTTCATGTTTGCCCTTAATAGCCTAAATCTTAATATTTAAACTTTCCCTGGGGCGCCTGGGTGGCGCAGTCGGTTAAGCGGCCGACTTCGGCTCAGGTCATGATCTCACGGTCCGTGAGTTCGAGCCCTGCTGACAGCACAGAGCCTGGAGCCTGTTTCGGATTCTGTGTCTCCCTCTCTCTGACCCTCCCCTGTTCATGCTCTGTCTCTCCCTGTCTCAAAAATAAATACAATGTTAAAAAAATAAAAAATAAAATAAACTTTCCCCCAAGGGTTGATTTTCAATCAAACACTTTCCCTGATCTTGACTTACTATTTACAATTTACCTTTTGTTATGTAGATTCTTATATGTGATTTGGGGTAATAATAATAAGCATTTACTATGAAAAGGTTCTGCTCTATGCTAATCACTTGTTGAATTCCCTTAATAATTCTATAAGGATAACATAGAATGTTCTTTTTTAAATTTTTTTTAAGTTTATTTATTTATTTTGAGAGAGACAGAGAGAGAGCACAGGCAGGGGAGGGGCAGATAGAGAGGGGGGACAGAGGATCCGAAGCAGGCTATGTGCACATAGCAGACAGCCTGATGTGGGGCTTGAACTCATGGACCATGAGATCACGACCTGAGCCAAAGTCAGATGCTTAACCGACTGAGCCACCCAGGCACCCCACAAACTGTTGTACTTAGACAAGAGAAATTTATTTCTTATAGTTCTGGAGCTGAGACAAAGTGCTGGCTGTTTTGGTTTCTGGTGTAAGCTCTATTTCTGGCTTGTAGAGGGCTGCCTTCTTGCTGTGTCTTTATGTGGCAGAGAGAGGGAGAGCAAGTGAGCTCTCTGGTGTCTTTTGTTTTGTTTTTTCTTTTTTTTTTTAATGTTTATTTATTGTGAGAGAGAGACAGACCAAGTGTGAGTGAGGGAGGGGCAGAAAGACAGGGAGACACAGAATCCAAAGCAGGCTCCAGGCTCTGAGCCATCAGCACAGAGCCCGACCTCACAAGCCGTGAGAACATGACCTGAGCCAAAGTCGGATGTTCAACTGACTGAGCCACCCAGGCGCCCCTGGTGTCTTTTCTTATAAGGACACTAACCCCATAGAATCAGGGCCTTGTCCTTACAACCTCATTTAACTTTAACGACTTCCTTATAGGTCTTATCTCCAAATATCATCACATTGTAGGTTAGGTCTTCAACATATGAATCAGGAGACACACAATTTAGTCCACAGCAGGTAACTATTATTATTATCCCTATTTTTTAGAACATTGTGCTCAAATATTGCTGGAGGTAACTTCAGAACCTAATGAGTTTCAGTAAGTAACTCTTTTATATTGCACCTAAAGAAAGCTTAACAAATACCTTTCAAGGACATGAAAAAATTACATAAAGGAGTCTTTTTTTGTCCTGAGAACCTCCCTTCTACTGAGCTAACATTCCCCACCCGACGGGCAATTAAATATCAGAGGCAATATGACAGACATTGGCAAACGCGCTATGGGAACAAAATGAATAAAGTTTGAATCCCCTTCCTGTCATTGGATGATACAGGGTTGCTAACCTTCTCAGGGTCTGTTTCCTCATATGTAAAATGGAAATGACACTGTATGATTTGCAAGGATGTTCTGGTAATATCCACGAAGCGCCCATCACAATGTCCAGCACACGTGCTCAAGAAGCAAAGCTACTTTATCTTTACTGAACATAAATGATGAACCCACCCTTATAACTCCTGTCTTTGGTTGGTAGATCTTCTGTTCCTTCCTATCTTTTGTTATTTTGCACACACACAAAAATTATAGTGTGTTTTTCGACTGATCAGAACTACTGAAACACATATTTGTTAGAAAATAACAATAATAATAACAACAACAACAAACAATCTTAAAAGGCCAACAAGAAGAGGATTGTTTGGAAAATTAATTACATCCATTCAACGGAATATTACTTAAAGATAAGTTAAGAATTTATGCCATAACTCTGAAAATGTGATATATTTGATATAAAATCTGATACATTAAAAGAAGAGAGCAACAACTGCCACTTCCTGTCTTGGCAAAAAAAGTTGTTGCTCTCAATCCTCCTGCTAAAAAACCAAAACCAACGATGAAAACTAGAAAAGCTGGACAAAATACAGAACACGCCCATTTAAAAGTCATGGTGATCTACCAAGGCAGCCAGGATGTGAGGCGTGTGTGAGTTTCCCATTGTTGCTGTGACAAATTACCACATATTCAGTGCCTTTGTAACAACACGCATTTCTTGTAATCCTGAAGGTTAGAAGTCCAAAATGGTCTTGATGGACTAAAATCAAGATGTTGGCAGAGTTCTGTTCCTTCTGGAGGCTCTAGAGGATAGAGCCTCTATCAATGTCTTTTTTTTTTTTTTTTTTTTTTTTTTTTTAGCTTCTATAGGCTGCTTGAACTCCTTGGCTCACGGTTGCTTTTGCTCTTTTCAAGGTCAGCGGTGTATCATCCTCAAATCTCTGGCTCTGACTCATCAGCCTCTCACTTGTACTTAAAAAAAATTTTTTTAATGTTTATTTACTTTTCAGAGAGAGAGAGAGAGAGAGAGAGAGAGTGAGAGACACAGTGTGAGCAGGCAAGGGGCAGAGAGAGGGAGACACAGAATCTGAAGCAGTCTCCAGGCCCTGAGCTGTCAGCATAGAGCCTGACATGGGGCTCGAACTCATGAACTGCGAGATCATGACCTGAGCTGAGGTCGAATGCTTAACTGACTAAGCCACCCAGGCACCCCTCACTTATTTTTTTGTAAGTGAACTATATCCCCAACATGGGGCTCAAACTCATGACCCTAAGATTAAGAAACTCATGCTCTGCCAACTAAGGCAGCCAGGTGCCTCCTCCCTCATTCTCTTACAAGGATCTTTGTAATTGCATTGGGTCCATCTGGATAATCCAGAATAATTTTCCCATCTCTGGGTCAGAGGATTAGCAACCTTATTTCCACATGTAGCCTTAATTCCTTCTTCCATATGATATAACATATTGACAGGTTCCAGAGATTAGAAGGGCTACTTTGGGGAACCATTATTCTGACCACCATAAGGGGCCAGGCTCACACAGTAGAGAGGAGGGCAAAAAGCTAATCGGATATCCTGTGGTCCTTTCACCATAAAAGCAATGGTTGATTCAGGGCCAAGAGGCTACAAAAGCTTTATTAAAGGAATAGATAAGGGGCTGGAAACCTGCTTGGAACTTTGGGGAGACAACAATTGGTGTTCATAGGCTGCCAAAGAGCAGAGGCCCTGGTTAACACTACAAATGTCAATTTAGGACCATGGAAATAGACCAGCTAACATACAGATTTAAATATAATCAATTCCAGACTTGATCAAAGTGCTTGACCCCTATTCTAACCGCCTGACAGAAGCAAAGTAAAATCTCTTTGATGGAAAGTATCATCAGCCACAAACTCAAACTATCTCTATAATTCTACCTGCATAATGCCTGACATTCACTTGAAAACTTGTAGGCATACCAGAGAAAAGGATCCGGTTACCGTGAAAAAATAGAGTCAGGCTAATTGGTGATACAAATCTAAAATTTATCAGCAATGGGCATCAAACTAAGTGGATTAATGTGTTCCCGAAAAATAGATAACAAGGTGAGGAATAGATAATAATGTGAAAGTTGAGATCTATAAAAGAGAATAAAACTAAAATTCCAGAAACTATAAAAAAACCAATTGCCAAGATTAAAAAATAAATGGGCTAAATAATATATCCGGAATAGCAGCAGAGGAGAACAGAAAACTAGAAGAGAGAATTGAAAATATCAAAACTGAAGAACGGAAAGAAGAAAGAACAGAAATAAAGCTATATGGGATGAAATGAAAAGGTCTAATGTTCCCATAATTAGGTCTTCATGGGAGAGGAAAGAGAGAACAGAGAACAAGCAGGATTTGAAGAGATAATGACAAATATGACAAAAGATATCAAGTTATAGTTTCAAAAAGCTTAAGAAACCCGTATAACACACACACACACACACACACACACACACACACACACACCACTTAAAATCACAGCTACATACACATAGTCAAATCTTTTGAAAACCAAAAACTGAGAAAATCCTAAAAGTAGTCAGGTGGAAAAAGAAACCACCTCCAAAGGAGCAGTAGTAAAATGGACAGCTTCTGATCAGAAGTGATACAAGTCAGAGGACAACAGAGTAATATCTTTTATGTGCTGAAAGACAATAACTGCCTAGCTAAAATTCAATTCCATGAAAAATGTACTTCTCAATTAAAGGTGACACAAAGACATTTTCAGACAACCAACAATAGAAATGGCTGCCAACACAACTTTACTAAAGTAAATAATAAAGAGATTTTTTTTTTAAGCAAGGAAACATAATTCCAGTCTGAAGCATGGAAATGCAAGAAACGCTAAGGGGCAACTGAATGGGTAAATTTATGGGTAAGTGACAGTGACACTGGTTGTGTAACATGATGCAAATAACGGTTTGTGGTGTTTGAATTACATGTAGAATATTTTTTGCTTTTTAATTTTTTTAATGTTTTATTTATTTTTGAGAGAGAGAGACAGAGTATGAGTGGCAGAGGGCCAGAGAGAGGGAGACAGAATCCAAAGCAAGCTCCAGGCTCTGAGCTGTCAGCACAGAGCCCAATGCAGGGTTCCAACTCACAAACCGCAAGGTCATGACCTGAGCCGGTCAGACGCTTAACCATCTAAGTCACCCAGGCGCCACCCCCCCCTTTTCGTACTGTTTTTAATGATAACACAAAAAGGAGGAGAGTTGGCAAGGAAGATCTAAGGTTCTTGCATTTATCTGGAAAGTGGTAAAATTCTAATTTATATTAGGATTGAATAAGTCTAGAATTTACATTTTACCCTTGAGTATAATCATTAAACAAGATTACAGAATGTACACCCTGACAAGCTTATAGAATAGGGAAAGAAATGAAAATGATATAAAACATTTGAGTAATATTAAAGGACACGATGAGGAAGAGAACATTGAAATACAAATAAGACAAATAGGAAATAAACAGTAAAGTAGTAGATTTAAACACAAATATATCAGTAATTACACTAAATGTAAATGGACTATCTCATTTAAAAAATATTGTCAGGCTCCATTAAAGAAAAACAAAACCCAATTATACACTACTTAAAAGAGATACATCTTAAATATAAGCATTCAGAAAGATTAAAATCAAAGCATTGAAAAAGATATCCCATGCAAATATTAATCAAAAAGAAGTTGGCATTGTTACCCTACTATCACCAAATTAGATTTTAGGGTGAGAAGCATCACTAGACATAAAATGGGACATTTCATAAGAATAAAAGATTTAATCTGCCAAGAAAGTATAACAGTTCTGAAGTTATATGCACTTAATAACAAAATAAATAAAGTAAAAATGGATGTAAAAGGAGAATAGAAAAATCATATGTTAAATATATATTACTTATAAATAATAATCATGTAATATTACATATTATAATAATATAAAAATATATATTAGAACACTGTACCACAATGAAAATAAAGTGGCAACTGCTACATGCAAAAGAATAAGTAAATGTCATTAATATAAAGTCAAGCAAAAATGCCACACAGAAAGGGCATATCGAGAATATGTCCATTTGTCAAAATTCAAAATCTAGCAAAAGTAACCTCGGATATTAGAACTCAGGACAGTGGATACTCTGGGAAGAAGGGGGAATAGTGACTACAGTGGGGACATTGCTCTATTCTATTTCTTTATCTAGGTGATGGTTACATTTACCTATACATTTGCTCTGTGAAAATTCATTTACCTATACATTTGTGACTTGTGAATGTTTTCTATATTATGCTGTAACTCAATAAATAATTTTATTATAAGAAAGAAACTCGGCAGAATCAATCTTATATAACATTGTTAAAATTACGTAAAATTTATGTAAAATTGTGTACATGGGCATCAATTAAAATGCAATTTCAGACGTTGAAACGTTGACTTTTTCTTTTCTCTTTTAAAAAAAAGGAATTGGATTGCTATAGAACCTGTTATTTAAAGACAGACAAATAAATACCAAAAATGAAGTCCAGATTACTTTCTGCAAATGGAGAGCCTCCACTTGTCCCGGAATTCCAGTCTTTTGGAATCAGTCTTCAGAGTTAACCTGCTATTGTGGTTCCCAAGTCAATATCCAGTCCAAGACTGCCTGTGCTCCAGTTTACAGAAGCACACAGGACAGACACAGCTCTCACCGTCTTATCTCCAAATCCTTCTGCAGGTCAACAGACCCTCCACTCTTCATCCTTCCCGCCCCCCCCCCCCCCCGCCTCGGTTTCAAACCTCACATGCATTCCGTCGGAACTGTTTCTACTCTGACTCATTCCGTTTGCTACGGCACTGGTTTTTAATTCTTTGGTGTAATTTATCTTGATCTAGAAACTATAATGTTATAAATTTTCCCACATAGTTTCCCTTTACGTGAGCCCAGAAATATGTCTCTCTACCATTTCCTTTGTCCCAGGTAGTCAACGTTACAAGATATTTAAATTTCTTACGTTATTCAATGGCTAGAATGACTGGGGCGGGGGAAGGAAGAGTACCTTTATACATCAGACTACCAGTAATTTCTACTTGATCTATCATTCCTTCCAACACAAATGTATATCATAACCCAGTGACCCTTATGAAATTCTTTTTTACTATCCCAAAGTACCCAGTAAGCCTCTGAGATTAATTTCTTTTTTTAATGTTTGTTTATTATTTTTTAGAGAGAGAGACAGAGCACGAGCAGGAGAGAGGCAGAGAGAGGGAGACACAGAATCCAAAGCAAGCTCCAGGCAACAAGCTGTCAGCACAGAGCTGGATGTGGGGCTCAAACTCACCAACTGTGACATTATGACCTGAGCCGAAGTTGGATGCTTAACCAACTGAGCCACCCAGGCACTCCTCTGAGATTAATTTTTATTTGGAGCATGGATTTGCCTAGTGGTAAGCTCGGGTACTTGGAAAGCTGTAATTCCAAATATTCAAACCTATAGAATTGAGGTCCCATTGTTGCCTCAAATAAAAAATTGAGGAAAGGGGCACCTGGGTGGCTCAGTCGTTAAGCATCGGTCTCTTGGTTTCGGCTGAGGTCATGATCTCGTAGTTTGTAAGATACAGTCCCGGGTTGGGCTCTGTGCTGACAGTGTGGAACTGCCTTAGGAGTCTCTCTCTCTTCCTCTCCCCCACTCACACATGCACTCTCTCTCTCTCTCTCTCTCTCTCTCTCTCAAAATAAATAAATAAACTTTAGAAGAAAATTGTGAAGGGGTGCCTGGGTGGCTTAGTCCATTAAGCGTCCGACTCTTGGTTTTGGCTCAGGTCATGATCTCACAGTTTTGTGAGTGAGTTCGAGCCCCACATAGGGTGCCGCGCTCACAGTGTAGAGCCTGCTTGGGATTCTCCATCTCCCTCTGTATCTGCCCCTCCCCTACTCACGCTGTCTCTATCTCTCTCTCTCAAAAAAAAAAAATCAAACTAGTCTGGAAGATTTAAATTTCTTCTCTTGACTAACTAAGCAAAAGCTTAGTAGGGGACATTCTTAATTTCTCCGAAAACTTTCTGGAGGTAAATAGTGTAATCATCACATAGTCACCAAAGGAGCCCTGCTGATCCTTGAGAAGCTGAGACCTGCAAACTAGAGGCACAGTAGATGGGCTTCACCAGGAGCAACATCTGACCTCTAAAGTGGAGGTCACGCTGGGGGCATCAGATAGACAGATTTTGTCGTGGGGGTCCATGTGTAAGACACAAATGTGAGCACAGAATTGCCAGAAGAGATTACGCTGAATCTAACTCAGGTTGTTTGTTCAAGCTCTCCTTTGTTCCCAAATAGACTAAATCTCTCATTAACGATTTGCCTTTTGGGGCTGAGTATGGTCTTTTTGATCGTCACCTTGGCTCTTGAACAATATCTACACTTTCCTCTTGTTTTGCATGAGGCACTATGTACTTGAATGAACTCATACCACCCTGCTCTCTGGAAAGTAGGGCTGCAGAAGGCACACTTTGGCTACTGCGTGACTCTGTGTAGGGTCAGCCATGCCTTATTGGTACTCAGGCTTTAGTTCCAATCCGCCCATCCCATTCCTCACAGCTTACAGGTCCCAAAGTGTTTCCATACCTGACAGAAGTCATCCACTTGCCGCACATAACCGGCCACTTCGTTATCGGATTTAAAGATCTTCCAGACTTTTCTTTCTGCCTGCTTGTATTTCTGGGATCCTTTCCACTTCATGGCCATCAAAGAGCGCTCTGTCAGGGAGGCTGCCACAATGATGTCCAGTTGGCCATTGTAGATCAGTACCTGAAATGAAACGGATCCGGGGGCAAATGCGGGATTCAGCAGGGGAAGGCAGTGAATCTATCTACGTATAGATAGTGTGTGCACGAGAAGAAAGGTAATGTGAGAGAGGCCAGTCCAGCAGGGGAGCGGGGTCATTTTTTTCCAGTTGGCCACACACCCCAACAACCTGAAATAAACTCAAGCCTGGTCTCAGCCACTGCCAATTCTTCCAAAAATTTGAACCTTCATAGGAATCTGCACAAAGGCTTCTCTCAGTAGCTGAGCATTCTCTCGGGAGCTGAGAATCCATATTATTCTCCCCTCTGACATTGACTTTACAGGGGCAACTATGATTTTTTGAGGCGGACAGATAGACGCAGGTGTCTCAGATTTGTGACACGTTGGAGGCAAATATGTTTGCCATGCAACTTCTAAGACCTCCTTTTCTTAAACATGATAGCCACTTGTCGACAATGAGGAATGTCTTTTTTTCCTAGAATACATTTGTGTGTGTGTGTGCGTGATAAGTTGGTGGATATTATAGGAGAACCAACTCTGAAGCAAGGTCTTGTCTTTTCTCCAAAAATAATATTCATTTGGCTTGAAAAAGAATTCATATACTATCCAATGCCGAGGAAGTGTAAAAATGGCACCACACTTGAGGAAAGCAATGATCCATTTTTTTTTTAAATTTTTTTTCCCCAACGTTTATTTATTTTTGGGACAGAGAGAGACAGAGCATGAATGGGGGAGGGGCAGAGAGAGAGGGAGACACAGAATCGGAAACAGGCTCCAGGCTCTGAGCCATCAGCCCAGAGCCCGACGCGGGGCTCGAACTCACGGACCGCGAGATCGTGACCTGGCTGAAGTCGGACGCTTAACCGACTGCGCCACCCAGGCGCCCCAAGGCACGCACCTTTAAAGAAAAGGAATACGGTTGGTTAATTTAGGTGGCACAAAGCTGAGCAATTTTCTCCTTTGTTTTGCACTCTTCTTAGGTTGTTTTTATGCAACTAACATGACCTTAATTCTCCTAAGGCATTGTCACTCAACCCCCAACAAAGAGGTTTTCCTCAACTCCACGCTACCCTTCGATCTACTTGGAAGTTCTGGTTTTGCTCAAGTGAAGACCTTTGGTCGAATCCTCAAATTGGATAGAAAATGTTTCACTGCGTATGTTTCCATCTCTGCCCTCCTGGTGCAGGCTTCTTAAAAGGCTTGCACATAATGAAACAGCCCAGGACTTTTACACACTCCAAATCCTCACGCAGCAGTGGGCCAGGATTCAGCCTAAGATGAAAGGGCCCTGGGCCTCTCATGTTACTCCGTCACCACCACCACCTCCGCTCTCCTGAGCAGAAACCCAAAGGGAAAACTCCTGATCGATTTAAAGCCTCTTTAAAAAACTCAACTCAACTATAGCCATAAAAATGTGCGTTGTTTATACAAAGACATTGCCTCAAAGACCTTGGGTACTTACAGTGCATGCAAAACTCCTACAGCTGTCTTGCCAACAGTATGGAAGCAATTACACATGATCTGTACCAAGGAACAAGGCTTAAATACTCCATCATCCTAGGAAGGCCTGATTAACAAAGATAATTATCTATAAAGTGGTTCCTCTTCCAGAATTCAATGAAAAGATGCTGATTAGCTAGCAAATACACAAGTGCATCTGGCTGGTTTCCACTCCATGGCTACTAAATGAAGCCTGCCTCTTTCTGAGGGTCTCTTGTAGCTATCTCACTATCATCAGTGTATTTTGAAATTGATTTGAATGTGTTCTCTTTTGGGGATGCAAATCCACAGGTCACGGCAAAAAAGCAGGCTTATTTGTACAGCATTAGAGCACAGGTTTGTTGGAATGAATTGAAATGAAGTCCGTGCCTGAGCTGTACCCTTTGCTATTCAAGACTCAACACAAACGAGAGCACTAACTCTCTGGAACAAGGCAGTGAAGGGCTGAACTGCCTAATTTTGTGCATGTGATGGGTAGAAGGCCCACTTCGGGGGGAGGGTGGGCAATGGAAATCTTCTTTTTAAAGCAAGGAAAACATTTTTAACTTCTAAAGGGCACATAAGTCAAATGCAACAAAAAAAAAAAATTAAAGATTAATGATCAAGCAAAATGATTTCAAAGCTGGCATTTAAGGCTGCCAGCATTAAATATAAGAATTCCAGAGCTTTTATTTTTATCTAAATGTCACATTTACTCTCATCAGCCCTGACAGGAATATTTCAGTTGCCTTTAGGGCTGGATGAATGGGGAGATATCCCAGGATCCAGTAAGCCAAGAGGCTGGGGGGAGGGGTGAGCGTGGAGCATGGGGGGGGGGGGGGGGGGGGGGGGGGGGGTGGTCCTGAAGCCCAAGGGCACACGTCGGCACACATTTGTTCCACTCCTTCCTCTAGGGTGACCAACAGCCCCGGGTTTGCCCTGGCCTGAGGCGTTTTCCAGGACGCTGGGCTTTCAAGCTAACCCTGGGACAGTCTGGGGCAAGCTTCTCCCCAAGGCTTGATGGTATTTTAAGCAACGAGATCTAAAGACAGAGAGGAGGAGACAGAAATGAAGGCGGCTTTCAGCTACCCTTGTCTTCTCAGTAGTGACTGTAACACAACCAGGCACAGGAGGATCACTGGCTGCAGCTGGCCTCCAGTGACACGCGAGGCAGCACCCCTAAACACTTTCCTTCCTGTTTCCTCGCTTTCCTTCCTGGACAGCTGCGAAGCCTCCTTTCAACGGCAAAGGCACTCCCTCTGGAAAATTTTCTTTTCTTTTACTCGAGGTCTGACCAGTTAGCGCGGTGAAATGGATGGTTTTGCAAAGACGTGAAAAAATACTTCTTATTAAAACATCAGCGAAGACTATGATTCTTTGTACTCTATGATTGTGACATTGTTTTTTTTAAAAGATGCTTCATCGGGGCTTCGGGTGGCTCAGTCGGTCGAGCGTCCGACTTCGGCTCCGGTCATGATCGCATGGTTCGTGAGTTCGAGCCCCGCGTCGGGCTCCGTGCAGACAGCTCGGAGCCTGGAACCTGCTTCGGATTCTGGGTCTCCCTCTCTCTCTGCCCCTCTCCCGCTCGCACTCTGTCTCTCTCTCTCTCAAAAATAAATAAATAACCATTAAAAAGGTTTAAAAGATGCTTCAAGCTTGGGAAAAGAATACATCAAAATACCAACAGTTAAGGTAGCTGCAGTGTGGGTAATTTGTTCTAACTTGACTGTTTTCTAGGTGGGTTTTTTGTTGTTGTTGCTGTTTTGGTTTGGTCTGTTTTTGAAAATGTGACTAGGGTGTTTTTATAATGAAAAAATAGTAAAACAAACAATAACACTAAGTTCGGGGAACCATGGGTGGCAAAAATGGGTCTTTATTAAGGAATAATTTGTATTGACCCAAATAGTACCGGCTCTCAATTTTTTATGACAACTAGGCAAACAGCATAACTAGTTTGTTTGTAGATGATCTTAAAAATCCATTCCAGAATTCAGGCATTTATAAGAAATGGTAGAAGGTGGTTTCGATTTTAAGCATCTTGTTTGTTTGTTTGTTTGTTTGGTAGAGGCAAAGGCAGAGAGGAGAAAAGCATTTTTATTATGTTCTTTACCTCCCAAAGTGCTTTCACGTACATATGACTTTATTCTCACGCTGTTTCTTGAGGTCAGGACAAGAGGAATTACAACGTCTGCCTCCACCTTACTGTTAAGGAAATTGTGACACAGCGAGGGGTCAGAACATGTCTGAGATCCCAGACTTCCAACCTTCTACCCAGAACTCCTTAAGAAAGGAGCCAAATTCCTTCAAGCCAACAGGCATTTACTGACTCCCCGTAGCTAAATGTTTTGTGCTACCGAAAGCCTCTGGCAAGGGAGAGTTGGTTGAGCGTGAGACACAGTTCACGTCTCCAGTTCAGAAATAACGTTGGTCTGTTGGTCCAAGTCAGGTGACATCTCTCAGTCATTTCTCACTTTGGCTCCACGGACAATGATGTGTGCAAGGACGTTATCCAGCTGGCAACAGACGTCTCACTTCTGTGGAAGGGAGTACCACTGATGAAGCAGCTGTGGCAGAGCTTGGGCTCCTTGAGAACAAAGCTGTCCTGGCTCCATAGCCCTTGCTCTGTGCTGGGCATCCCAGAAAAAGTATTGACACTGGGAAGAGTCGATTGCATTCTCTAAAGGTTTTCTATAATGCTGTACATCGATCGTCTGTTGCTTTGGCCTGCCTAGGTCCACTCTCTCTTCCCCTGGTTCCTGGACTCCCACACTCCCCCCAATGGATCCAGCCTTGGTGGAGGCTGTCAATCACAATATCCTGCCTCCTCTGTGCAAGAGATGAGCATGTGACCCAATCTAAGGCACTCAAATGCTCTTTTCATAAAATGTGAATTGTGGGCAGAGTGACATAGGCTTCCCTGATGAGTCTGCCCACTAGCCTTCCATCCTAGATCCCCAGAATTTTCCTTAGTCTCAATCCAGTGGTTCAATCAATTTTTTTTTTTTCTGGGAATTCTGTGACCTATCATGTCATCTGATTAACTTCTTTTCTGCTTCAAGCAAGCACAGTTGTTTCTGTTGCTGGAAAGCATGAAATCCAAACTCATACACCAATGGACCAGTGCCCCCCATGCCCCAGTATACAATAACTGGGAACCCCTGGATGTGTGGCTTAACCTCCATGGGCTTCATTCCCTTTTCTGGATATGAATATGGTTAAGACCTACATCTCATGGTAGTGACAGTAAATGAGATAATGTGCACAGAGCTGCTAGCACAGTGCCTGACACAAATTAGTTCAATGAGTGTGAGGTCCTCCTCCTTTTCAGGGGGGTTGATACTCGGATAAGGACTTGAAAGACTCAATGAAGCACTTCTTCTAAAATAAGCCTTCAGAATATGCGTATGGTCCTTCTGAGTCAAACACTTAGTTGCCAATCTCACCCTTCCAGAAAAGGCCTACAGTAGGAGGAAGTCCAGCTGGGATAAACCTGAACTCCATCTATTCAAACGCCTGAAATAACATGCCTTTCACTATTAATTTTACACACATTGGCCGCGATACCTCAGCAGTCTTTTTTTGGTAGTCGGAGCCATGAGTTTATAAATTACTCTTTTAAAAGGAGTTTCAGTTTTGAAGCATAGGGTTCAAGACGGCAAGGAATTTGCCCATAATTCACGGCTAGAAAAGTATGGTAAAGAGCATAGCTTTTAAACGGACAGTTTGGAATCAGAGTAGAACTTTCTCATTCCTCTTATGTTGGGGAAGCTGTGCTAAGCATTTTGCATCCATGATTTCACAGCACCCCCCAGAAAGCCGATGTTATTTATCCCATTTTAGGGACAAGGAGACAGAGGTACAGGGAGAGGAGGCAAACTGGGGACAGAGCCTCAAGTTCAGATCTGCTTGAGTCCCAAATGTGTGCTTCTTAGCCCTCTTCTGTACTGCCTCACTGTCTAAATCACTGCCCCCAAAGGAGCACGTTGAATAGGTAGTTTATCCTATATTTGTAATTCCACAGGCAGGAAGCAAACCTAAAGATAAGCATGGAATGAAGGATGCATGTTTATAGTTAAGAGCACAGGCTTCGTGGCCGGGTTTGAAATCCTAACTCTGCCTCTTACTAGCAAGATCATCTTAAGTGACTCAATCCGTCTCGAGTTCCGTCTCCTCATCTGTAAAATGGGTGGAAGAGAAACATACATGACAGAGGGTCACTGGGAGAATTACATAACGTAATGCAAGTAAAGCTCCCTGCACTCTGGGCACACAGTGAATATTCAATTAAGCTAATTATTATTATCACCACATTTGAATAGCTCCACATAGCTAGTCAAAGAGCTCCACGGTTTCCAAGTGAGACGTTATCTGTGGATTACAATCAGGGTTTAGGATGTAAGAGTTAAAATTCTAATACAACCGCCCTAGGTCATCAGTTTAACAAAACAAACAGCAGGGGCATAGAAAAAGTAGTAGGATGCGTGCAGACAGAAGGCTTGAGCTCCAGCCCCAGCGCAGCCTCCCAAGGCCTGGGCAAAAGAAGCGACCTTGGGTATGTCATCGACCCACTCCGAGCCTTAATTTTCTCCTCTGTGAAGGGGAATATTTATGTTCTAGGATTGCTGGGAGGGTCAGATGGGATGTGAGATGCAAAACGTATCCTGTAGCCTGAAGAGCAGCGTTTTAGCAATGTTGTTGTCACTCCCGTTCAAAACTTAACCTGAAAAGTTAAGTTGGTATAGTGGAGCGCATAACTTTTAAGTGGGCTGCCTGAAGTCGGCATTCAGCTTGCAGATAAACACTCGCGTAGTCTACACACTGTTGCAATTAGATGCCGGCGTCTAATTCCTGGGAGATCTGGCCATGCCGTGCCTGTATTTCCACTCACCCACAACGAGCTAACACTGTATCCACCCCTTCCTCAGTGTCCCCCCACCCCCACCCCCCGCAAGGGTGCAAGAGTACCTGTCATCTATTCAACGCTTATGCCACTGTTTTTCTTAGAAGAGGAAAATATTTCTCTGTATCTGTGTCTTTGTCATCGGTAAAAAAGAAAGGTCAGTAGGTCTCGATCCAACTCTCTTCATTTATTTCCTTCCCTTCCAGGATTCATGGGCAGCTGAGTTTCACTTCCATTGAAAATGGAAGGGAAGTGACCTTTTGTCTGAGTTGGAGGAAAGAATGCATGCTCAGTTGTACATGGAGTGTGTTTTGTTTGTTTGCTTGTTGAATCTGCTCACGTGAAATCTCCACTTATTTGATAGTAAATATTGGTGGGGAGCCTGAGGACGAGACACCCAGGGAACAGGTATCAAAAGATGTGACCCCCTCTCCTCCTAATGCTCCATATTTTTTAACTTTCTAAAAACCAGCGAATAATTAGAAGAGGAGAGGCAAATTTACTCTTTCATGTCTAAGTTTTCCTTAAAAGAGGGGTCAACAGGGGCGCCTGGGTGGCTCAGTTGGTTGAGCGTCCCACTTCAGCTCAGGTCATGATCTCACGGTTCGTGAGTTCGAGCACCACATCGGGCTCTGTGCTGACGGCTCGGAGCCTGGTGCCTGCTTTGGATTCTGTGTCTCCCTCTCTCTCTGCCCCTTTCTTGCTCCTGCTCTGTCTCTCTCTGTGTCTCAAAAATGAATAAACATTAAAAAAAAATTAAAAAAAAAAAAGAGGGGTCAACAAAAAAGTCAGTTCCACTTAAATCTTTCTAAAGTCTAGTCATTTCAACACTTCAAACCATAAACCTTTCAAGGTTCTGGATGTATATAAATCAGGGTTTTTTTTTTAAATTCTTTATTTATTATTTTTGAGACAGAGAGAGCGAGACAGGGTGCAAGTAGGGGAGGAACAGAGAGAGGGAGACACAGAATCCAAAGCGGGATCCAGGCTCTGAGCTCCCGACGCGGGGCTTGAACTGTGAACCATGAGATCATGACCTGAGCCGAAGTCAGATGCTTAACTGACAGAGCCACCCAGGCACCCCTAAATCAGTTTTTTTTCATGGATTTAAGTCTCTCAGCAAGAAAACCCCTCCTTTGTAAAGATCTGACGAACAGAATCAGATAATTAACCTTATTTTACACAGTGTATACTCCTGAAGGGTAAATATTTTCCAGGCAGATAAAAAGCAACCAACTGTTAGCCAAAGATAGCTGCAGACCAGTTTACCTGCAGAGTCCAGTAAAAAGACCCCATGCCTTCTGAAATCAGATTTTGACTTCAAGTTGGGAGGTCCCACGTGATACTCACAGGTGGAAAAAGACATCTGTGCTTCTTCATGGTGGCTATACGACTGAATACTTGAAAGAAGAGATTTGGGGAAGAAATGTATATGAATGTGATTTTGATATATTTTCATTGTCACCGGTAGAAAAGCGCAAGACTGAAAATAAATCACGTGAGGGCCCCTTACTGATCTAAACGATAGCTTCTTTTTTTAAAAACCCAAACTGAAACACACGTGTCACCCACAGAGAACACAAAGGTTTTCTCTCTGTTTCCCCCACTTTGCTCCTCCACTTATTAGGACGATTTCTGAAATGCTGCCGAAGGGGCAGCAGCAGTATGACAGGAAAGCAAACTGTGCTTTGCGAGAAGGCTGGATTTTTATTGTTGCATTTTTAGACGAAAGATTTATGCTTATATTTTGGCCCATTTACAATCCATCATAATACTTTGCAGACAAAGTTATGCTCTTTTCCCAATGATCTAGTGACCTTAATCTCTAACATTTTGTGGTTTCCTGTTTGGGGAAATGATTGAACAGCAGCCTAAGCTATTCCAGGCTGCACAGCATTCCCAGTTGGCCGCTATCTGTCTTAGTTTTGAATGTTCTCCTGTTCACTAATAAAAAAAAATTTTTTTTTAAGAGAAGCTTTCCCTACAGATGCTAAATCAATGAAACTCCTACAAAGCAGCCCTCCACACTTCCTCTCCTGGCCGCCTTACTTATCATTTTTCTATTACAAACTCCAATGTAGCTGGGAGTTCTTTTCTGCCTGAAGCAATTAGCATGACCCACCAGTGCCTTTCTCCTGAACAGAAGAGAATTAACTTCACTAATATCCACTTCGACACAGGGTAATTCCCGAGGGTTTCCCAAAAACTCAACTGCAAAAGAAAAACTAAATTTCAGCTGCGGAGTATAATGTTCAAGAAATGTTCCCGACTGGAGGCAGAGTTGTTATCCTTTCGTGGACAATGCCTCAACCCTATCTACCCACTGCTTGTGCTTTTAGCCCTACTTCTTCCTGGGGATTCTGTGGGGATATAGGACTGCCATGCTCAGGAAGCCTGCCTAGAGAGGACTGGTGGAAAACTGTGCAACGATCGAATGAAACAGTAGTCCCTTCCGCAACCAAGCTGTTCTTCAAAAGGGATGTAATTTGTTTCCAGGCTTAAGGAAAAGGGAAGACAAAGGCAGAGGGGGAAATGAACTTAGAATAAACACCCCCATGTGCCTGCCATTCCCCTACCAGCTGGTTTTGCCAAGACGAGTAAAGAAAAACGAAAGGGGAGAAACAAGTTTGAGTGAGTGTCCGGCGATTATACAAATAATGTCTTTTGGCCAAAGAAAATGATTCCTGCTTTCTTACAACTTAACTAAATAATTCAGTTGCTTTGCGAGGGGAACAAGAAAGCAAAGCCAACTTGAAACGGATCCAGCAAGCCATCACTGCGACCCTGAGCTCTTTGAAAGAAAATTTAACTACCTAGAATAGCACACTTAAAATTACTTCTAATAATGACCCAGAATAATGCATTTCCTCCGGTTTGAACAGAAAAGTCATGGGGGCCCACTTGAAGGGATTCTTTACTCGGCTTCTTCTTCAGGGTCTGCTCTCGGAGCCTTTTCCTGATTTCCTAACCTCTTAAGAGTCGTCTCTGACCCTCATTACAGTAACTGGATTAACGAACTGAAATTGCTCCCGGAGCAGGACTGTCCATCCCCCCAGACAAGCCTCTCGAGAGAGGAATTGTCCTCCTGGTCATCAGAATGTCAGCTTCAAGATGACACCAAGGGTCATCTCCAAAGACTGTCTCATGCTTGCCAATGTTATTATTCTACTGAAAGGTAGGCCAAGGAGCCAAATCTTTCCTTTTTCCCCATTACTAAATGGACTTCATTAATGAGTACACATTTGCACTCAACCCAAGCAACAAGAAACAGCCCCATGGAACAAATAAAAAACGCTATAATTTATAATAATTAAGTCCACAGATATTGACCTACACTAATCAATACAGTGGCCACCAGCTACATGTGGCTGAAACATGGCTAGTCTAAACTGAGATGTGCTATAAGTCTAAGATACACACTGGAACTGTGATGGCTTAGTACAAAGACAAGAATGTAAAATATCTCAATAATTTCTTTTTTAATGTTTATTTATTTATTTCGGGAGAGATCATGCGCGAGCAAGCACATATGCAAGCCGGGGAGGGGCAGAGAAAGGGGGAGAGAGAAAATCCCAAGCAGGCTCCCTCTGTCAGCACAGAGCTTAACGCAGGGCTCGAGCTCACCAACTATGAGATCGTGACCCGAGTTAAAATCAAGAGTCGGAGGCTTAACCGACTGAGCCACTCAGGCGCCTCTCTCAATAATTTCTGAATATTGATTGCGTGTTGATAACATTTTGGGCATATTGAGTTAAAGAAATGTTATTAAAATTAATTTCACCTATGTCTTTATACATTTTTAATGTTTCTTCTCGAAAAATTTAAAACTACATATGTGGCTTGCGTTATATTTCTATTGGACAGCCGCCATTATACCCTGGGTTTGGCATACCCTGCGAAGAAAATCTGCCCCTTTGTCAACAGCTGCCAAAGGACAGGCACAACTTCCAAGGACAGCCACTCTTAGAGGAGCAATCAGCAGTTCATTGAGCGGGACTAAGGAAACTGGAAAAGAGTTCATGGGCGGGAGTAGAAGTCGTTCCTACAGCCTCAGTTTTTACAGGAAGACAGGAGCTACAGGAAACCTCCGAGTCCCCTTCCAGCTCCCGGCTCCTCCACATCGTGGTCACTCAAGTTCAAAAGCAAGTAGCACTGCCACAAAACTGAGTGGGTCCACCAAGGTCTTCGAGAGGACAAAACAGGGAAGCGGAGCCCCTGCTACCGTGCAATGTCACCGTTGCCTGCTCTCCCTTCTGCCTGGGCAGGGCAGAGAAATGACCTCCTGCTGAAGCTATCCCAAAGACTAACAGAAAGCAGGGTGGTCTTGTCACAGGAGAAGTACCAAATGACCTTAACGGGCCTCAGTTCAGAAGTGCTCAGACACTCCCAAAGGGAATACGGACAGTGGCAAGGCAGGCCCTCCACTACCCCGTGAGTAGAACACTCAGCAAAGTGCGGTCCACTTCGGATTCCGGCTGGCCTTTGACACGTGTCAACCCGTCCACATTCCCTTCTCCCAGCACAAACTTCCCTTCCAGCCTGAGAAAGTTCCAGTTCCCTGCAAATGAGGATTACTTTGCCTTCATATTAGAAGAGGGCAAGAGCAAGGAGGCACTCATCCGAAGAGCCAGGAAAGCCACTCCTATAAGTCTAATTCCCAGAGGCTGCGAATATGGTTTCCTCAGGCCGCAGGAAGGGCGCGAACACTGCCTCCCCTTTTGAAGCAATAGACAAGGTCCCCTGCCACTGAATTAAGTCACATTCTGGTGGCAGAAGAGGAAACTCACGCGGAAAAAGCACTAAACCCGGAGTCAGATCCTGGAGGCAAATGGGCTCAAGTGATGATGGCGAAGGTTAGAAAAACCAAAACACTGGCTCTGTATTCTGGCTCCGTCACAGCTGCTAGGTGACTCTCTAACATACAGACCACATAAGTGCCCAGTGCCCATCCACCTACTAAACATTAGCAGAGCTTATTTTTTTTTTTTTTCCTTTTTTTAAAATTTAAAAAAAAAAATTAAAGCTTTCCTATTTTCTTCCCACACCGCTTTCCGACGGTCCGGTGATTTACAACATTTCTGTCACTGTTTTTTGCATCTTCTCCTATTATACTACGGCATGAGGGCTACAGATGGGGGAGCTATTGCCGTGTGGTGACATTTATTGCACAAGAGATACTCCTCACTGTATCCAGAAAGGACTACTCTCCTCACTCTTTCCCTGTTTATCTTTTCAAAGTAAAGTCAACTGATATAATTGCCTTTATGTCACAGCAGTTGGATTTCCTGGCAACTGGATTTAAATATGCATTTCTTTGCTTGTTGATGTTTAGATCCCTGGAGCCTACCTAGCAAATGGTATCGTCATTTATTATCTTTCTCCTCATACCACCCTCCCCCTGCCGTATTTGGTTAACTCCAGATTAAATTCTACTTTTCCTATCACCATAAATCACAAATGTGCCTTCTAATGTTTTGAGCATGAGGTACCTTCACACAACAAAATAAAGCCCTTGCAACACGATTACGGTGCTTACCAGGCAAAGCAACGGAAAACAAACCAATTTACGTGGCATGTATTTTCACACAACTTAAAGAAGTAAGAAAATAAAAATATGTGTTGGTTGTCATTTAAACATTTCATCCCAACATAAATTTAATTTTTTAATGTTCATTTATTTTTGAGAGAGAGAGAGAGAGAGAGAAACAGAGTGTGAGTAGGGGAGGGACAGAGAAAGAAGGAGACACAGAATCTGAAGCAGGCTCCAGGCTCTGAGCCGGGGCTTAAACCCATGAACCACGAGATCATGACCTGAGCTGAGGTCAGATGCTTAACCGACTAAGCCACCAAGGCGCCCCTGGTCCCAACATAAATTTAAAGGGCAAACAAGAAAAGGTATCAAAAGCATGACAAGTTTGGGTGAAATCAAAGTCTGTTTCATAATTTATGAGTATTCTCTTCCCTTTTATTCATTGAAATGCTTAAAAATTAAAGGAGGCCAGAAGAAGTTCGGCTCATAAAAACATTAGTACTACTCTTGCCCTTGGATTATAACTGAAACAAGAAAAATGAATACATAATTAACTCTGCAGTATAAACTGATTTTCAAATGTATGCTATTTTTATTTGTCTGTAAAGTGGTGGTTGCTTGTCTCTAGGCTACGATTACATAAAACAAATGTCCCAGGATTAGCTTCCCTCTCTTTAGTTGTATTTCACTGGGAGCTACTTCCTCCTTCCAGAAGCTTTTCATAGAACGGGCGCTGGTATCCCTTCATTGTCTTCAAAGGGTTTGGAAGAAAAGTGATCACAGCGGCTTACAGTCAACAAAGGCTGACTTTTCCCATCATGCTTTGTGGAAGCTTAGAGTCCAACTAAGAAGTTGAAGAATCAGACCCATTTAAGTGTTAAAGTTTTCTTGGATGCTAGACATTTATCAAATCTAGTTTCCTGGCCACTGTTGCCATAGCCATTTTGCCATCAGAAGATGTCATTAAGGAAAATGTCACAAGCAATTAGAATGACCACTAAAATGAGTTAGATTTGCTAGAAATATCTCCCTTTCAAATTTCTAACTCACATTCACTAATCAGGACCTGCCCATTTCTAAACGAAGATCTTTTGATAGCCTAGGATAAGTAAATAGAACTCTAATGGACCTGGGTGTTAAGATTTTTCATCTGGTGGTAAAGCTGAGAAACATTAAGGTCCTGAATTCTGAAGATGCAATTAGTTGAAACTTAATGAGCTGCAGAATGATAAATGACAGGGAAATGTAACTTTATATTTACAATTTCCTGACAAGATGAACTTTCAAACACAGCAAACTGAGCCCTACCCCAGGGCAATTTAACCTTTAAAAATACAAGCATGTGGAGGTAAGAAGTGCCATTTGGAGATGTACCTCTTGAAACTGCAGTGGTCTTCCAATTTAGCAACAGAAGCAACTTCAAATCCAAGGTCACTGCTTTGATTTGGATCCAAATGACCCTTAGGTATAGAGCTGGAACTCCCGTTCATTGAAATAATGGTTTCACACAGGAAATCCACCCCCGCCCCCACCGCCACACACACACTCCCCCTCACATTCTCTCTCTCGTGCACATTTAGTCTTTGAAAATATAGCTTATATATTTTGTGGAAGGCAAGAACTATAACCAGACAGAGAAAGGGAGGTTAAAAACATATTCAGATTTTTCTTTAAAAAAAATATTTTTGGGGGGCGCCTGGGTGGCTCAGTCGGTTAAGCGTCCGACTTCGGCTCAGGTCATGATCTCGCTGTTTGTGAGTTCAAGCCCCGCGTCGGGCTCTGTGCTGACAGCTCGGAGCCTGGAGCCTGTTTCAGATTCTGTGTCTCCCTCTCTCTCTCTGACCCTCCCCGTTCATGCACTGTCTCTCTCACAAAAATAAGTAAACGTTAAAAAAAATTATTAAAAAAATAAAAAATATTTTTTTAATGTTTTTATTTATTTTTGAGACAGAGAGAGACAGAGCATGAGCAGGGGAGGGGCAGAGAGAGAGGGAGACACAGAATCTGAAGCAGGCCCCAGTCTCCGAGCTGTCAGCATAGAGCCCGACGCGGGGCTCGAACTCAAGGACTGTGAGATCACGACCTGAAGTCGGACGCTTAACCGACTGAGCCACTCAGGCGCCCCAAACATATTCAGATTTTTAAAGAATCATCACAAGAACAGTGTAATTTCTTTATCAGAAAGGCCTAGGGACCAGGGCACAGGGTTCTACAAAGAGCAAGGTATTCAGAGCCAATAGCTCTTATAGAGTACGGGCTGCATTTCCTAGATTCTAGAGATACCCTCTATACCCTACCACATTTTATTAGTTTAAAAATCAAGATACATCTTATAATCAATGTATGAGAGTATATTTGTGTGTGTGTGTGTGTGTGTGTGTGTGTGTGTGTGTGATTCTGCTTAAAGAGGAAGGAACATAATACACATAATATAATCAATGGCAATCAGACCGGTGAATTATCTGCAGTTACTAAAATCAAATAGGAGCTCATTGTAAAGACCTATTATGATATAAATGAACAAACCACCTGTCTTGTTTCTGTGATTTTGTCTTTTTTCCTGCCTTTCCTTCCAAGTTTATTGCACACTATGTGGTAGTTGCTATACTAGGCAACTAAATCAGAACATTTGGTGGAGTGGGCCATGATTAGGGTTTTTGTTTTGTTTTGTTTGAGGCTCCCCAGGTGTTTCTTTTTTTTTTTTAATATTTATTTATTTTTGAGAGAGAGACAGAGTGTGAGCAGGGGAGGAGTGGAGAGAGAGGCAGACACAGAATCCTACTCAGACTCCAGGCCCTGAGCTGTCAGCACAGAGCCCGGCGCGGGGCTCGAGATCACGAACCGTGAGATCATGACCTGAGCTGAAGTTGGACGCTCAACCGACTGAGCCACTCAGGCACCCCAAGCCTCCCCAGGTGCTTCTAAAGCAAAAGGAGCGATGTACCCCATAACCAACAAGGAAGTGCAGTTTCACAATGGTAAGAGAAGGGCAAATTAAAGGAAGTAAAATGTATGAAGCAACATCTACTCTCTGCCAAGCCTTTTGACCTTACTTCCCTTTTCCCATGACAATTCTTTCATCATCAAAGTTTACTGAGTGCCAGCTATATGTCAGACACAGTGCTAGGTCTTGTATAGAGTGGTGAACAAGAAGGTAAGATGACTGCCCTAATTATGCTTATTGTCGATGAGATAAATAGAATTTTACAGATTTGGAAGTGAAAGGGAAAATTTAAATTCTGACACTGAACATACCTGGATACCACTATCAGGGAGCTGGACTAGAATATGATTTGTAAGGTAAATTTGTTGCCCACCAATAGGCCTATAGGGCCAGGTAGGAAAAGATTATTTTGATGACCTGCTATTTCAGATTATGTCACCAATGTCTACCCGTGAGGAAGAGTGATGGAAGTCTCTGAGAGTAGATGCGTGTCTGTCTTTGCCTCCATGATAATGTCTTGCAAATCTCTGTCATATGTTGAAGGAGTTTAAAGGCATGGCCATACTAAGCAGTCCACATGCTCAAAACATGGTCAATTAAACCTCTGCAAAGCACTAATCACAGTCTGGCTCCTTCAAAATTTTATTATGAATACTATATATATATATATATATATATATATATATATAAGAATATATTATACTGTATCTGAGGTTAGGAAGCGTAATAATAAACAGATATCCACAAATGCACCAGCCATCCTAAGAACTGGTATGTTACCAATACCATTGAATGTACCCAGAGCACTTCTCTGTGCCAACCCTCTGTCTACCCCCCAGAGAGAACCACTGTCCTGAAGTTGAGGTTTAGAATTTCCTTACTTTTGAAAAAAGTTTTGCTACATATATACGTTATCTCCAAATAATATATTATTTATTTTGGCTTGTGTTCGTGGTTCGTTCTGTATGTATTCTTCCGTAGCTATGAGTCCTTATGTTGTTGCATTCATCTGTGGTTTATTAATTTCCTTTAATGACAAAAAATAGCCAAAACTATAAAACCCAAAAGAAAACATAGGAATAAATCTTTGTTACCTCGAGTTAGGCACCGGTTTCTTAGATATACTAGCAAAAGCATTAAGTGACAAAAGAAAACAGAGACAAATTGGACTTCATCAGAATTGAAAACTTTGGGGCTTCAATGGACACCACCAAGAAAATGAAAAGACAGTCCACAGAATGGGAGACAATATTTCCAAATCCTATGCTGGATGAAGGACTAATTAATATTCAGAATACATCAAGAACTCCCACAACTCAACAATAAAAAGGCAAATAACTCAATTAATAAATGGGTAAAGGACTTGAAGAGACATTTCTCCCAAGAATTTACAAAAATGAACAATGAAAAGCACATGGAAAGATGTTCAACATCATTAGTCATTAGAGACACGGCAGTCAAAACCACAAAGGGATAGTTCATACTAAAAATGTCAAAGTGTTGACAAAGATGTGGAGAAATTCAAACTCTCATCCATTGCTGGGGATATTGCAAAATGGCGCAGCCACTTTGGAAAGTTTGGCAGTTCTTCAAAATGTTAGATGTAGAGTTACCATATGACCCAGAAATTCCATTCCTTTGGATATGGCCAAGAGAATTGAGAGAGAATTGAAAACACATGTCCACACAAAAACTTGCACATGAATGCTCATAGCAGCATTAGTCATAATAATCAAAAAGTGGGAACAACTGATGAATGGATGAATAAAATGGGGCATATCCATGCAACGGAATATTATTTGGCAATAAAAATGAATGAAATACTGACACAAGCTACGTGGATGAACCTGAAAGTATTATGCTAAGTGAACGAGGCCAGTCACAAAAGGCCACATGTTACAGGCTTCCATTTATAGAACAGTGTCTAAAATAGGTGAATCCATAGAAAGGGTAGAGTAATAGTTGCTGGGAGCTGAAGAGAGGGAGAATGTGGGCGTTACTGCTAAAAGATGAGGGATTTTTTGGGACATGACGAAAATATTCTGAAATTAAATAGTGGTAATATCCTAAAAACCACAGATCTGAACATTTTAAATGGGTAAATTCTGCAGTATGTGAAGTGTATCCTCAATAAAGCTGTTATATAGTACAAAGAATTTCTGTGTACCCTTTATGTAGCCTTCAAATTATTAACATCTAACATAATCACCATGAACTCATTAAGGCCAGAAAATTAATATTGACATAAACCATTTCCTATTCTACAGATTTTATTCAAAATTTTCCATTTGTCACCTAATAAGCTTTTTAGGGTCCTAGATCCAATAAAAGGTCATGCATTGTATGTATTTAGGTTTCAAGTCTCCTTAGTCCCTCAGGTTGGGTTTTGTTTGTCTTCTTTTCTTCTTTCTCTCTTCCTTCCTTCCTTCCTTCTTTCCTTCCTTCCTTCCTTCCTTCTTTCCTTCCTTCCTTCCTTCCTTCCTTCCTTCCTTCCTTCCTTCTTTCCTTCCTTCCTTCCTTCCTTCCCTCTCCTCCTCCTTCTTCTTTCTCAACCTTCTTCCTCTTCTTTCTCTTCATCCTCTTCCTCCTCTCCTTCTTCGTCTTTGGTTTTTCGTGACCTTTTGACCAGTACTAGCAATTATTTTGTGAAATGTCCCCCAATTTTAGTTTGCCTGGTGTTTCCTCATGATCAAATTCCTCTTAGACATTTTTTGAAAGAATATCACATTAGTGTTATTGTGTCTTCTTAGTACAATACATCGGAGGCATATAATATTGATCTGTCTCATTAATGGTAATGTTAACTGAGATCATTTGGTTCCTACATGCCAGGTTTCTCTACTGTAAAGTTACTAATTTTTTCCTTTCATCATAAATATTTTGAAGGGGAATACTTTGAGACGACATTGATACCCTGTTTCTCATCATAGTTTCACTCACTGAATTTAGCATCCATTAGTGAGTCTTGCCTGAAACAACTATTACTGTACTATTTGCCAAATAATGATTCCATTATTCCTTATACATTTAGTAATGGGAATATCCCTCCATTCATTTTTTAATTCATTAGTTCATACCATAATGGACTCTGATTCTAAAGCAATGTGTATTCTGTTTTGTGAAACAGAATAATCCTTATTGTAGGCTTTTGGTAGATTTTTTATCAAGTCAAGGAAGTCTCATACTGTGCTAAGCTGAATAATCGCCCTTTCTCAAAAACACTCAATCCTAATCCCTGGTACCTGTAAATGTTACTTTATGTAGCAAATAAAAAAGGAAGAAAGGAATGGAGGAACAAAGGAGGAAGACACACTTTGCAGATGTGACTAAATTAAGCATTTCGGGAGATTATCCTGGATTATCCAGAATGTCCCTAAATGCAGTCCCTAAAATGCCTCCTTATAAGAGGGAGGCAGAAGGATATTTGACCATAGACCAGAAGAAGTCAATGTGACCACAGAGACAGAGATTAGAATGATGTGGCCACCAGCCAAGGAATGCTAAGAGCCACCAGAAACTGGAAGTGACAAGGAATGTGTTATCCCACAGAGCCTCTAAAGGGAATGGGTCCTTGCTGACACTTTGATTTCTATTCTCCAGAACTATGAGAAAATAAATTTCTGTAGTTTATGCCATCGAGTCTGTGGTAATGGTATTATAGTAGCCATAGGAAACTAATACAGATATTGTTACTAGTTTGCCAAAAATCTTATCGTTAAGTGCATTTTAATGCTATCAAATCCACTTTTCGCATCTATTTAGATGAAACAAAAATGTTTTTCTTTTTTAAAATTTTAGTGTGGTGGGGCACCCGGGTGGCTCAGTCCGTTAAGTGTCCAACTTCAGCTCAGGTCATGATCTTGAAGTTTGTGAGTTTGAGCCGCATCTCAGGCTCTGTGCCGACAGCTCAGAGCCTGAACCGTGATCCAGATTCTGTGTCTGCCTCTCTCTCTGCCCCTCTCCTGCTTGCACTCTGTCTCTCTCAAAACTAAACATTTAAAAATTAAAATTTTAGTGTGGTGAATTTTATGATAGAATTTCTTTTCTTTTTTTAAAATTTTTAATGTTTACTCAGTTTTGAGAGACAGAGACAGAGTGTGAGCGGGGGTGGGGGCGGGTAGCAGAGATAGAGGGAGACACAGAATCCAAAGCAGGCTCCAGGCTCTGAGCTGTCAGCACAGAGCCCGATGTGGGGCTCGAACCCATGGACCTTGCGATCATAACCTGAGCTGAAGTGGGCCGCTTAACTGACTGAGCCACCCAGGTGTCCCTATGATAGAATTTCTAATACAAAAGTGTCCTTGTATACACGGGATCAACTAAACTTGACCTTTTTTATTCATTGGTAGATCAGGTTGTTTTAATATCCTGTTTAGGATTTTTACATACATGCCCGTAAGTGAGATTGTTCTAGAGTTTTCCTTCTTCTTCCTTAAATGTTTTTGGTAACAACATGATAGTGCCCTAGAACAATTTGAGTAGTATTTTCTTTTTTTCTGTTCTCTGTAAAAAAGTCTGTATAAAATTGGATTAATCTAGTTCATGAAAGGCAGAATTTACATATACAACCCTGTTGGCATGGTGTTTTTTTGTGGTGCAATTTTCACCTATTGACTCAATTTATTCAATGGTTAAGGACCATTACGGTTTTCTATTTCTCCTTGAATCAGTGTTTGTAAATTCTATTTTCCAAGAATTCTGCCCATTTTATCTGCTTAAAATTTGTTGCCATAAGTTTTTTTTCTAGTGATACTGCATTACCTTTTAAATCACTACACATGTAGTTTTCATCCTTATTTGAACGTTACATTTTTGATACCTAAGTGACACAGATTTACATTTTCATTTGTATTTTTTGACATTTTAACGTATACTGTTATTTTTGATTTTTAAACTAATTGTATATGGGCAGAGAATATGGGCTGTATGATGCAAATTCTTTAAAATATTTGAGACTTGCTGATTATGACGTTTAGAGATTTATATACATTCATTAAATCAAGCTCACTAATCATATTGTTCAACTCTTCTCTGTCTTACTGTGTTCCATTTTGGTTAATTTCTTCTAACCCGTGAATCTTACTGGCAGCAATGTCTAATCTGTTCTTTATCGCAAGCACTGGGCTTTAAATACAACAACTGTATTTTTCATTTGTAACAGCTCTTACTGGTTCTCCTTCAAATTGGCCTAGCCCTACTTGATGGTTCCTTGTTCATTGCTTATTTTCAACTCCATTTCTATGCGTGTAAATCTTTCATGCCTAGTTATTCTCTATTCTGTGCCTCATATTTCCTACATCGGAGGTGCCTTGGATAGCTCCACATTTTATAACTGCTTCCGCTTATCCTCAGCAATGGGTAGCCTGTTTCCCAGCATACTAGGTGATTTTTGATTATGAGATTACATTTGTGTCAAACTTAGCTAACAAAAATCTGAAATATTTTGTTTTTCTTTTCTTTTCTGTTTTTTTTTTTTTTTTCCGTTTTGTTTTGTTTTGTTTTTCGCTTTGAGGTCTCCTTCGGTTAAAAGCATCGCAATCACGTTTGTTGTAATTTGCTCTGAATTTAGTTGTATTTCAACGAAGGGGTCTTTCAGGTCTACTTTATCATTGTGCTGGAAGCAGAAAATGAGTCTACCTTTTATCAACTCTACTGGTAACTATCTTTTTCACTAGGCAGACAATCAAGTCTTTTCGCTTTTTTTTTTTTTTAATTTTTTTTTTTAACGTTTATTTATTTTTGAGACAGAGAGAGACACAGCATGAATGGGGGAGGGTCAGACAGAGAGGGAGACACAGAATCGGAAGCAGGCTCCAGGTTCTGAGCCATCAGCCCAGAGCCCAACGCGGGGTTCGAACTCGCGGACCGCGAGATCGTGACCTGAGCTGAGTCGGACGCTTAACCGACTGAGCCACCCAGGCGCCCATGTCTTTTCGCTTTTTAACTCGTAAGCTTTCCTTCTTAGAGCAGTTTCGGCATACAGCAAAATAGAACAGACAAATCCATTACATCCCCTGTCCCCACGTACGCACAAACTCCCCCACCATCGACTTCCCCCACCACAGTGGTACATTCGTTACAACACATGAACCTACACTAATACATCATTATCACTCAGAGCCCCTAGTTTCCATTAGGGTTCACTTGCGGTATTGTGTATTTTATGGATTTTGACGAATGTATAATGACATGTCTCCATCACTGTAAGATCATACAGAATAGTTTCACTGCCCTAAAGATCTTCTACACCCTGCCTATTCACCTCACCCTCCTCCCTAACCCCTGGCAAGAAGTGAACCCGTTACTGCCTCCATACTTTTGTCCTTTTCAGAATCTCATATAGTTGGAACATACCGTATGTAGCTTTCTCATACTGACTTCTTTCATCTAAGTTTCCTCTATGTCTTTTCATGGCTTGATAGCTCATTCTTTTTAGCGCTGAGTAATACTGTCCATTGTCTACACTACAGGTCACCTGCTCACCTACTAAAGGGCATCTTGTTGCTTCTAAGTTTTGGCAATCATGAATAACGCTGCTACAAACATCTGCACGAAGGGTTTTGTGTGGACATGAGTTTTCAACTCCCTTGGGTAAATACCCAAGAGTATGATTAGTGCATCATACGGTAAGAGTTGTTTAGTTTTACAACAAACACACAAATGGACTGCCAAGGTTCTGTACAAATTTGCATTCCCACCAGCAATGAATAAGAGTTCCTATTACTCCATATCCTCCCTAGCACTTGGTGTTGTCAGTGTTTTGGATTTGGGTCATTCTAATAGGTATGTAGTGGTATCTTATGGTTTAAATTTGCAATTCCCTAATGGCATATATCATGTTGAACATCTCTGCATATGCGTGCATCCCACCTGCATATCTTCTTGAGTGAGGTGAAGGTCTTAAGACTGGGCCTGGTGGCTCAGTTGGTTAAGCACTGGACTTTGGTTCAGGTCATGATCTCATGGTTCATGGATTTGAGCCCCGTGTCGGGCTCTGTGCTGACAGCTCAGAGCCTGAGGCCTGCTTCAGATTCCGTGTCTCCCTCTCTCTCTGCCTCTCCCCCACTCAAACCCTCTCTCTGACTCTCAAAAATGCATAAACACTAAAAAAAATTTTTTTATTAAAAAACAAAAAGACTTGGGTCCGTTAAAGTCTTTGACTATTTTTTTTTAATGGGGTTGTTCATTTTCTTATTGTAAAAACTTACAGTGCAGGCTTTCCTACTCTGGCATTGGTTCCTATGGAAGTTTCTGCTTGGATTAAGTTGTGGTATTGGCGTCTTTCTAATTTGTGGACAAGTGGTTTGCCCTCTGACCTCACTTCTCTCACAGATCTAAGAAGAGTTGTTGACTTTTCAGTTTGTTTAACTTTTTACTTGTTCTTGGGATCGAGTGGTAACTTCTAAGCTCCTTACATGCTGGACAAGAAACCAAAAGTCTGTTAAGTCTTTCTTATTTTTGTGTTTTCCAGGGTTTCCTATATAACTTTTATATATAGCACGTGCTTAAGGACTTTTGCTAAAATTTGTTGAACATCATTGATAATAGCTTATATTTTCAAGTACTTTCTAACCATCAGTCACTGTTCTAAGTGTTTTCACATACGTAATCTATTTACGTTCTCACAAGAACTCACCTACAAGTGCTATGATTATTCTCCTTTTATGGATAAGAAAGCTGAAGAACAGAGAGTTTAAGTATCTTCCTCCAAGGGGACACAGCCAGTGAATGGGGAACCAGAATTCAAACTCAAAATATTTGAGAACCCATGCTCATAACCACCATTCTCTACAACACAGCTGACTCCTAAACTTCCTGATAATATTGTGACTTCGATTTAATCACGAAGAATTCCAATAGTCCAAGAGATTATTTCTCTTCCTAGTTATTTTGAAAACTGCTAATATATTTCAATTTACTGCCCAAAGATCTGAAGTTAATGAAAGAGAATGACTTTGAATACACATTCCCTGTAAGGCATTGCCAGAAAATGATTATATGTTTATGCAGTCCACACAGAAACTGATGTGGCCGGGAGTTCTATTAGTTCCCAGAAACTGTCGAAGGTCTCCTCAGTCCATCAGAGATACTTCGTGTTGCCTAAAGTGAATCTAATACTGGAAAAAGACCTCCAAGTTCCTATGAATAGAAACATGTGCACTGTTTTCTATGACAAATTAGCACTGAGACTTGCATAAATATAACTTTGAGGGTACTAATGTTTTAAGCCAACGTAGGTTGTTCTGATTCTATTGCGTATACATTGAGGTTCACCACCATTAACAGACAAGCCAAAGATCATCGTTGCCCTGGAGGCAACCTCAGCTGTAGCAAAATACATAGTCTGCTTTAGAAGCGCTATTTTGTAGTCTGCACTCGGACTGACGGCACATTTTGTTCTCTTTCTTTTTTTTTTTATCTTTAAAAAAAATTTTTTTTTTTTAACGCTTATTTACTTTTGAGACAGAGAGAGACAAGCATGAACAGGGGAGGAGCAGAGAGAGAGGGAGACACAGAATCTGAAACAGGTCCAGGCTCTGACCTGTCAGCACAGAGTCCGACGCGGGGCTCAAACTCACGGACCGTGAGATCGTGACCCGAGCCGAAGTCGGACGCTTAACCGACCAAGCCACCCAGGCGCCCCTTGTTCTCTTTCTTTATGGAAACATGGTTTATCTGTACCACTAATCTACTCTCTTTTTTATCTAACAACTGATTCAGAGCTTCAAGTCTCAGAAATATTCTGATTTCATTAAAATTCATATTGGTTGGTTTAAGACACATGGGAAACAAGGACAGAGAAGTCTACATATCAAAATATTGGGTTGTTTTTAGTCAATACAGTCTTTATCAGTTAAGATAAATGGATACTCCACGGATACTCCATGGCAATTAGCCAATATCAGGAGAGTTTATATTCTCAGGGGAGATGCACGGTCCACCCTATCCTCACGTGGTTGAGAAAAGAACCACATTCTAGTTAAATGTATACCGTGAGAAAATGTATCTCCCAAGGGCACAAAAAATGTACAAACTTCCTTATTTGCTCTCCCCTCAAAAAAACCCACTTTGCATTCTTTGATGTTATATTATAGTCTATTGTTTATGCCTTGAAAACACAAGCGTTCAGCTCTTTATGACCTAATAAATTTGTAGATAAAATCTAATGATTTATGGAAAAGTTCATAAGATATATTTTCGATGTATCACTAATTTATGGAACTTATTTTTCATTCATTCATTCATTCATTCATTCATTCTTTAGATCTGCTCCAGTGCTGGACATGACAGCCTGTAATGGCAGTCCAGTGTTCTAAGTGTGCCCATAGTTGTAGAGACAACATGGTCTGAGAGCTTGCAGAAGAGGACGACCAGCTAAGTGCTTTAAACAGGTGTGCAAAGAAGTCTCCAACTGGCAAGCATGAAGGACCCCCCAAAAGAACCAAACACTAGGACGGTTGAAATTCTGACCTCATCCAGCCAGACCCTTTCTTTCCTAGAAAGCATTTCATAAAGTTCTGCAAATTTGTAATGCATTTGTAGACTGCATGGCATCGGTCTTAGATTATTTTCAGTAAAGGCTGTATGTATGTCTAGGGACTCAAATCATCAAAAAAAAAAAAAATGGGGCCTTCTAGGTCTGGCATATTTCAAAACACAATCGAGTAAGGGTACGTGTGGTGATGGACTCCCTTACACGGTAATGACAGCTGTAGCCTGAATAATCCTGAGGGAAAGTATTCCTAATAGAGACATCGTAGACCTGTGTATTCCTCATGCAGAAAATGGTCGTAAAGGGTTTGGCTCAAATTAAAGCAATATATTTGGAGAATTTTTTGACCAGTGGAACTAAAGTATCCTGAGGTGAGGTTGCCTTTTTTCTAATTTATACAATTTGTGCTGGAGACCAGCTGCCCTGTTTTTGGCTCATCTCAAACATTACTCTTGCGTCTGCCAGGAAATAGAGAGGAAGTGGATCACCTCGGGTGGTGATCTCGATCATGAGCACACTTACCCTGCAGAGCTGGCCCATATACCACGCCTGGGACAGATGATAAGAGCCCAAGAAGATCAGAGAAGGAAGTGAGAATAAAGGAGCAGCAAAGAAATTCACAGGATGACTCTTCCCTCCATCACTTGCTCTTGGTGCCTGTCTAGGATCCATGACCCCTTTGCCTGAATTTTCAGGGCTTCACGCTTTCACTTTCCTTTGGTACATCCAGCACCAAATCAGGCAGAACACCTCAGACAACGAAGTACTTGAATTTACACTCCTCAAGACAGAGACTCTTTCTCATTCATTGTTTCAACTTGACAGCCTAGCACGCTCTTGGGCTTAACGTAGATACTGAAAAAATGGTGGCTAAGCAATGGGAATGAATACAATTATTAGGTAAAATGCATCTTTTGGAATAACCAGTTGGCTGCATTTATTCCTGACTTCGTGGGGATTAATATTATAAAGCAGGCAATAAGGCAAAACCGGCTTCCACAGGCCAATCAACTTCTTGGCTCTGCTGTACTTCTTTTCTCAAGAAATGATGAGAATTTCTTTGGCATGTGCCAAAGAGAATTCCATTTTAAGGAACTATCAGGGGACAGTGATTTAATTAGAAGGAAAAAAAAAAAAAACCTTAATTCAACAAAATCAAACAGTAGGGGAGCTGTTATTTACATTTGTAAAATATCTTAAAGATAAAAACATGGCGGACGTCAAATTACAAACAAAAGAAAGTCACCTCTGCTCTAGATAATCTAAAAAGTTCATGAAATCAACAGTAAAAGAAGTAACCCTCTTACCTTATAATTATCCATGATTTCAGCTAACCATAGCTTAACGGACTTTACTGTATCTTCTCGCATGTACTTTTCAACTTGGGATCCATCACTAAAAGTCCGGTTTCCCACGTGGATGGCTTGTCTCACTTGTGGGAGGGACAAAAATTTCCCATAGTAATTTTGGTCCTCGGGTTCCTGGTGGAAGGAGACATCAGAAAAATATCAGAGAACATGACTTGGTGACAGGAACAACGTGCTGGGAAAGCTTCAAATTTCTCAGAACATAAACCATCATGAACAAGATGAGACATGGCTGTTAACTCTGGTCTCCACCCTGACATTTTTAACTTGGGGGTTGTGAGGTAATTTAAATGTTACTGACAATAAAACTGGATGATCTGATACCTTCAGAGCCTAATAGCCAATTTGCAAATGCTCGATTTTCCTTTCTCGGTAACGAAACTTCTGCAGTCTATGACTCCAATCAACAGCCCCGCTTGAGGCCAAGACCGGAAAAACGGAAGAGGTGAGATTATCAAAAGCCATTTGCTTCTTGTTGGAGGCTCTTCGGGAGGAGGGTCAAATAGACCACAGGAGCCGGGGTGGTGGCATGGCGGACTAAAAGCTGGGCATTCTTTTGCATGTTCTTCTGTTTATTAAAACCATACATAGAAAATTATCAGCTAACCATAATTGAAAGGGGGAAATATACCAAGTGTAAAAACAGATGATACCTTATGAAGGACATCAGACAAAAGAAAAGTCACCCATGATCCTTATTTAAAAAAAATATATATTGCATAAAAGTCTGTGGTATTGAAAAGCCTGTGATATTCATCATACTAAAAGACAAAGGAGCAAGTGCTATTTTAAAAAATGACAAAAATCATAAAAAAAACTTAGAGTTTGAGATCAATAATTTTGTGCATCATCAATTTATGCTAATTTGTTGAATACGTTAGTTTGTAAGGAAAAAAGAAATGTAATTACATTCTGTTTCTCTCTTGCCTACCATATGTTTTCCTCTTGGTAGACTGTAGATCCAAAACCACAGGGTTAGCAAATTCTATTGAAATTAGCTTTGTATTTTATTTATGAAATAGTTAATAAATAAGGCAATTTTAAAAACAAGATACATTGTCATATACACTAGACAAAGATCGTACAAATCCAAATCCCCACTTTGGCTCCCTTGGTTATATTTGATTAATTCTTCACAAAAGACATCAACTTTGGCCTGCTTTTATGAAAGAAAACTACTTGAATACTTTAAGAAATATTCCAGAGAGCTTGAAGTGAGGGCCATACTAAGCGCACAAACCTTCTTAAGTTAAAAGTAAGACAAAGCAAATATTTTCATAAAGGCTTTGGCAGTTTTGATTATCCAAGCTGCCTTAAGTACAGAACAAATAATGTGGACACTTTCAAGAAATTCACTACAGTCTTGGCATTCTGGAACCTAATACCCAGAACTGCAATCCTGACCTATCCTTGACAAAAGAACTTTTGTATCACAAGTTCTACTGGGGGGAAACTGTGTTAATCAGAGATTGTTCTGAGTTATCTGGAATATCATACATTCTTGATGGTCAGATTATAACATGTACAACATCAGTGGGGGAAAAAAATCCTACAGATTAGTAGACCAAATAATGCACTACAGTTAGGACATATTTATCTAGTATAAAGTCAGCTATAGTATTTCTCTCTCTCTCTCTTTTTTAATATATGAAATTTATTGTCAGATTGGTTTCCATACAACACCCAGTGCTCATCCCAAAAGATGCCCTCTTCAATACCCATCACCTACCCCCCCTCCCTCCCACCCCCATCCCAGCTATAGTATTTCTCAAGTCGAAGGACGTTTGGTGTTACCAAAAGGTTGAAGCAAACACTAGTATAGTTTGTAAACTGTTGCACTCATTACCTTGCACTGTAACAGGTTATAGTAACTAGGACATCCTGTGACATTCTGGAAGTAAGAAGGGCTGTTTGTTAAGTCACCATCTAGTAGTTTATCCAGTACCTAGGTCAGGAGAGAGGGAAGAAAGAAACAAGGAAAACATCAGGGTAGGTAAAAACATACAGACATTTGTCATTGCATTGACACTCCTCCATTGTTTTGTTCAACAACCTTTTATCGCACATCTTCTCTGTGCTAGACACTGTCTCAGGCATTGGGGACATGGCCCTGTGAACACGACAGAGCAAGTCTTCCCTAATGTAGCTTATATTCTAGAGGAGGACAATAAGCAAGCACTCATAGGAAAAACACGCAGTAAGGTAAGCGTGAGAAGTCCTAAGGAGACAAGTAAAGAGAAGAAGAGTAGGGAATGTCATGGGGGTGTGTGGGCCTGTGTGTGTGTGTGTGTGTGTGTGTGTGTGTGTGTGTGAGCACGGATGCCGCGGGGAGGAGGAAACAGAGGTCTCACTGAGAAAGTGGCATTTGAGTAAACACCTGTTGGAAGGAAGGAAGTGGACCATGGAGACATCTAGGGAAATAACATTCCAGGCAGGGGAAACAGTGAGCTCAAAGGCCCGACTGTGGGAGTGAGCTTGTCGGGAAGGACAGCCGTAACACGGAAGGCTGACCACTCACCCACAGTTTGAGGAGAGAGGGCAGAGGGTATGGACAAATGCGCAGGTGCTTGGAGTTGGCGGAAGTTCCCTTTGGACTCCTGACCTTAAAAAGTGGTCATCAGCGGAGGTGAGAGCAGTGGTTGCGTGCTCTTCTCCAGTCACGTGCAGCTGCACAGAGGCAGGCGTGGGGTGCTAGAGTGGCACTTGTAGCCAGGATGGCGGTCCAGCCAAAGGAGGTGGACTGACCTTGAATTTCAGTCGGGTAATTAGAGAAGCTAAGATTTAGAGGGGTTAAGGATCATGAAACTGTAGTAGGATCTATGGACCGGAAGACAGTGGGGTTGCAGGACGGTTATTTGAGTTTGTATATTCAGAAAAGTGAGCTGGCACAATGGGAATCTGAGATCGTGGAGTGATTTTCAGATTTGTTTTTGGGAGGGGGACTGAACAGCTAAGGTAAAGAGGAGAACAAGATCACTAAAAGAGAGGAAGCTAAAGAACTAAGGGGCCAGGTATTAAAAGGGTCATTCATGCAGATACTGTGATCACTAGAAACAATGGCAAGCATGATACCCTTGAGAGAAGGACAGTGAGGCAGGAGCTACAATACTCAGAGGATGAGAAGGAGAAAGCCAGAGGGTTGTAGGTAACTACAACAAGAAGTGGTGGGTGGTGGGGCGCCTGGGTGGCTCAGTCGGTTGAGTGTCCGACTTCAGCTCAGGTCATGATCTCGTGGTCCGTGAGTCTGAGCCTCGCGTCGGGCTCTGCGCTGACAGCTCAGAGCCTGGAGCCTACTGTGGATTCTGTGTCTCCCCCACTCTCTCTCTGCTCCTTCCCCCGCCTCTCAAAAATAAACATTAAAAAAAAAAAAAAGTGGTGGGTGGGATCATGTGAGGATATGAGAGTCAACACTCAGAGCTTCCAGAAGGATATGATCTGGAAGTAGCACTGAGGAGCAAGGACATCCCCTCTAACCTCCTAACCAAGTGCCTTACAGAGTAGGTAAGAAAGAACCCAGCCCCTGCGTGGGGGGGGGGGGGGGGGGGGGGGGGAGGGTGGGGAGAGAGCGGCAGCAGCAGGGCTGAAGCAGGCTGTGGGGTAGGGCAAGAAGATGAAAGGGATTGTCATAAAAGAGATTGAGAACACTGGGATGTTTTGGGATGAGGAAATTGAGTGTGTAAGGAGCTCTTATAAAAGGATGAATTCAGCACATTTTCAAAATCGACGATCAGGTGCGATTTTAGGTTTTCTTACAAGGTAAGAATATAGGTTACCAGTATCCTAGTTCTACAGGGGAGGAAACAGGCACACAGACGTTAAGCCACTTGCCAAGGACGCCTTACTAATAACGTCAGACTTGAGATTCAAGCCCAGGCCATGCCTCTTCTACCACACACACCCTAGCTCCCCAAGGGTCACACTGAGGTCTCTCCTAGTCTTCAATTCCTTCTGGCCATGCTCTTGGGTTTAATACAAAATTTTCTTATTGTATTCGATTAGTTTTCTGCATCAAAGTTAATTAATCCAAGTTACTAGGGCCACAGGCCTAGGGACCGTGTATGAAAAGGATCATCGCTGTAGAAAGGAGAGGAGGCAGTAAGTATGCTCCAGCAATGCCACGGTTGCTCAGGACCACTGGCTCTGGCTGTGCAGATTGTGCACGTCATGGGGATGCCTGGTGGAGGGGTGAGAAGGGCCGGAGAACCAGCCAAAGTTCTGCTTGCCAAGCTGGATAACTAGGTTTGGGCTGCATTTGGAGAAACAGCCATTGTGTGAGCCATCTCATGGCTCATGTATGAGACAGCTCATACAAGGGTGGCGTCCACTTGCCAAGCCCTGAATCCATAGGACTATGTCAGCCCAGAGGGAGACGCCTTTTTCTAAATTGTCCACGCGGAGGGAACACTGTAGGCCAGCAGTAGTCCTGAATGGATGCAGCATTTGGGGTATTTACCTTCAGAAATTATCAACGCCAACGGAAGATGAATTCAATCCTTAAGCATGGATCTGATTTCAGAGTAAAAAATCATTTGTTATCAAACAAATAAAGAAGGTGGGTGGTCCAGACCTGTGAAATCCAGTTTCTGGTTGAAACTTCCTTCACAAAAAGAACTCTGTGATCCAGAACATTGTCATGATAAGGGAGACAATACAGGACCAGAGACGGGCCACTGTGCACCTTGCAGAATGTCTAAATGTCCCAGGATTTTTATTTTTATCTTTTTATTTAAAAAATTTTTCTTAATGTTTACTCATCGTTGAGAGAGAAAGAGCATGAGCAGGGGAGGGGCAGTGAGAGAGGGAGACACACAGAATCTGAAGCAGGCTCTAGGCTCCACGCTGTTAGCACAGAGCCTGGCATGGGGCTCAAACTCACAGACTACGAGATCATGAGACCTGAGCCGAAGTCAGTGCTTACCCGATTGAGCCACCCAGGTGCCCCTATCCCAGGACTTTTATAGACTGCCTGAAAGCTAACCACAGGAGAAATACTGGGGTGGGAATGGTGTTGGGGCGGGGGTGGATTCTAGCTCTAGGCCTTCCAGAATCTATTAAGTGGCTTCTGGCAATTGAAGGCAGGCCCTCTGGGCCTTAGCCTCCTCCCCAAGGAAGTGTGGACGTGTGTGTATGTGTGTGTGTGTGTGTGTGTGTGTGTGTGTGTGTGTGTGTGTGTGTAAGGGCAGAGGATGATCTATAAAGTTCCCTCCAGCTCTGAGTTACTGCTCTTTGATTAACTAAATCATTTTAAGGGACCAGAGCATCAAACAGGCTCTATTATTTAGGCCTGTGATTTTGACATTTGTATTCTCTCGGGTCTCAGGATTTCTTGGGAGACTTGTATTGCATATACTGAAACACATTTGACGAGTACTTGCTTACTTTCCCAAGTGCCATTTTATCTATTTCCCTTGAAAAAAACAAAGGTTTTTTTGTTAATTCGTCACTCCAAATATTGGACCGATGGTCACAGAGACATTGCATACCTTCAAAGGTTTCAGGTTTTGTTGTTGTTTTTGTTTTCGTTTTGTTTTGTACTGTATTTTGGTGTCTTTCTGCATTTTTTTTTCCTGATGAATCTAGTTTGGCAGAAACTCTAACCTTACAGGGCGTCTCCTCATTACCTCCGAATGCAAAGAATAACCTGAACTTGTCAACTGGTTCACTAAACCTGTGGGTGCTCAGGCTACCACATCATGCATCATGGACATCTTTTCCGCTTTCCTTATCCCTCAAGGCCAATCAGATGTTTTTCCTCTTAACATCGATAATTCTTGGATGCTTCCTCACAAACACATCAAATATCTCACTTGCTTATTGGTCTCACATGATGTAAAATTTGACATTAATTTTAAATTCTAACGGTTCAATCTTTTCACCCTTTCCGCTTACTACAACAGACAGCCTAACACTAGACTGAAAATAGTCGTCGCAAGTTGAAAGACAACCCTCCCTGTCCCCGTAAGATCCCTCTTCCTTGGCATTTACAATTGCACAGGAGATTCTGAATCCACACTCTGTAGCCACATCAGGCGCCCTTACTTATAAAATGGAGCATTTTATATTTGTTACCCCCTTCTAAGTTTGTATGTCTCTCGTTTTGATCTGAACCAGCTGACCTGCAGTGCCTAGAAGACTGCTAACACCAGGCCTCAGCATTAATGGTACAGGATGTGCTCCCAATAACAAAAAGACCGAAGTCCTCAAAATGCAATCCTTGCCTCATTTACTTGTGTAGAAAACATGATGGCTCTATGGCAAAAGCAGCAAAACAAAACAAAACAAAACAAAAACCCTTCAGGAAGACTGTGGATACACGGTCTTTGTGTGCACTGGCAAAACCAAATCAAACCCAAACAAAACCCCGAATGTCTTACTATCTAGTATATAGTCTCAGATTTGAAATAACTCTCCCCCCAACAAAAAGGGTGAGGAATATACCCATATTATTTGATCCTCAAATTCAGCTTTGGGGAAGTAATGTGACAATATTTACAAACACCAGTGGCCCTCTGTAAAAGGTGCTGGTTTCTATACTTCCTAACCTTTGTTCCTGACGCACAGGAACGTGTGACATTTGTTACACACTGGGGCCACTTCTCCAGCTGAAACACTGTGTGTGGATAGAGCATATGTTGAAGCACATGCACCCACTTTCTGGGTAGCCTTTCTTCTGATTTCCTTGTGATAGGGTATGCCTTTAGGGCTACACAGGATTTAAAGAAATCAAAACAGTTAATGAAAGACACAGTTAGATAAACACTCCAAGGTGATCGAAGGTTTAAAATACAGCCCAAGTAAATTCAAAGAGGCCGGGACAGTTCTTTTCTCCATTTCCAGCCCACACATCTGCCTCCTGAGCTCAGACAGCATCCCAGATAGACCTTCTCTAACAACAACAAAATGCCTGAGTGCCACGGGGATTCTAGGACCTCCTCAGATGGTTCTCATTGCTCCAGGGCAACGCAGGCCCCAGAACTCACTTCAAAGGCTTGAAACCACCTCTCCTCCCTGATGTATTTCACGCAGTCATCACACTGCTTCTGGAAGTACTTTCTCTGCTTCTCATCCAATAAGCCAATTTGGTACAGGAATGTTGCATAGCCCCCTATGATCTGAGGAGAGAAGAGAAACACAAATGCCACACGGAGAGAAAGAGAGAAGTTAGGGACCCACTTGCTTGATGAAATAACCCTTTGTAATTCATTGAGCGCGTGCTGAAATTAGCCAAACAAGACAATTACACACACACACACACACACACACACACACACTCACACACACAGATCTCACAGAACACACAAATACGTACACAACACGTACAAACATACACAATACACGTACCACACACAATGCCCACACATACCACAAGCATACACACACAACCCACATGTGCACAGAATTCACACAAACGTATCACACACACGTGCGTGCCCCACATTCGCACTCACACCCAATCTAGGCTGACATAGGGAGTTGACAGCTTAAAACATTTTGTAAAAATTGGAAGATTTCAATCATTAGAAAATCAACTGGGCAACATTATTTCCTTCTACCAAGTTAGGTCTCTAAGGTAAGAGGAGCCTCCATTTGACTAAAGGGGATTTAATCTTTTCAGGGACAGAACAGAAAAGAAAAAGGAGACACCTACTGATTCAGGATCAGAATACGCATCCCCAATAGCAACTCCTTTCAGGTTGATTTTCATTGTCATCACGGGGTTCAATGTATGGATATAGTGTGCAAAGGCTGGCACATACTTCCCTGCATAAGACTGAGAAGGGCGGGTGTTAAAATGAACCATCACAAATTGGTGCTATAAAAATTATGTGTTTATGGGGCGCCTGGGTGGTTCAGTCAGTTAAGCGTCCGACTTCAACTCGGGTCATGATCTCGCGGTCCGTGAGTTCCAGCCCCGCGTCGGGCTCTGGGCTAATGGCTCAGAGCCTGGAGCCTGCTTTGGATTCTGTGTCTCCCTCTCTCTCTGCCCCTCCCCAGCTCACACCCTGTCTGTCTGTCTCTCAAAAATAAACAAACATTAAAAAAAGGTATAAAATTATGTATTTAAGCTAATTAAAGACAGCAGTATTTCCACATGAGACATACCATATTTTTTCTTTCACTTACGCTGTAAATTCCACAATAGCACAGAGCTCTGTCTGTCACTTCTTTTGCCATTCCAAATAGCACCCGTGACATGCAAGTCATGGGTGAGGTGCACAAAAAATGACAAGTGGATGTGTAATAGGCGAACAGTCTAATTTCCTTCCAAAATAACATGGGCCAGTGAATACAATTCCGCCACCCACAGAACCTTTCTTACCAGAAAGCTCCATTGAAAACTTCATATACAAAGAAAAAGAAACCCCCAAGGCCAAAATTAAGATTTCAAAATACTTTTGATGATGCAGCTTGAAAGCAACATGTATTAAAGCAAGAGGAAAAGGAAAGTAGTATTTATTGGCTACTGAAATTGTCACTTAACAACTATCTCTGTTTCCAACCTTTCCAAGTACAAAGTTCTTCAATTTTAAAATATTTTGTGGATGCAAACATTATAATTCTGCTTTTAGATTATGCTGACAAAAGCTACTATTCAGGGAGATTTAAAAAATCGTTTTGTATTTTTTACATTAAAAAGCTTCCTTTTGGACCATCTCCACCTTCATGTCTAATATCAAACTTCATATGTTCAAAATGAAGCTCTAATCCCCAAGCCTTCCAACAGCCTCTCTATTATTAACTCTGTTCTAACTGCTTAGACCAAAAATCTTGGTGCCATTCCTTCCCCCGGCCCCCGCGGGGGGGCGGGCTCTCCCCCCACAAAAGTTCATCAGCGAGCCTTGTCAATTGCACCTATTCTGTCAAAATAGGTCCAGGATCCGGTGTTTTCACATACCCATATTTCATCACCTTGCTCCAGGTTTGCTCCACTTTTGCCTGGATTATTGCAGTGGCCTAACCACCGCCCCCTGCCCCCACTGTTGTCCTTCCCCTCATCCAGTCTATTTTCAAGATGGTGGTCTACTAGAACATAAATCTGAACCCTCTGATGACTTCTCATCTCCTTCAGAGTAAAAGCAAAAGTGCTTTTTTGGAGGCACAAGGATTGGCATGATCTAGTCACTTCATTAACACTATCCCCTGCTACTCCCCTGCTACCTTTTTGCTCATTCCTCTCCAGCCCGTCTTGGACCATAATCATGATTGTGATCCATACTGGCCCCTTCCACCAGGGCCTTTGCATTAGTTGTTCCCGCCACCCGGAATGCTCTTCCCTCAGTGTCCTTATGGTTAACTCCCCTACTTCCTTCAGTGAAGCCTTCTAGGGATGCTTTTCCTCTAAAATTTGGACACCCCCTTTTTTTGACATTTTATATTTCTTTTCTCTATGTTTTCATTGAATCCTATTCACTTTCCTATACACTTCAACTAATTCATCTTGTGCATTGTTATTCTCCCACCCACACTAGAACCAAAGATCCACGAACACAGGGCTCCACGTCTGTTTTGTGGGTTAGTATGTCCCCTGTGCCTGATGCTGTTTATCTGTTAGTGCTCAGTAAACAGTCATTGAATCAATGGTCTTGAATTAACTTACTTGCATTTGAAAAACGCGAATGCATGTGTGTTCAAAATAGACTAAAGGCATCATGTGGGTACTTATGAGTCTGCAGACCCTTTGTAATATTTCCAAGGCTCTGCAGGGGTCTGTAGTTCAAAGGCTGGGAGCCCCCGAGAGCTCTATTAATTCTACACCATAATCGCATGCTGGAGATGCCATTACTCCCATCTCAATACGAGGGCATTGAGGCTCAGAGATGTTAAGTGGCAGAATCAGAATCAAACCTGCCCTGACCTACTCCCAAACTGACACTCCTTCCAAGGTACGATACAGTTACGTAATCTGCGCAATTTATACAAGATCTCCTCACTGATGCAGACCTCTGTGGAGTAGTAATTATTTAGGCAAAGTATTGACTCAAAACAACATATCCATTCATAACCATGAGCACATTTTAGAGTCCTTGTGGTAATAAGAAGATGTGTTTACATGCCTGAAATGCAGTTTGCTGCCCAAAAGTGCTATATTCTCTTGTGAGGAACAATAAGTGAACATTTATCAAATATAATTTCTGTAAGGTGAAGAAAAGAGGCCAAGTTTCCTTGAGTAATCGTTTCAGTGGTAAACCTGTATTGTACAGTTTTCATTCAGTAATGGTTTATTAGGCAACTCTTCTGTCAAAGGCATCACAGCAGATATTTGAGAAGGCACGAAAATGAATACAACACAAAACTCGTAAAGCTAATGCTTTCTTTTTGAAAAAATATTACAGAAAACTTGACTCAAATGTGATAGGGCAAGGGCGCCTGGGTGACTCAGTTGGTTAAGCGTCCGACTTCGACTCGGGTCATGCCCTCCCAGTTTGTGAGTTCGAGCCCTGCGTTGGGCTCTGTGCTGACAGCTCAGAGCCTGGAGCCTGCTTCAGATTCTGTGTCTCCTCCTCTCTGCCCCTCCCATGCTCATGCTCTGTCTCTCTCTGTCTCTGTCTGTCTCTCAATAATAAATAAATGTTAAAAAAAAATTTTTTTTTAATGTGATAGGGTAAAGTCTACCATTTCATGGATTATTATTCTCACAAGGTGTACCTTGCCCAGCACATAGTAGGACCATGAAGACACATTTGAGAAATGAATGACTAATCTGTCATTACTGCTAAACATTTTTTCTCTATTGGAGGTCATCCCTTAAGTTGTCTTGTTATAAGACCTAGCGATAGGACATCTCTTTGGCTCTTTCTGAGATGGAAGGGTGTGTACTTTATTTTTTTTTTTTTAATTTTTTTTTCAACGTTTATTTATTTTGGGGACAGAGAGAGACAGAGCATGAACGGGGAAGGGGCAGAGAGAGAGGGAGACACAGAATGGGAAGCAGGCTCCAGGCTCTGAGCCATCAGCCCAGAGCCCGACGCGGGGCTCGAACTCACAGACCGCGAGATCGTGACCTGGCTGAAGTCGGACGCTTAACCGACTGGGCCACCCAGGCGCCCCTAAGGGTGTGTACTTTAAATTGTTCTATTGAAGGTGATGACAAATTTAGGCGAAAACAGCCACATTTTTATGGCACCTTTCCTCCCCCCCCCCCCCCCCCCCGCGCCCGGTGACCATCATGTGTATCTGGGATATATCCAGGCAGGAAATTAAGAAGGAACATCCATTCAATTTCTGAGCATCTACGATGATCTACTATGAACAGGCTACTTCCCCCACTTTAATTTGAGCCACCTGACAGTTAACATTATCTTCCTATGTTTTAAAACGATGAAAGCAAGGGTCTATGCATTTCAATCACGTGCCTGGCTGGGATTTCATCTAGGCTTGGCTGCCTCCACATCTCCCATCTCTCATATCAAATCACATTTCAGTCAAGGGTCCTGGAATAGACTACGAGTCTATGGTCTCCCAAGCTGGGGCTCAGCCCTGGGTTCATCCCCTACAAGCTTGCTAAGTTGGCCATTCAAAGAAAACACGGGTAGTTCTACAACCATGTCCAAAACAGATTCCTCACTGTTCAGTCCACATCTGCTCTCCTAACGATGATGTTTATCTCATTTTTGCTTTCTAATGACTATCACACACTTCCGTGCCCTGTGTCAGTGTGACAAATCCTTCACTGCTGTTTTCATTAATCATTCCATTGGTTGAGTGGCTCAGGCTGTCACACAGTAGACAATTATGGGATTATTTTATGGAAAACAGACACTGAAACATTATAATGAAATTTCAATTATTTTCACTCTCCTTGTGGAGACATTTATTTATTTATTTATTTTGCAAGATCGGGTTAGTTTATTCTTCCCAAATCATTTATTTCTCAATTTAACGATCTCTGACCACCACAGCACTTTCAAAGACAACCAGACAATAAATCAAATGTTTTATTTACCCAGCTTTCTCTTTTCTGGATGTATTTTAAATAGAATAGAGACGTATATTTTGGGGAGAGACTTTAGGTTTGTTCACCTATTAGAAATGATCTCTATCGCGGTCCGTGAGTTCGAGCCCCGCGTCGGGCTCTGGGCTGATGGCTCAGAGCCTGGAGCCTGTTTCCAATTCTGTGTCTCCCTCTCTCTCTGCCCCTCGCCCGTTCATGCTCTGTCTCTCTCTGTCCCAAAAATAAATAAACGTTGGAAAAAAAAAAGAAATGATCTCTATGGCCCTTAGGACTTCCAGTCGCAATCCTGTAATTTTATGAACTCTTGTTTCTTTTGTTCTGAGTCCTGCCTATAACAACGATGGGAACAACAACCAGCACAACTATCAGCCCTGTGGTTTCTCCGATCTCTTGCTGGTGTTCATCAATGTGGGCAGCAGCTGGCCAGCGAAGCTCCTAAAGCCTGTGAATTAGCACTAACCTTCTACCAGCAGATCAGACCCTGGCCTCATAAAAGCTCGAAACAGCATCAAAGCGATTATAAAAGAAGAAAAGAGGAAAAGCGTGGCCACTAACTATCTGAACATGTATTGTTTCAGAATTCAGCAGTGACCCTCGAATGAGGACCTCAGCCAGACAAAGGTATTTTTCTAGCACAATCACTCAAATTAGGTTAGCCATAGACACATCAGGATTTTAGTCTGCTCTTATTATTCCTTCCTAATATTTAAAGAAGCTTCAAGCTGCAGTTTCCAGCACCGTTGTTGTGTGGCTCACGTTTTCCCATGGTGACCATATTTTGAGCTCGGCTCTGACAAGGAGGACCAGAGATATTAAGGTGTGTTTGTATATGCTTGTATTCCTGGGGCTTAAAAAAGCAATAAGCCTCCAGTTTTCCTCTTACATCGGAAGGATCTCAGAATTCAGCTCTCAGTCTTGTATTTCCCCCCACGAGAGGAAAAGGTCTCAACATCACAGCTGAACAGTGGTTTTCAATCTCAGTCTGCAATCTTTCTGAGTTCTTAAAGGATGTTTGGAACAGCCTAATGGAAATCACGTTGGGAGCATATTGTACTTGTAAAAATAGTCTAGAGAGAATGTAATGCTTGGTTAATTATCCAGATGTGTAAAAGCACAATGAACTAGGGACTTAAAGAAACTTATAATTGCGTATTCCGTCGCAACCCTCCCTTCTTACATGTTCCCGCAACATTCACAGCGGGCTTCCTGTACCCCTGCCACCCGGTTACTCTTAAAGGAGGAAAAAAGATTTCATATCTAAAATCAGCTCCCCTAGAAGAAAAAAAAATCGTGTCAGAGAATAATACTATAATGGAAACAATGTCCTCTTGCAGAAATTTCACATATGTTAGCAGTTACTATTGTTTAAGCTGCTCTGCGTTTCTCGTCTGCATTTCTTACTAAAGTTTAGGTAAAAAAAAAAAAAAATAGGTGCAGCTATACTCATTCTCTGCCTTGCTTCTAGGTATACGTTTTATGGTAAAACATGTGGAACCTTCACCCAGGATAATGAGCAATGGCCTTGGAAATGAGACACACTGAAGCCTGGACACAAAGCGTCACTGTCCACGGGTCCTAGTTCCTAAGCCCTGCCTGGAAGTGGAAAAGGCGGAGTTGTCAGCCTCAGGACTGGTATATTGAGCACCCCCTGCTCTGCTCTGTCCCCGCTCCCCCAGCCACTCCACCTGGAATGAACATCTCTTTGAAGAACTCACCTGTGGGCTGGTCATAACTCCTTCGTGTCCCCAGAAGGACACAGGGCGGGCTACCCTTCTGGAAGGAGTCATAGCAGTGCTGTATCCTCTAGCATATCACCAACCACAGACTGTTGGTGGAACCACTCCCACTTTTGGAGGCGATCAAAGAGAATAAGGGGATATGCCTTGAAGAGAGCTTTATACACACATTGAAAAACCTCAAAAACGGGGGAAGAGCCCAAGTGTAATGGAGTAACAGATGATACAGCAGCCCAGAAGACAGGACTGAGTGAGAGGGACCTTGACTTCATCTGGCCTCAGGGTAGACTCTTATTTCACTGGGGACCATTATTTTCTCTGAGAGAAGACGTGTGTCCTTAAAATGGCCAGTGGAGAAAATTAATGAATGGGGAAAGCTGGAACTTCGGTATTGTGGTAATCTGTACAACTTCTTAGACATTTCTAGACCATGTGTCATCTAATTTCCAGACCACACTGCTGCAATTAAAAAAAAAAAAAAAAAGAGGGGCGCCTGGGTGGCTCTGTCGGTTAAGTGTCCGACTTCGGCTCGGGTCATGATCTCACAGTCCGTGAGTTCAAGCCCCGCGTCGGCCTCTGTGCTGACAGCTCAGAGCCTGGAGCCTGTTTCAGATTCTGTGTCTCCCTCTCTCTCTGCCCCTCCCCTGTTCATGCTTTGTCTCTCTCTGTCTCAAAAATAAATAAACGTTAAAAAAAAACTTTAAAAAAAAGGGCAAAAAGAATAAAAGAAGGCTCCCGACAAAAGTATGACTTTATCTAAACATCTATTGTTCTGCAAAATGAGCTTAAAAGAAATGTAGAATCTCTAGGAATAGACACATAAGAAAAACATCTTGATCTGTATGTCTTGGTCACATATTTATGCAAAGGTACACGCTATGCGGCCTTCCAAATGATATATTCTTATTTTGTATTCAAAGGATGCTTCTCTAAAAAAAAAAAAAAAAAAGGATTCCAGCACAGCCAGTATGGAAAACAGTATGGAGGTGCCTCAAAGAATGAAAAAAAGAACTACCATATGATTCAGCAATTCTAGTTCTGGAAAATATATCCAAAGAAAACCAAAACGCTAATTTGAAAAGATAGCTGTGCCCTCCCATGTTCACTGCAGCATTATCTACAACAGCCAAGACATGGAAACAACCTAAGTGTCCATCGATGGATGAATGGAGAAAGTAGTTGTGGTACATACATACAATGGAATATTATCCAGCCATGAAAACTGGGGAAGCCAACTATTTATGACAACATGGATGGAACTTGAAAGCATTATGCTAAGTGAAATAAGTCAGACAAGGAAGACAGTGTATGATCTCACTTACAGAATCTAAGAATTCTGTAGAATCTAAAACACACACACACACACACACACACACACACACACACAAAACAAAGAAAAAGAGATTAGACTTGTGGTCACCAGAAGCAGAGGATTTGGGGGAGGGGGAGTTGGGGGAAGGAGGCCAAAAGGTACAAACTTCCAGTTCTAAGTCACAAATTCATTTTCAATTCTAAAAGAAATACTGGCAGGTCACATGACCAAAACTGAAACTAGACATTTGTCATGAGCTCAAGAGTTAAAGCGGCTTGGGGGGCGCCTGGGTGACACAGTCAGTTGAGCGTCCGACTTCAGCCAGGTCACGATCTCGCGGTCCGTGAGTTCGAGCCCCGCGTCAGGCTCTGGGCTGATGGCTCAGAGCCTGGAGCCTGTTTCCGATTCTGTGTCTCCCTCTCTCTCTGCCCCTCCCCCGTTCATGCTCTGTCTCTCTCTGTCCCAAAAATAAATAAACGTTGAAAAAAAACTTAAAAAAAAAAAAAGAGTTAAAGTGGCTTGGATGTCATCTAATAAAATTCAGCAAGTTCTAAGCTTTAATAAATAATTGCATTCCATGGACTTCAAGCCTTTATATCACTTGAAACTTTCATTTACTCCATAAAACTTTATGATCAAAGCTAAGTCTTTACGATTAAAACTCAGCCTTCGCCAGAAAGACAGAAACGTGCAAAAGGACAAGGAACTTCTTTTATGTTTGTATAAGGTTGATAACCCTTAGAGATTCTGCACGAAACAGGGAAGGGATGTTGACTCCCCTCTAAGCACAGTGCACCTGCTTTCTGGAAGAGGCAGGTCTTAGAGATGGAGGTTTTGAGGCTCCAGACAGCATCTACACAAGCAGGGTTCCAATCTTTAGCCAGTTTCTTGTCTACAGTCTTTGGGCTCCGGAATCCAGCTGCTTAGTCCCAATCCTCGCTGAGTGACCTTGGTAAGACCTACCTCGCTCTCCAAGCCTCAGTCATCTCAACTGTATGATGGGGACGATAAGAATAGTGCCAGCTTCAGAGGGTTGCTATGACATACATAAAACAGTGCTTAGCCCCATGCCTGCCCTACAATCCACTCTCAGTCTTCTCAAATAAGAGCTACAAATAAAACTAGTGAACTATAGACTCTTGAAGGCCTCCTTCTAGCTGCCAGATTCAAGCCTAGGCTAAAAGGATACTGGTGTGGGCCTGCAGAATAGTTCTCTCCTGCTTCTTACTTGTATATCAGTGCTGGAAAATTCCCGATTACAACTATGCCTTCTATTCAAATACAAGCATGTTGAGAGTAAGTTTAATTTATCAGATCCTTTCTAATGGACAGTGCGCTGATGGCAAGTCAGAAAGGGGGAGAGGAACAAAATAGTCATGATGGAGAAACAGGACCTGAGCACAATATAGCCAAGGAAAGAAAGGGAGCCTGGGGGCGGGAGGTAGGGTACCGGACGGACCTGGAAAATAAAGGAGTAGAAAGGAGGGTTCTCAGGGCCTGGGACACAGAGCAGGGAGACAGGGGCGATGGAAGGGAGATGAAAAGAAACTGGTGAGAAATATCATCAATATTTTTATTTTGTCCAGCAACAACCTTGCACAAGGCTGCTCTGTAACATTCAACAAACACTTTGCTTAGTAGTGTAGGAAACACATTACACAAACATGGCTCTCACCTACTGGGAGCCTGCAACCCGAACCCAGTGGACCATGATGATTCCAGTAAATGTTGTCAGACTCCATGATCCCAGCAGGACTTCGCTCATGCAGATGAAGATAAAGTATCCTATTAAGCTCACTAATTTTTAAATAGCTTCAAAGCTTTGCCTTTATTTGGCCCTCACATTAACCATGGTTGCAAAATTGCCTCTGAGGCAACTTGGCCCCTTCGTCCCGATCAGGGAGAGATGCTCAGTTGTAACCACATATTCTGCCATTTTGGACACGCTCCCCATTCATTGCCACAACCACCCATAGGCACGGAATCTTTCCGGGGAGAGGACGCAAAGCCACACGCTCAGAGAACAATGGGCAGTCCCCCTTCCTCCCGCCGCCACCTTCCTGCCTTCCAGTGAGGGCTGTTTTGCTTTAACTTCTAGCTGGGCCCACGTACACTTGAGAGGATTCTCAAGTGAGTCTGTACCTCAAGACCAAGAGCAATCTCACTAATAGTTACTGGCTCAGAAAGGATAACCCTTATAAAGAAAGTTAATTATGTGAATTAAATGCAGCTTGTTTCTCTTTTTGAAGTACATTTTTTTCATGCCTTGAGGAGGGTGATTTACAGACACATTTGTCTCTCTTTAGAGAAAATTAATTCCAGTTGGTGTTCTGTGCCGAAATGGAGAGAAGGAGGGAAGGAGACAAGGCGGTTCTTCCTTCTGGATCGTACCGCCTGCAGATCCCACAGTATGCCTGGTTGTGGGCTTGCCAGGGTCCACACGGCAGTGGCAGGGGGCCTGGGTCGGTCCCGGCACGTTTTGCTACTATCCCAAACTTTCAAATATCATCTTCTAAGCCCCACCATCGTTGTTTAGACAAAGCAAACTATTTCTTTTGAAGATGATTTCAAAATAACAGGAGAGACAATGCCACTTCCCAGAAAGACGTGAGCAGAACTTTTAAAATATCTCAGGCCCTGTCTACATACATTAGGTCATATGCTTTGGAGCCATAATGTATTAATCCAGCTTTTCACCATGAATGGTAATAACAGTCATCGTGTCTTCGGTACTCACCACAGCCATCACGTCATTAAATATTTGAGGAGGATTATCTAATTGGATGCTCAAAACAATCCTATTCAGTAGGTATTGTTATTACTTCCAGACTCTCTTGCACCAAATTCAGGGTGCTGAACAGCTGCTCCAGACCTTTTGAGATCAGGCTATACCCCTCACTCATAGTACGCAAATGGAAAGGATATTTAGGTCCAGTACATTTGCACTGAAAAGGAGAAAACCATTTCGTTTCTTTTTTTTTTTTTAAGTTTATCTATTTTAAGAGAGAGAGAAAGAGAGAGTAGGGGAGGGGAAGAGAGAGAAAGGCAGAGAGAGAATCCCAAGCAGGCTCTGTGCTGTCAGGGTGGAGCCCGACACGGGGCTCGAACCCACGAGCCATAAGATTATGACCTGACTCAAAAACCAAGAGTCAGACGCTTAACCAACTGAGCCACCCAGGAGCCCCAGAGAAGCATTTCTGAGTTTACTCATTTATTTTTCAACCACGATTCTGCTACTTTAGTGGCATTGTTTGTTCAGCCTCCTGAACAGTGTGAGGAAATTAAAAGTTCTGAACAGATAGGATTTCCCTCTCTTGAAAAATCTATCACAACGGTTTTTTTGGGGGGGGGGGGGGATGGAGAGAAGGAGGGTGGGTATTACATTAAAATTGCAATTGTATACAGATGCTATAAGAGTATATCTAGGTAACTACGGTTGAACATCTAGTAAAGCAAAATATCCCTGAAAGTGATCTAATTGAAAAGCCAAACCCTCCGACTGTAAGATGAAAAGCAGAGGCCAGGAGAGGTTAAAGAACTCGCTTGGAATCACCCAGAGAGGCAAAGCCAGCAATGAATCTCAGGTCCCCTGATTATTAACCCAGAACTACTTTTCCATTCTGCCTCCTAACCTTAAAACAGAAGACCAGATGGAACAAACTAGACTGGAAAAACACAGCATTCTAATAAAACAAACCACCAAGGTGTTACTATTTAGTGCTCTTCCCTCTAGAAAGAGATGTGGCCCTGGATTTAACATATCCTGTGTAGCCCCTATGAAAATGCTGCTGTCTGGTGACTGCATCTCATCCCAGCTCCTGCCTGCCCTCGTTCACATCTTCCTTCATCACTCGAAAGGCACAGGTTTCCTTAAAAGTATTCATCCTGGCAGCCAAGAGTGTAAAAAAGAAAACTGTCCTTTCCTACACACATTCAGTTACATGCATGAAACCACCAGGCAGACGTGAAATGGACAAATTTCTCATCCAGAATTGGGAAGCTTTGCTGAAAGTCCAACTTCATGGTTAATAGCATCACCACATTATTTGCAAGGCAGGAATTACACAGTAAGCAGATCGCTCCTCTGGCGGAGGTGGAGACTGGGAATTTTTCAGGGTGGCTTCCAAAATGACAGAGGCATCACTTCCTGCCCCTTTGCCCCACTTGCCTCTGAAATGGGTTAAAAGTCAAGGACCAGCAGGGAATTACTGGTAGAGATCCTAAATAATCCTGACCAGATAGCTGGCTTAAAAAAGATGTAAGTGGAGTAAGGCAAACAGTTAGAATATCCTTTCCAAATAGAGAAGAACGCAAGCAGAAGATGAGGAAGTTCCTGGTTCCGTTAACTTGCCATTTCCTTGGAAAAACTGAGACTGTTTTCACCTTGTCTCCCTTACGGTGGACCTCTGTGGTTTGAGCTTATCCAGCATCCTTCCAGCCCTTCCTCTAGTATCGTCACAGGGGTCTTCCCTGGTGCACCACCCATCTCCCACTCCCAGGCCTTGTGATTCAGAGGCGGAGGGCCTCACTATGATCCCACCCTTCCCAGGGCACTGGGTGGGCCTCAGGCACCATTATGGCCAACCTGTATGTCCATCCCCTTGACCCCAGTTAGTAGTTCTAGAACAGGCATGGGATCCAAATGGGTCACATGAGATTCAGGAATATAGTGGAATTATTGGGGAAGAGAAGTTGAGCTGATAGGTTATACTTAGAACATTAGGATGGGGTAGAGGTGCAAGGCTACCAGTGAAAAAAACATAGCTTAGAATGAAACTAGTGCAGTACAAAGTCAAGTGAATAGATCAAGAGAGAAATTCCTGATGACAACGTTTTGAGCACCCAGACACAGCCATGACCCCCTGTTTTACTTAAGCCATTTTGAATAGGGTTTCTGTCACTTATAAGCAAAAGATCCTTGACTAACCCACCCCTACGCATCTTTCAAAATCTAGTTTAATTGTCACCTCTTCTGTCCGGCCTTTCCTGAGGATCCCATACTGAGAGAAGTAAGCTATTTGCACTCTCCTTGTGCTGTCTTTCCAGCCACTTCTCTAACCGTCCTTTTCATTCAGTATTTTACCTATTGCCAGGCTTTCAGATTAAGGGTAGGCCCAATGTCTTATTAATGGCTGAATTTCCAATACGTGTCCAATGCCTCAGCCACCGTAGTCACTCGATATAGGAGTGCTGAATTGAATCGAATTTGATTCTAACTACTCTTTCAGCGAACACTGCACCCCTCAACGATTTCCCATCACCCTTGGGATAAAGTCCAAAATCTTCCATGGACCTACGTGATCTGCCTGCCTCTCCCATCTCAGCTCCTTCTACAGTGGCCCCGTGCTATTCCTTGAGCACACCAAGCCTGTCCCCACCTCAGAGTCTTGGCATTTGCTATCCCTCCTTCCAGGAGAGTTCTTCTCTAAGATAACCGCAGCTATCACTCTACTAGTCTCATCTACTAGTCTGCATCTACTAGTCTCGGCACTCTGCCCAGTTGTGTCCTTACCGGAGAGCCTTTCTAGTAACCAGGATAGCACCTGCACCACTCTGCAACCCTCACCTGCTTCATCTTTCTTCATGACACTCATCACCGCCTGACGCATAGCGCATATGTATTTCTTCACTTATCACTGTCTTCGCCTCTACAATGTACGAAGGCAGGAAATTGTTCTGTTTTGTTCACAGTGGTGTCCCTAGCACCTCAGGATTCCTGGGCTCTCAAAGTATTGGCTGCTATACGTGTTTAAAATAACCTTAAATTTAACTGGATGGGGAAAAAAAAGCAAACCCTAAAACTGAAGCCAACCTAGGCAAGTGAACTTAACTGTATGTTAAATTGTAGCATATAGTGGCTCAGTCGGTTGAGCATCCAGCTTCGGCTCAGGTCATGATCTCATGGTTCGTGGGTTCGAGATCTGCGTCAGGCTCAATGCTGACGGCTCAGAGCCTGGAGCCTGCTTCGGATTCTGGGTCTCCCTCTCTCTCTGCCCCTTCCCCGCTTGTGCTCTGTCTCTCTCTGTCTCTCAAAAATGAATAAATGTAAAAAAAAATTTTTTTTAATTATAACATAGAGGGGCCCGGGTAGCTTAGTCGGTTGAGCGTCCGACTTCGGCTCAGGCTATGATATCCTTTCTAGTGAATTCGAGCCCTGCATCAGGCTCTGTGCTGACATCTCGGAGCTTGGAACCTGCTTCACATCCTGTCTCTGTCTCTCTGCCCCTCCTCTGCTTGCACTCTGTCTCTCTCAAATATAAAATAAAACATAAAAAAAAAATTAAAAAACTTGTAACATAATCAGCCTAGGGAAAAAATAGAGTTAATTATTAGAACTTTGAAATATGGTACTTTTATTTTATTTTATTTATTTTAATTTTTTTTTCAAAGTTTTTATTTATTTTTGGGACAGAGAGAGAAAGAGCATGAACGGGGGAGGGGCAGAGAGAGAGGGAGACACAGAATCGGAAACAGGCTCCAGGCTCCGAACCATCAGCCCAGAGCCTGACGCGGGGCTCGAACTCACGGACCGTGAGATCGTGACCTGGCTGAAGTCGGACGCTTAACCGACTGCGCCACCCAGGCGCCCCAATATGGTACTTTTAAACCTGTAGTGAAATATAGTCTAAGGATAAAAGTAATTGTAGAAAAAAATATTGAATGTAACTTGGAGGTTTCTTTGTTGGTAGCGGTACTGATGTCACCTTCTAAGATCATTTTGCACATATTGTTAGGATCCAGCAAAGGAATAAATACACTGATGCTGCTGGGAAACACGGTCCACAATGTGGGAGAAGGGGTATACAAATACAGAATGGGGAAAGGAAAAAAGAACCTCGTGATGTTGAATTAGAATTAAGGGTCAGTATGAAGTCATTCAGTTCCCTGGTTCTGCTTACAAAGAAAGCCTGAAGGAAATGGCATCCCAGGAGCAATGGGCACGCTTAGTGCTCAGATGTTGAGAAAAGAAGGAAAGGGGAAGATCTTCCCTGTAGAAGACTACTAGATGACATCTATAGGAATATAGACCCCCCCCCCCAAAAAAAATCACCATTTACAACCCCCCAGTGGAATGACGGATTCAGGCAGGAATCATCAATGAATGTGAAAACTACGGGGTGACAGATCTGGAGGGAACAGATTTCCATATGGTCTCATGCTACTTATTAATTTCAAGAGAAAAAGGTGCCTTTCCAACGGTGAGATCTGGGAGAGACCACCTGGGCCAAGTGACCAAGTGTAGCATCGCCAATAATGAGACAAACTGATATTACGAGCCTCCTGACGTGATAAGATAGGAGGCACACGCATCACCCATGTCATGTTCTTGCCGAAATGTTTTCACTGAATCTACGCGTTGAGGAAAGGATCAGCCAAATTCAGAAATGGGACATGCCACAGGGCACCTGGCCTACACTCTTCAAAATCATCATCATGAGACAACCACAACAATATGTCAGGGGACTGAGACCATCGTGATATACAAAACTTTACTGAGCCCTATATTTATTTTTTAAAAAAAGGGTTCTAGAGAACATTTGGGGGATAGAGAATTCTGAATACGGGCTGAATTAATGTTAATATAGTAATATAGTATATGTTAATTAATATATTTAATTAATTAATTAATAATTAATATATTAATTTAATATAATATACTTTATTAATATTTGTGTACATGTATGTACATACTGAATGCATGAGTCACCATACTTCAGTCCCGAGGATATTGGAAGCACACAAGAACACAGGACTTCAACTTACCTCCCCCGTGGCATAAAAGTCATTGTTTTTATATTCAGGGAACAACAGGAAAAAGTGAGTTAGTGCACTGCGAAAAGAAGAACAACAACAATAAAAAAATCACATGGAATCAAAAAAGCTTAATGCTATGCTACCAAAACTAACCTTTTGACGCTAAGTTTCACATTTGAAGGAAGAGGCCATTAGGCTGTGAGCTCCTGTAAGCGTTATTTTCAAAATGTCACATATGTAACATTCCACACTGTGGATGGTTAGAAAATAATTGTGGGCTTACTTTAGGATACTAAGAGGTTGAGACAAGGGGACATCAACACTCTGGGCAGGTTTCCAAATCTCTGGGTTACCAACCTAGATCTTCTAGCTGTTGAGGGTACCCTTGAGCAAAGTGATACAGGCTTTCACCTATTATTACAGCAATTCCTTAAAAAAAATTTTAATGTTTATTTATTTTTGAGACAGAGAGAGAGAGAGAGAGACCGAGCATGAGCAGGGGAGGGGCTGAGAGAAAGGGAGACACAGAATCCGAAGCGGACTCCCGGCTCTGAGCTGTATGCAGGGTTTGAAACTCACAAGCTGTGAGATCGTGACCTGAGCTGAAGTCGGTCATTTAACCGACTGAACCACCCAGGTCCCCCTACAGCAATTCTTAGAGGTAGTTCTGCAAGCCTTATGACCCCATTAACCTGGGTTTCTGGTGAAGTAATGAGAATGTTACTTGCTTACCAACATCTTCCTGTGAGGAACCCTGAACATTTCTATTGGGGGGGGGTCCCAAAATTTCAGTATTTTAATAACCAAAGAACAAAAAGGCTGTAAAATGACCATAATTTAAAAGAAAACCACCAAATGGCCAGATATAGAACTAACAGTACAGTGGCATCTAAGCTCCAAAAAAATCACACTTATTAAAGAATGCCAATAGCCACTTCAATGAGTTCTCCTGAAATAGATTTCAACAGACTCCAGAAATTGTTTCATAATAAGCAAGAAAAGGGTAGATTATTGAATGATTCTCTACTTGACCAAATCTTTCAAAAAGGAAACAAAACTTGTGGAATTCAGAAGCTCTACCAGTGTTTTGACCCAGATTGCATTGTCTGAGAAGTCAGGCAGAGCTTTGTTCCAGCTTCCTGCTGAGGGACTAAAAGCCATGAACCATCCAGTGAAGATGAAAGGCAAGGAAGGAGGCCCTGCAAAACCAAGAGGAGGAGAAAGTTCAAGGGTTACAGAGAGGCAAAACTGGGTCGTTAGGATCACTGCTCACTGCCGGGTCTAGCTGCACTTAATTTGCAAAGGCTCCATAAAAATCCATCATGAAAGACCACTGTAGAATTTTGGTGTATTTCTGTATTTATTATTGACAGTAAGTAAAGCCTTTGTAGCAACTAAATCTGGGAAGCTGCACTATATAGCTTCCATGTTTGTTCTGGCAATAAGATGGCTTTAGCGTAGAGATAAAAATAGGAGTTTATTTTCTACCCTTCCCTCGCCAACCTTCAGGCTAAAAACTATTTCTCTTCTCTCTTCCTGCTAGTTGGAATGGCAATAGACAGTTTAACATAGTAAATCTCAATTAAGCCTCGTGCTTTGGCTTAAAGTTTATTTCCTTGGAGAATCTGTTAAAGTTGTTAGGGTCGCCAGATTTAGCAAATAAAAATACAAGACGTCCAATTAAACTTGAATTTCAGGGGGCGCCTGGGTGGCGCAGTCGGTTAAGCGTCCGACTTCAGCCAGGTCACGATCTCGCGGTCCGTGAGTTCGAGCCCCGCGTCAGGCTCTGGGCTGATGGCTCGGAGCCTGGAGCCTGTTTCCGATTCTGTGTCTCCCTCTCTCTCTGCCCCTCCCCCGTTCATGCTCTGTCTCTCTCTGTCCCCAAAAAAATAAATAAACGTTGAAAAAAAAAATAAACTTGAATTTCAGATAAACGACAAATAATGTGTTAGCATAACTATGACCCAAATATTACATAGGACATACTTAGATTTATAAAAATTATTCATTATTTATCTGAAATTAAAATTTAACTAGGCATTCTGCATTTCATCTGGCAATCTTAATTCAAGGAGCTAACCTTCCAGGTTACTTCTAGCTTGAAAATGCCAGGATTCTCTAGCTGAAGTTTCCAAGTTCTCCACTTGAGGAAGTTACAGTTTTAATATCACAGGAGGATCAGAACAAAAATTTGGCTAATCCAAGCCTTTGGTAGGTCTTTTTTTTTTTTTTTTAAAGCTTATTTATTTTTGAGAGACAGATCATGAGCAGGAGAGGGGCAGAGAGAGAAGAAGACACAAAATCTGAAGCAGGCTCCAGGCTCTGAGCTGTCAGCACAGAGCCCAACGCAGGGCTCGAACCCACGAACCGTGGGATCACGATCTGGGCTGAAGTCATACGCTTAACTGACTGAGCCACCCAGGCGCCCTGGTAGATCTTTCTTAAATGGGAGTGAAGGAAGAAAAAAGTAAATTTAGTAAGTTAGATTTACATATGCCATTTGCTTGTTTAACTGTGTCTTAGTTAACTATATGTAATTCTTATTCCACGGTGAGGGTTTGCTCAAAAATACAATCTAGAATCACGCCTACATAAAATTTCAAATTTAGAAGCAGAATTGCTAAAATATATAATACATGATAGACACACATTTGCACGCATGCGTGTATGTGCATAGTCACACGAGCTCGCTGTCCACGCACAGTCACAAGAGCTCACTGTCGCAGGAAGCTTGCTTCTGCCAGACGATGCCATTTGGCAACATTGCTAGCATTGTGCCAGGGGCTTTTGCTAACAGCTAGAATTTTAGTCAAAGGCCATCTGGTGGTAGAAAGTTACACTGAACGACAAGAAGAAGAAATCTACCTCGCAGGGGAAAATGACTAGGAAGAAATTATTCCTCAGATACATTTTGTAAAAAGGGAAGCTGGTAGGTTCGGGGCACAGCAAGTAGATGGAAATGATAATGCACTAGAGAATTTGGAGAGGTCTAATGGAGTCAGAGGCATAATGAACACAAGACGTTAAAAAGAATTAAAACAATCTAAGCAAAAGTTCCATGCCAACAAAGGCCAGACAAGGGGTAGCTTTTGTCAGTAACAGTGTGACTGAAATAAGCACAGTGCCAAGAAGCTTGGCAGTTTTGTTCAGCAGTGGCACACGGGCAGCCATCCTTCGCATTCATTCCACCCCCACTATGACCGGGCCATGATCTGCTCCGTCCAGTGTTCTCATTTAATATGTGAAACCAGTTTCATAGTCACATGGTTATGAAACACGTTTTAGCAATTGATACTATTTCCCATACAAAGCGGCAGGTGGAAGAGAATGATAGTAGCGTTTCCATCTGGCTGCTAAGAAACTAACTTCAGGCACGCTCAAGATGGGTAAGCACCAGACTAAGGACTAGGGGAGCTTGTTGACTACTCTATTACCAGCATCAGGGACAATGTCTGGCACGTAGCAGGCAATCGATAAACAGTGGTAGAAGGGGAATGGTACCAGACCATACACTCCAGATCAAAGTTAGTAAATTTGTTATTCTTTAGTATATTTAGTTACTTATTTTACCTAAATCAGAGGGGCATTGTGGCTCAATAGCATGTTCCAAATTAAAAAAAAAAATTGAATATTTAAATGTCTGGTTAGTAAAAAGCCTTTGCTTCCAAACAAACACACACAAGGGCAGCCTAAGTGTGAATGTCAAATGCCTCTTTAGGAGTCTACTCCTTATAGGCACGGACTATTAATAGTCAAAAGGAATGGGTTTTTCAGTGGAAAAAAAAAAAAAGATGGTTTTCAAAAGGAGAAAAAGAAGGTCTACTCTTTAAACCTACGTTTATGGGTTTCAAAGCGACCTTCTTATTCCAAACACCCATCTGGAGAGCTGGAGAGAAGAATGTAGTCACAAAGGGAAACAAATAGTGTAAACTATAAAGGAAACAGCTGAAATCAGTTTTCTGCACTACCCTTGATTAGCTATTTTCCAGTTCTAAGAGCCTGAAGCAAAAAGAACTAAAACAGCTATAAACAATGGATGCTTTGAAATAGGTTCTCTTTACATGTCATCTAAGAGGAGATGTACCACATGTCAGCAGTATACATCCACACGGAGGGTCAACTGGAAGCTGTAACCATCTTTGGGGGAGGGGAAGAAGAGACAGAAAAAGAATGGCGGGTTGCATGCTCTGGCTTAGAGGGGATTGATGCATTTCTTCATCACAGAACCTCCGCCCTCTGGGTGTCTGCTAGTTAAACAACTGAGCTTGTTTGGATTTAAACCAAAAGAGGGTCAGAGAGGGCAGGGAGGAATAAGGGGAGAAGTAGGTGTTCTATCTGAAAAATGAGAGCAGACAGTCACTGCTCATGGCACTTGAGCAAACTTGTAAGGACAGCCATCATGATTATGTGTCTATAGGGAAAGAGGAGGTGCCTGAGCTAGGGGCAGAGGAAGCGGAATCCTGTGGAAATCTGGCTAATCTGCTCCCAGGACCCAATGTACCTGGAAGCAGAAGTGTGGGGTCCTAGCCATGCCCCTGGACACAGAATGGAAGCGACTAAATAATGGGACAAATGACAAATGAAAGTGTAGAAAACAGGGGCGCCTGAGTGGCTCTGTCAGGTAAGTGTCCGACTTCGGCTCAGGTCATGATTTCACGGTTCGTGAGTTCGAGCCCCGTATCGGGCTCTGTGCTGACAGCTTGGAGCCTGGAGCCTGCTTCGGATTCTGTGACTCCCTTTCTCTCTGCCCCTCCCCCGCTCGTACTCTGTCTCTGTCTCAAAAATAAATAAAATGTTAAAAAAAACACTTTCTTAATAAAAAATTTTAAAAAAAGAAAGAAAGTGTAGCAAACAACAGCCATATTTGTTTTCTGGGTCCGCAGAGCAGACAGAAAGAAATGTCTCAGGAAGAAAGGCCAGAAGTTACTCTTTCCTCCGTTCCCTAGCCATCTGCCTTGGGGAGAAAGAATAAAATGGAAAACTTTTGTCAGAGATCAGAAAACACTGATTTGTTATTAGACTTACTTTCACTTTAGCAATTGGTTGGGTTTGCTCACCAAGTAATCAGCAGAATGAGTGTGTGGGACAATTAGGAAATAGGGGAGTTGGTTATCTCATTCTGGCCACTAGGGTTCTGTGAGTAAATGATTATAGGGCATAAGGTGGTACCCTACTGATCTGAAAGAATTCGGGACTTGACCTCTAGGAACAATTTACAGACTGGAAAAATGTGACCAAATAAGAATGGTCACTTACTTAAAAAAAAAAAAAAAAAAAGTACTAAAAATAGCCATAGCAAATATGAGTACGAAAAAAGAAGAACTTCTATGTGCAGTGTTTGACCAGGCTTACACAGAAAGAGGAGTCCCGAGAAAAAAGAGAAACGAGCAAGAAGATGTTGTTTCTGGGCAAATGCAAAGTTCAAATACAATGTTGGTCAGGGGC
>NW_024412391.1:42218696-42246866 GCF_014898765.1 Herpailurus yagouaroundi | reverse complement strand
TCACCTTTCCTTCCCCCCCTCTCACCGCTGAAAGTTCAAAAGACCCAAAGTTGTCCCCTCTCTGAAACCTGGAGGGCGTATTGCTCTGTCCTGCTAAGAAGGAACTCTCTAGGCTGGAGATGAACGATAGTTTGTGTGTGTATGTGTGTGTGTGTGTTTTAATTTTTTTTTATTTGTGAGAAATATGGCCACTAAGCCCCTTCACCTTCAGTAGAGAAATTTTAAAATAAAGATTAGTTTGAAACTAACACTTCCTTACACCTAGAAGCGCATAGACAACCAAGCTGTAAATCCAGAAGAAGCTGCCACTTATTTTGTGTCAAAAATCTGCATGGGGCGCCTGGGTGGCGCAGTCGGTTAAGCATCCGACTTCAGCCAGGTCACGATCTCACGGTCTGGGAGTTCGAGCCCCGCATCAGGCTCTGGGCTGATGGCTCAGAGCCTGGAGCCTGTTTCCGATTCTGTGTCTCCCTCTCTCTCTGCCCCTCCCCCGTTCATGCTCTGTCTCTCTCTGTCCCAAAAATAAATAAATGTTGAAAAAAAAAATTTATAAAAAAATCTGCATAAAGGATGCACCTCAACTAGGTGTAAACATTTTTGTTTTTGCTTCCCCTAAACACACAAGGGAACAGGACATTTCATTCGACTTCTTTTGAAATACGCAATTGTAGACGAGGAAAGAGGATGGCTGAGAAAACTTGGTGGGAAAAGAGGGAACAAGTACGTTGGACTTTTTTTTTTTCTCCCTATTTATCTGTTTTCTCAGAACCATCTGGGGCGTGAGAGAAATCAGAGAAATCAGTTAGGGGCCAACGACACTCCTGATCTGCAGAAGCTAACTCTAAAGTTACTCTCCTATTTTTCTGTTTATTGGACTCAATTTCAGAAGAACTTCCAAAGGAGAACCCCACATTTTGCTCCTAGATGGGGCTCACTGTGATAAATGAAGGAGACTAGCTTTGACTTTTGAAATCTACAACTCTGCTAGAAATGTTAGGAATTCCAATACTATACAATAACCCATGATATGGGGAAGCTGGATCATCAGTCAAAAGAAACCAATCCCTTATCCTGGATGATATAATTCAGTGAACAGGACATTTCATAAGATTAAAAATGAGAGGAGAGAAAGTAGCAAGTAAAATTCCTCCAAACTCAGATTTAATGATATATGTTGGAAAAACGACATCTCAGATGGTGTTTCAGAGATTAAATTCTGTTTTATAAAGAAAGCCCTAAGCCTGTTTCTTTTCCGTATTTTTAAAAAAAAAATGTTTTTTGGGGCGCCTGGGTGGCTCAGTAGGTTAAGCGTTCGACTTCAGCTCAGGTCACGATCTCGCGCTCCGTGAGTTCAAGCCCCGCATCGGGCTCTGGGCTAATGGCTCAGAGCCTGGAGCCTGCTTCCGATTCTGTGTCTCCCTCTCTCTCTGCCCCTCCCCCGTTCATGCTCTGTCTCTCTCTGTCTCAAAAATAAACGTTAAAAAAATTTTTTAAAAAAATGTTTTTTAAACGTTTATTTTTATTTTTGAGAGAGACAGAGACAGGGACAGAGTGTGAGTGGGGGAGGGGCAGAGAGCAAGGGAGACACAGAATCCAAACAGGCTCCAGGCTCCGAGCTGTCAGCACAGAGCCCGACGCGGGGCTCGAACTCGGGAACGGCGAGATCATGACCTAGGCTGAAGGGGGTTGCTTAATCAACTGAGCCACCCGGGGAACCCCTCTTTTCCCTTATTTTTTAAATGTACCTTATATAAAAGAAAAAGACAAGAGAGGCCCACTTGGCATTTCATAGGACCATCGGATACTCACTGGATTATCAATGTAAAGCATGGAAAATGTGGTGATCCAAGAAAACTCTCTAGGACGCACTAGTAAAACAGAGAAGAGGTTTGAGACTGGGTCGTTAACCAACCAGCCCACCTACGGCCTGGCTCTGGTCAGCAGCCCAGCAACCCCACCTGTCCCCATCGTGTCAGTGAACTCCTGGGGTCCCTTTGACACTGCTTCAGCCTCGTACCGTAGGGAACAGACACCAGCACCTTTTTTCTTCTCCGCTCTTCTCTACTTTTCCCGGACCTAGAGAAACCCCCAGAGGGTTTCTCCTTCTAGGATAAAGTTTGGAAACAAAACCCCTTGCAACTGTTTCGCTTAGAAAAAAACCCATAAACCTCCTATCTGTCTGATCCAATCAACCATTCTTAAAGTCTGGTCCTTCTAAAGCCTCTTCTTCCTTTCTAAGGCCAAAGAGAACAACTCTTTTATACCTGAGTGACAAAGTCGTTCGCCCTCCAAATTCTGTCCCAGGGAAAGTAAAGAATCTTCCCCAACCCCCAAAATGAGATGGAGGTGACCCAGGGTTACAACCAGATGTGGTTCCTCCGCCCCTTCCTTCACCCCTGTCTCCACCCACAGCATCTTGCTTCCAGGGTATCTGACCATTTATGCTACTGAACCATACGGTGTTCTGTTGATGTGAATAATTAGGGATACAATTCCACCCATTAGGCTCATGCAAAAGAGCTTGCCCAAATAGTAATAAATACCAACTGCTTTCATAAGCCCAGATTGCTTAAGTCAGCAGCAGATTGCAAGAAAATAGCTTAGAACCTTTCACTCAGATTTCAAGGGAGAAAGCAGCCCAGCCAGGACACTCAGCCTGGTGGCTCCTCCTTCTTGGACAGACATGGTCAGAAAGCTATGTTTTTATAACCTGAAACTATCAAGCTATTCCTAGTGGTTCTGTGTATACTTTAATTTTTTTTTTATGCAGCAGATATAAGTTTCAGGTGAAAACCTCTCCATGGGAAAACAGAGTCCAAGTAATACTTACCAGTCATGTTACTTGTGACAATATAAGGTTCGTGCTCCACAAAAAGTCCAAACATGGATGAACCTCCTGGCCCACCCTGCAGCCAGAGAACTACTGGAGCAGCCATGGGCTGTACCTAAGGGGGACAAAGAAGTCGATGACCACACGGAGCACTAAGCAAAAGAATACACCCAAGCAAACATATACAAACCCTGTGTTTTTCACTGTCTCGACTAAATCTCATAAAGCCTGCCCAGACCCCGGTGTTTGCTCTCCATTACAAGCACAGTGCTGGTTATCTCTTGTTTTAAGTTAGTATTTGCCTCATCATGCTGGTATCTATTTTGCTCAGTTCAGTCTTTTCCTGCCAATAGCCAGAAAACCCACTAAAGATAGAAGCTTTGCCTCTGTAGGCCCCTAGAGACCCAGACATTGCCTAGGGCATGGCTATATTTTTTAAATCTGTTTAAACTTGCGTTTGGCCAACATGTTCCCAAAGAGGCACAACAAAGAACCTGTCCTCCTCGGTGACAGTTCACCTGCTTCACTGGAGCCCAAACTGCCTTTCTGATTTCATTCATTGAGAGGGTGCCTACAGGGACAACAGCATCTTTATTCAACATGAGGGAACTGTGGGGCGCCTGGGTGGCTCAGTCGGTTAAGCATCCGACTTCGGCTCAGGTCATGGTCTCACACTTCGTGAGTTCAAGCCCCACGTCGGGCTCTGTGCTAACAGCTCAGGGCCTGGAACCTGCTTCAGATTCTGTGTCTCCCTCTCTGTCTGCCCTTCCCCTGCTTGCATTCTGTCTGTCTCTCTTTCTCAAAAATAAGTGAACATTAAAAAAAAAAAACAAAAAACACGAGGGAACTGAGAAGAAGTGCATAGGCCCAGAATCAGTTAGTAACAAAACTCCAAACAAGGTACAAATTGATTTAGGAGACAGGGAAGAGGTAAATAAGAAAAGGTCATTGGCAGAGTGGGGATGATGAAAAATGAGTTTCTGGCAGTAGAGAAAAAGAAAAAGACTTATTCTCTTTTGCTTCTATTTTCATGTGACACAGAGACTATAAAGAATAAACCCAATGATTAAAGAGTGTGAAGAGGCAATAAAGGCGATGTTAAGAGAGTGGGTGAAGGCAGAAAAGAATGGTGTTTCCTTTAAACACAGGTGATCAAGGAAAGACTGAGTGAGATCTTGAGTTGAAGGAGATCTGAATTCTAGATGGATCCAGCCATGAGAGGAGCCAGGGAACAATGCCACAGACAGAGGGAAATGGCGGAGGAAAATCGTCAACACAGAAAAGAGCTAGATGTGAGTGGTGAACGAGAGGTCACCAGGTCCTACGTGAATCCTCCAGAGCAATCTGAAAGGAGCTCAAAGTGGCTTCAGGGAGGCTCACAGTTGGATGTGACAGTGAGTGTTGGCTGGAAGTCATGGCTCATTTGATGTTCAGTCAGCCAGGCTTAGCAAGCAAGATCTCATTGCTTTAGCTCAGAACGAAATCTACAACCTCTTACTTAGCCCAGTCACGTAGAGAGCAGTGTTTCATTTGCACATTTGAGCAGACTGGTTCCATCTACCCGGATGATGTGAGAAGGCTGTGGGCAGAGGCAAGACTAACGCAAGGGGAGGAGATCTGGGCACCACAGCCAAGACCCTAGAAGCAGAGCTGACCACAGGGTTCTAACCATAAAGACAGATGTGAGACAGGGATTCCTCCTCTCCGGTCACCAGGAGTCTGACAAAGTCAGCCTTGCAAAAAGGGAGGTGGTGGTAAGAACAGCCGTAAGCTGGGCAAGAGCCTCTCTAGGAGGGTCTACCCTGAGGTCCCTTCTCCCACATCAAGGAATTAAATGAGGTAAGATTTGTAAAGCTTTTGGAAGAATGCCTAACGAGTGATAAAGGTATAATAAGTACAAACAATCACTGTGGTTAAAGAAACAAGTAGAAAAGGTAGGAGCCCAGAGTCAGACTGGGAAACTTGGGTCAGCAGGAGTGTAGGGCTGTATACAGGGCTAAAAATCAGCCCAGTATAATGCAAGTCCGTGAGCTCTTACCCCTCACTGGATTCAGACCTGGGCTTACCTATCTACTAGCTGTGTGACCTTAAGCAAGACGCCCAAGCTCTCTGAACCTGAGTTTCCCCATCTGTAAAATGGGGATCAGTAATAGTACCTATGTCATGTGGTTGATGTGAGGGCTAAAATTAATCTTCGAAAAGCTCAGTGAGTGGGATATATAATACGTGTTCTGCACACGTTAGTGATTGATGTGAGAAAGAAACACTAGGAGTTATAGATGGTTTTAAGATAAACTCTGTATAAATGAGAGGACCGGAAAAGCGGCTTGTTTGGTGTTTTCCCTTGCACCTTTGGCCAATACTTTCCCTGGTCAGTTTTTCACTAGTTAGTCCCCTTGCAAATGTCCATAAAGAATTGAAAAGAATTAGGGATTTCTCTTATAAGTTGAGCTAGGAAATATTAAAATCAAAGACGGCTTTCTAAGGCTGCTGTGGGGAAGTGGGGCATTGGTATACCAACTGGAATTGGAAGCCCGGCAGATTCTGGTTCTACTTGGCCACAAAACAGCTGTGTGATCCTGACCCTCAGAATCTTCCAGCCCTCGGCTTCCCAGTCCATCAAATGGCAATAATGCCCACCTCACAGGCGTGAGAAAATGGATCATGAAATGATATTGCAAACTCTTCTGGGCCAGATAAACAGAACCATCTGTACCCTAACCTGCCTGGCCCTGACTGTGTGTGCTTGGTCTGAATAAGTGATTTTTAGCTCCCGGCCCACGCTCTAATGTGCTGTTCAACACCACTTACTGGGACCACCTTCCACTTGTACTCACTCAGCAAGGGAGCGTATTAGAAATGGAGAAGCAATGGATCTCAGTGGATGCAGGTCCAGCCTGCCTGGGAATGGGAGGTACTGTGCGCCCACCCATTCCAGTGGACGCCCAGCCCCCACTTCTTTCCGAATGTGCACAAGAGCTTCCAGAAGCCACGGTATGCTACATGTGAGCCAGTGGTTCTCAACCTTGGCCACCCACTAAAATACCTTCTTGAAACGTTAGTGCCTAGGCCCAAATCCCAGTGATACCAAATCAATTGGTCTGGGGTGAGGCAGCCATCAGACTTTTTCAAAGCTCTTGGGTGGTTCTGATGTGGAGGCAGGGCTGAGAAGCTGCAAGGGTAAAGGAAGTTTGTCCTCTCGGGTGCCCTGGCCCTCTGGTTTTTGCCCTCCCCTCTCCTCCCCTCCCCTCCCTTTTCATGTCCCTTCCTGTGACCTGGCACAATGATGGGACCTCTGGGCTCTCAGAAAAATAGCCTGACCCTGAGAGGCCACACTACAAAGTCAAGTCAAACACATCGGTGCCAAACATCTTTATTATGCAACTTTGAAGCACAGGACACTGCATTCTTGGAATGCTTCAATAATAAGAGATCAGCATACACACCTCCAACCTCAGCCGACCTTGCTCCTCGAATGTACTTTCCTGAAGGAGGTAAATGAGCTCAATACCCCTTGAGGAAGCCCGTTTTTAAAGAAAACTCCATATTACTCGGCAATCAAAAAGAATGAGATCTTGCCATTTGCAACTACGCGGGTGGAACTAGGGGGTATTACACCAAGTGAAATTAGGCAGAGAAAGACAAATATCATATGACTTCACTCATATGAGGACTTTAAGAGACAAAACAGATGAACATAAGGAAAGGGAAGCAAAATAATAAAAAACAGGGAGGAGGACAAAAACATAAGAGACTCTTAAATATGGAGCACAGACAGAAGGTTACTGGAGGGGTTGCCGGCGGTGGGGGGGGGGGGGGGGGGGGTATGGGCTAAATGGGTCAGAGGCATTAAGGAATCTACTCCTGAAGTCACTGTTGCACTATATGTTAACTAACTTGGATGTAAATTAAAAAAATAAATTAAATAAAAATTAAAAAAAAAGAAAAAAGAAAACTCCATGCACACATCTTTCTACGACACTCCAACCAACCTATGAGCTAATACTAGCCTCATCTGTAATGAAATGCAAAACTCAGATGCTGGAAAATCAAGGTTTACGTATTCAGTGCTAAAGCCCCAAGAGTTAGTTATATCACAGCACACAGACTTTTGTAATCTGATATGACATCCTAATGACATGGTCTGCAACAATAATTACATCAAGAATAATGGCATAAAGCTGTAATGTGATCATGCCTAGGGTGACATATTTAGCTCTCAGTTGTGAGAATGCAGCCCTCTCCCCCTCTGCACCCCCGACTTAGGAAAGAATAAAAGTAAACAAAGACATCCTGAACAAAAACCCACATTGAAAAACTTAAAAGAAGCAAATGCTTTAATTCACTTAAGACTTAACAAAGCTCAGGGCTTTTAAAGTACTTATTATTTTGAAGCGATGATTCAAGAGCATATGGAACACGAGAAATAGTACATTTATTTTTGTGAAAAGTTCTAGAAATTTTCCTTAAAATTTTTTATGTTACAAAGAAAGCACTTACTCTTCATTAATTTGTATTCAAGAGGGTATTAAAAAAATCTCCCTTATCCCACCAGTTGTAGTCCCCAGAGATGATCGTGGAGATGGTTAGTTTTCCAGGTTTTTCTCTATGCACCCCCCATACACACACATATCAATATATTTTGTAGATGTTATATATGCTATGTGTGTAAATACTTTTTTCCAAAAATAGAATCAGGCTATATAAAATATTCTGTATTTACTGTATTCACTTAACATGTTGTGAAAATCTTTTCGTAATAGTGCATATCATCTTTTGGCTAAACCATATGGCATTCTGGATTTACCACAATGTATTAACCCATTTAACATACAACACTGACAGGCATTGTTCTAAGGTTTGGACAGTAGGATACTTAATGTTTAAGAGCATGTATTTTGGCACAAGACTAGCAAGGTCTGAATTCCAACTATCTTATTTTATAGCTGTGTGCTCTTGGGCAAGTTACTTACCTTCTCTGTGTCTTAGTGTCCTCTGCTTAAAAATAATAATAATAATGCCTATCTTATATGGTTGCAATATAGATTCGAAGAATTAATATATGCACAGCACTTAGAACAGTGTCTGGCTATTAAGAGCCAAACATCTATTTAAATGTTAGCTCTGCTTATTTTTCTGGGGAGGTAAGAAGACAGGAAATAAATAAGTAATTAAATAAACGGGTGATATGAGAGAGTAATAGAAAGCCATTAGATTGACTACTTAAAGAAGGCGTCTGGTGGGGGGCTAACATTCAAGCTAAGACCTTAAAAGTAAGTAATCCTCTACTAATAAGCATTCATATGTTTAATTATAAAGAAAATAAGATCTCTATTAATGTTGTGTAGGTCCAAGTAGTGTAGCAAGAACTGATGATCACGAAGAAGGGACGAAGAAATTATAAATATGAGAAGGGACACAGGAATAGTAAATGTTTGAGCGAGAAGCCTCTCCACTGGAGAAGAGTGTGGGCACACAGGTCCCACAAACCTGCACCTTTTGTTGGTGAGCAAGAAACCAGGGCTTTGCTTCAGAAGCCCTTCAAATTCTTCTGGTGACCCCTGGTGGCCAATTCATGAACTTGGACACTCCTTTCTCAGGGTTTGTTCCCAAATGAAAAGCCCAGAAGGAAGCAGGTTATTTATTTAGTGTTTTAGAACCTCTACACACAGAAGTTTCACCATGTCTCACATTAGCGCATCCCAATACTTATTCATAACGATGGTGAACAAATCTACCCGACGTCTTAATAGATCATCATTCCAATAAGTGACACTCATTCATCCGGTTTGACATTCTGTACATAAAAGGATACTTGGAAACACCCAGTTTCTCCCTTTCTCCTTGCTTCTAAGCGAGCACAGAGGAACACAGGTAGACACTAATGAAACCCAGCCCTCCTGCCCTTTGCTCCCCATGTGGACGTGCCCTCTGTAGAAGGCATCCCCTTGTGCTCTGAGCCTTCCTTGTCACCCCGCTCCCCGTCAAACCATACCCACCTTCTTTTCTGTGCTCTGAAGCCCTCTTCTGTATTCCACGGTAAAGATAACCTTCTACTCAGGCCTCACACATATCACTGAAGCAGGAAGTTCATATATCTGGGGGTGGGAGTGGCACTAAAGTCTTGCCAATCTTGGTACTCGGAAGTCACTTGATTGCATTTTATACAGAAGACCAGGAAATTTGCCACCAGGAAGTCTTAGGTATCTAAGCAAGTATTAGGGCAACATTGTCCGCCAATGCCCAGGGCTGGGTACATACTGTAGCTACCCTCTTCCTCCCACCCACCCCACAAAGGGCACCATACTTTGTAAGAGAAAACAGCAACCAAACCACCAACAGGCCCAAATCAGTGGTACCGCTTAAGATGAGACGTGCAATTAGTAAATTAATTAAAGCTCCCTTCACACTTCTATATGCAGAGGCTGATCATTTGCTTGGTTTAAGTAATGTGTTCTATCTTAATTGAAGTCATTAGTACCCCAAGTAAATGTCTTGAAATTCCCCCAAGTATGTTTGAATGGACTCCCATTTTGCCACACAGATCCCAGTTCCGCTGATACTTCAGCTGCTGCATTAATGGTTTAATCAAGGCAGCGAGTTTTATTTAACGCAATTGGTTTTGTGACTAGAATCGCTAACTAGCTAACTAGTAACATTTTAATTCTACACACCCACTCCCAATACGTATAAACAACTTGCTTAAGACATTTTGTGCTTTGGGGAAGAATTTTTACTTACAGTGGTTGCTGTTGACCTCTCGCTAAACCTTCCTTTACTACGATTGTTGCCATTGCCCCATCATCGGGAAAACTAACTAACTTCCTCAAACGTATTTTGGTTTTTCTGTTTGCTTGTTTGTTTGTTTTCTGTTTTGAGGCCTCTTGACATAACTACCAAGCTCCCACTGACTCTCATGGAGCTTTGAGTCATCTCATTAATTTGAGCCAACTTACACACCACTAGAATCTTCTTTACCTTTCTCCTTCTTAACCTTTGTACTTGGCTCTCATTCCTTCATGAGGCAGTTATGGCTTCTCTGTTGGTGCCTCATGCCGTAAAGTTGGAATTTAGAATGAATGGCGGTAGGCGGGGTGGGGCTGGAGAGAGGCGTGTCTTTCCCATTCTTGTTGCAAACAAAGAAATGGTTGAACAAGTTAGTCGCCTTCTTCTCCATGTTAAATCAGGCACACAACGGTTTCTGCATTTTGAATATGTCTATGGACGGAATGATCTGTAATTTATCACTTTTAGCTGCTTTCTCCTTGTTTTGCCTCACCTACCTTCTCTTCCTCCAGATCTCCAGTGCCGTTATTGCAATAATAGCAAAGAAGATAAACAGTGCAAGTCTGAGGACAAATATCTACGACCTCCAAATCTTGGTCGTATGACTAATGGATTTGCGGCCATCTGTGGTAGACATAGTTTCCAGAGATATGTTCTATCCACAACCCCTTCTCTAGGAACTGACTCTCCATTTACCAAAAGAAAGGGCCCATTAGTCATGCTTACATCACACAAAACGGCACCTCAGCTTTAGCTGATTGGACCGAGAAAGAACACCTGACCCAGAGTGGGCCAATCACATCTGCCCTTAGCAGTGCTAGTGGATCTTTGGTGACTGCATAGTTCGAGAACAGGTAAAGGCAGAAACTCTGCCAGATACCTGGAGAAACAAAGCATGTTGATCTGCCAAGAGAGAGGAATGAGGCACAGATAAGTGATCCTGTGGCCTTGGTCAGAATAAGGCTGAGACAGAAAGACTGGCTGTCCCGGCTCCTGATGCCTTTCCAGTTGACCATACTTTCTGCCCTTGGTGTCTCGGAGCAGGAGAGAAGGATTTAGAATGGGGTGGATATATTAGTTAGGGTCCAATCAGAAGACAGAAACCATGTAGCAATTTTAATTTTTAAATTTTCCCATTTTAAAGTTATTGTTACTTTTCATATGGAAATATTGACCTTTAATTCTGTTACAGGTTCCAGTGTTTGCTCTGGCCCCCATCCACCATGGGTATCACACCCACCGACCGGTGGGCAGAAGTGGGGATGTAATGCCAGGGGGGTCTGCTCCCCCAAGAGGCACATCCTCAGTGTTGGCCAAATATCAGCATGCTGGACAGGCTTCCTGGGTCCACCAAGGAACAGGGAAATTTTAAACAGATATTCATTATAATGGGGGATAACCATAAATATGTGAGGAGAACTCCAAAGAGTACTCTGGGCTGAGGGAAAGTGCCCATGGATGGACAAACTCATATGGTAGGGATGGGGCTCTTCCCAAGGCTTACACCCTAAGGTGTAAGTCCCAAGACTATGGTCTAGAATTCCTTGGAGAAGGTATGGTTATACCCACTGGGTGGCTGAGAAGTTCACTGGGTTGCCTGGCTCAAAACTGGCCAGGAATCAAGGGGCAAGGAGGAAAGGCCTCCAGGGAAAAGCGGTCTGTGGCTGGTGGGAGCAGGTACAGAGCAAGTCAAAATGTTGGGAGTCCACTTGTGTGAAAGTGGCACACAACCTGGAGTGCACGGGGTCCCCGCTGGGAAGGCAATGGGAAACCAGCCTCGGGTACAGGTGGCCAAGGCTGCTGAGAGTTGGCTTAGGGAACCTGCTCGCTGGCATGGCCTAGGATGTTATGGTGTCTGTGTTGAAGGAGCTGCAGCCAGGTGGTCACTGGGACGGAGCCAGGATTATAAGGTTGTTGAGGGTCTTTGTGGTCTGGGCGCCTAGCTAGAGCAGAGGGCTACTGGATATTCCCACACACGCCCTGCTGACAGACTGGACAGCAGGGCCAGGAGAAAGTGAAATGCAGGACAAGGGAACAGGAAGAGAAGCCAACTTCCTCCTGCAATGTCTCTCCAGCACCCTCTACTGACAAAGCCTAATATCATGTTCACTGCCCAGGAAAAATGTTGATAGCTCTATTACTGTGGAGCAAGTAAAAGGACAGAACTGGAAGGAGTTCTAGTTGTCATAAGATATCGTAGTCACAGCCCAAAGAGCATAGGACGCGAGGCTATATTAGTCATCTAATGCTGTATAACATGCATCCAAAACCTGGTGGCCTAAGATAACAATAATCATTTATTATCTCTCGTGCTTTCTGTGGACCAGGAATTTGGGGACGTCTGACTGGACAGTTCTGGCTCAAGATCTCTCATGAAGTGACAGCCAAGATATCAGCCAGGGCTACAGTCATCTGACTTGGGCTGGATGAAGATCATCTAATGTTGGTGCTGACTGGTGGGTGGAACACTGACTTCCTCTCCAAACAGGTTTATCCATATGGCTGTTTTAGTGTCCTCCCAATGGCATCTGGCTTCCCTCAGGGTGAGTGATCCAAGAGACCAAGGCGGAAGCAGCACTGCCCTTAATAGGAGCCTTGTAAGTCACACACCATCACTTCTGCTCTATAGTGTATTGGTCACGAAGGCCAGCCTTAATTCAATATGGCAGGTGACTACACAGGAGCATGGACATCAAGAAACTAAAGATCGCTCTTGGGAGGCTGGCTACCTCACTCTATTCCAACCTTGCTGACTCCTCAATATGATACTGAACTTTCTCAGTCACCAGATACTCAGATTCTAGGAATCCCAGCAACTCCCCGTGGCCAGAGGAGCAAGATGGGGTCCTTAGTAAAGGGGCTTAGGCTTAAGTCTAAATGCCTCGGGTTTGGGCTCCATCACATTTGATGCAAATAATTCAACAAATTACCTATATTCCTATATCTGTAAGACAAAGTCAAATACTGGGTATCTTTCTCCAATGGGAAGAATTCTAATTTTAAAAATAATAATCTTCTGCCTTTTTATCTTCTTAAATGTGGAAAACCCAGTTTTGCTTTGTAATGTATTAAACTCCCCCCCCCCCCAACAATTAATTTGCATTCTTCGCTGGCATTCAGGGACTTCCAATTTGGAATGGCCCGTTTCCTGTCTTCTTTAACATCCCGCATTGTGATTGGCTTAAGAACTAAGCTTCATTATACTTTTTATATACAGTATTTGTGTTAATAATAGGAAAACTAATGATACTGATGATAATACTGATGATAATTATGAAATAATAAGAATAGCAACACTACTTCCTATGTATCAGGCACCAATCTGAGGTTTTCCCACATTCTCTCATTTGTCTCAAAATCATCAAGTAGGTACTGTGATCCTCACATCTGGCATAAGTAGTGGAGCCAAGATTTTACGCAAGCTTGACTAACTCAAGAGCTATAATGCTAATGACCACAGTCTAGCACCTTCCATGGCTAGTTGATTCTCAGGACCAACACACAGCGATCAAGAGCAAAGATTTCTCTATCAGAGACCTAGTTTTAAATTCAAGTTCTGCCAATCTCTAGTTGGTCAACTTGGGGCTAATTATTTACCCTGTAATTCTCGTCATCTATTAAACAAGGATAACAATTCCTTCCCCTTGTGGGGCTCGTAAGGATTAAATAAGAATACGCACGGTGTTTTGTACCTAGTTAATGTTCAATTAACAAAAGCCATTACAATTGTTACATTTTTATTGGCTTCATTATACTTTTTATCCCACGGAAAATGCCTATTATTTCTCTTGCAGATTGCCTCCCGGCTACACAACAAAAAATTTGCAGCTCTGGAATCCATTATGCACTGATTTGTATACAATAACAGGGGAGTCTCACAGAAATAACAGGAAAACAAAACTAATTTGAGAAACAGCATCCCCCCCCCAAAAAAAATACTCAGAGGATATTACAAGTGCAGCATCCTTCCTGAGTGTCTTATTTTCTCCACCTTCAATGTTTGTAAAGGGTCATTTCTCTCCCGATGAGTATCGGCTGCCTCCCCGTGACAGGCAATGAACGGATATTTCTGCCAAATGAGAGGAACTCTCCCCCATCTCGGTGACCACCGCTTCTCCTTCTCACATGCTTTATCTTCTACACCCAAGAAGGAGATATGGCCTGTTCCATAATTTTACAGCCTGACTGGCTTGGCAAGAATGGTTGCTTGGGGGCCTCAGATGCCAGCTCTGCATGTGGCCTCCCTGGGTATGGAGGTCTCAGAAAAATCTATCCTGGCTGCCACATGGTGACAATTGTCAGCCTTTCATCCCTGCCTGTTTCCCCCCCTGAAGCTGAGCCTATCACTTCCAATAGAACACGCTGTGCTCTAACATCTTTTTCCCGTGTGGCGGCCTCGAGTTTATGTCTTTTGGGCTCATCTAAGAATGTGTTGAGGGCTACAGTCCTGGGCCCAAAAGAGCATAATCTGGCCAGCGGATGCATCGCCAGGTCTTCATTGAATTAAGGGGGGCCCCTAACAGCCCCGTCACTGTTTAATGCAGCGGGGGTTCAGATCTCGGTCTGGCAACCAGGAGAGGATGCAGAGTCTAGGCCCATTTCCCTGACCGGCTTTCCAGTCCTGGAGCACCACCTCTATTCTAGATAATTCTGTACACCTGCTCAGAGGCCACCTCAGAAAGAAATGACTGAGTCTTTGTTTTGTTTTCAGTGGACCACTTCTCTCCCCCCCCACCCCATTAATTCCTGTTTTCACAAATCTGGATTATTACTATTGGAGACTCAATATGCAGATGTCAGTGGGGAACTTACTGCTATCAGAAACAGCCACCCAAGCAGAAGAGAAAGTAGGAAATGGGGTTTCTCGGAGCTAAAGGAGGCAGAGAGCGCAGAGGGGGAGGTGGAGCCCCCCGACCCCCCGCAGGCCTCAGAGGAACACTGAGCGGGATTAGGAAAGGTGACCCCATAGGCTACACTCGCGTCCTCAGGCCCCCATTCCAGCCCTCCCCCAAGTGGGTACGTGGGGCAACACTACACCTCCGTCCACACCATTTTAGCTGTGCAAGGTGTTTCTTTCTGGTAAAAGGACAATGGCTCTCAAAGGTATCCACATCCATATCCCTAGATCCTGTAAATAGGTTAAGCCACTTGGTAACAGGGAATTAAGGTCGCTGATGGGATTAGGTTGCCAGTCAACTGGCTTTAAATTTTTTTTTTTCAACGTTTATTTATTTTTGGGACAGAGAGAGACAGAGCATGAACGGGGGAGGGGCAGAGAGAGAGGGAGACACAGAATCGGAAACAGGCTCCAGGGTCTGAGCCATCCACCCAGAGCCCGACGCGGGGCTCGAACTCACGGACCGCGAGATCGTGACCTGGCTGAAGTCGGACGCTTAACCGACTGCGCCACCCAGGCGCCCCTCAACTGGCTTTAAAATGGGGGAAATCATCCTGGGTTATCCCGTGGGCCCAATGCAATCACAAGGGTCCTTAAATGTAAAAGAGGGCAACAGAAGACAAGAGTCAGAGACGGTCATGTGACCATGGAGTAGGCCAGAGTGATGCACCGTGAGAAGGATTCAGCCCACTGACACAGGCTGTAATGATGGAAGAAGGAGCCATGAGGCAAGGAATGTGAGCAGCCTCCAGAAAATGCAAAAGGCAGGGAAAGAGATCCCCCCCCCCCCGGGGGGGGGGGGGGGGGGACAGGCCCGCTGGCACCTTGATTTTAGCCAGTGAGACCTATGTCAGACTTCTGACCTACAGACCTGTGAACTAATAAATCTGTGTTGTTTAAACCACTAAGTTTGTGGTAATTGGTACAAGAGCAATAGAGAACTAATAACAAAGGGGTTCATGATAAATGCCTCCATTCAAGGATACTGAAAGGTGTGATATCAAAACTGCACATGTATCGTATGGTTTCCGGAAGGCATAAAGTTGAAGAGATTTCCAAGAACACGAGAAAAATGTCCACCTGTTAGAACTGGGTCTTATTGGTAGGCTTAATGTACACCAATTCTCTTTAGGACAGTTGTATTGAGTATTTGGATGTTTTCCTCATTGCTTCTCTATTGCATTCTCTACTCTGTTCTGTGCCCTGGTAGACAGACCTCTAGAACTGGACTCCCCCACCCCTCACCTCTGGTTTCCAGTTGGACTCCACCAACGGGAGGTAGCAGCAGGAGTCTGGGGGATACTTGGGTGCCAGCATGGCACCTATATAACCCTGAGGGCAAGTCTCTCCTTCAATTTCGTGCAGGAAGCACCCCATCTGCGCACTCAACAATAACATCAAGGAAGAACTAAGAAACTCTCCAGGGTTCGGGAAAGTCTTCCTGGAGTAGGCGACAGTCTGAGCACTACTATGAGCCCAACCAAAAAGCATCTGGAATTCTTCACCAATTCTAGTATGTTTCCTCCCATTCACATAGTTGGCTATGCGGCCAACTATGTCAGAAGCCATGGTTGGGAAGGCAGAAATGAGAAGTCAAGAAAAGCCAACCCAACAGTACCAACAAAGGCAATTTGATTTGAAAACTATCCGAGATTAAACAATTTTCTAGATGCAACACGACGATATGCAAATCACATGCAAATATAAATACAACCCTCCGCAGGGATAGCTTTTTCTTTGTTTTCTCTGGCTTCTAAACCAAATCCAATTTGGAAAATGAAAATAGAAAATTATCCTGGGGTGGGATACAATTTATTTATGCAGCTCAGCACCTCTACCAATTCTGCCCAACAGTACCCATAAGGCAAAAGTGGTTTGTTCATGCTGAAGAGCTGTGTGACATGCATGTATGTATGTGTGTGCGTGCACCTGGGTGTGCTAAGTCAAGACTGGTAAAGTACAAGAATGTATCCAGCTGTGTGTATGGACCTGAGAAGGTAAGTGATTTACCTTCTGGAAGCCATCCTAGATTAGCACTGCTTTCCCACTGCTCCCCCAAAGCCCCATCATAAGTTTAGTTCTCTCTTCCATGTTCCCATGGAGTAGCACTCAGTTAATGGATACCGGATGCATGAAGGAGGCGGCGCAAAAATCAGAGCTGGCACTGCAAAGCGCATGGGGACAGAGGACAGAGAAGCCACAGAAGTCCACAATCAACTACCTTTCGACATGTATCACGCCTGTATATTTCGGGAATCTCCCCATCCCTTATCATTCTTTGGCTCCCCACCGCCCATCGGGAATCTCCCCATCCCTTATCATTCTTTGGCTCCCCACCGCCCAGCCTTGCCCAAGGTATTTTTAGAACAAAACAACGACAGAATGATTTAAGAAGACGGTGGCAGGAAGAAGGTGGTAATATTAATATTCTGAATAAGGCTGCAAGGAATTTAAGAGCTGGACCTTGCCTGCAAACATTTGTTTCCTGCACATAAACAGGAACACCACACGGAGTCACTGGCGCTTATTTTTAGAAAAAAAATCTAAAAGATGCAAAAAAAAAAAAAGTTGTTTTTGTTTTTTTGTTTTTTTTTTTAAAGTATGGTTTCCTAGGCTAACATTTCTGCCCTAGGGAGCATTCTCAGCTCCTGAGGGTTAGTGTCCTGATAGAGCGCTCTCACAGGCCTACCTGAGCTGGAAAGAACCAGAAGAAAATGTTGCTGTTGTAGGTCTTATTGACAGTGATGTAGCCAGCGTAACTCTTCACATTCGATCCAGGGAAAGGAGGAACCAAGCTCTGTTTTTTTGCTGGTGGGAAAAAAGAATGTACCGGAGGATTAGAGAAATAATATCGAGCTAGCTATCTCTGCCTCATCTCTGGTCTTCTCCCTCTCATGGGCCAGGTCTGGGATGGAGCCAACAGAAAAGCTACCAGGAGACTCGCATAAAGGTACGGACTATAGCAAATTCCAGCTTGCCCTGGCCAGTTCCACATATTCCACATTTACAATGTAGCCAAGGGGCATTTTTAACCTTTTTTTCTTTGGTCCCCAAATATATTTACGAGCTATAATAAGATTTCTTTTTAAGAAAAAAGAAAGAAAATCACTTATCCTCAGCTCCACTCTAAAAAGGAAACCAAAGTGGGGGCACCTGGGTGGCTCAGTTGATTAAGCGCCCGACTTTGACTCAGGTCATGATCTCACAGTTCAGGGGTTCGAGCCCAGCTCAGAGCCTGGAGCCTGCTTCGGATTCTGTGTCTACCTCTCTCTCTCTCTCTCTCTCTCTCTCTGCCCCTCCCCTGCTCACGCTCTGTCACTGTCTCTCTCAGAAATAAACATTAAAAAATAATAATAATAAAATAGAAATAAATAAATAAAAAGGCCAGGGCAGAAGTCACCAAGTCCCAAAAGGTGAGGCGGGTACAAGGAAAACAACATAGCTAAGCAGCTCTCAGCCTCCGGAAAGCCTATATTCTCCACACTCTCCTTATCATGAAAGCAAGGGGCCTGCCACTTCCATTAAGGGAAATAAGCTGACGCATGTGGGGAGTGGGGATGGCTGGGAGGGTAGGGAGAGGCAGGCAGTGAGACGAGGGGTGACCTCATGGCCTCATAGCTACTCACAGGAAACCAAATAAGACAACAGGATAGTTGTAGAGGGCAGAGGTCTGGCTTTTTTATGGCACCAAAGGGACAGGGACAGGGAGGGGGGAAAGAGGGACTGCTCAGATAGCGTGAGGACACCCAGGAGTAAATAATACTAAGAGGGGCTAACACTTTAAAGGCTACAGTACCGAGGGCTTTCCATTATGCAGTAGGTGTAATTATTATCCCCACTTTACAGATGAGCTGAAGCTCAGAGAGGGTGAGTAACTTGCCCAAGGTCACACAGCTAGTAAAGGAGAGCTGGGATTCAAACCTAGCAGTCAGACTGCAGAGTTTGCTCCTTCCCTGACCCTGCTACACTGCTTCTCAACCAGAGAGTTAGTCCCAAAGTAGGGGTGGCACAGCGGGGAAGGGAGAGCAAGCAGTGATTAGGAAAACAGTGGAGGAGAAATGGGACATGGATGGCAGGGGGTAGGGGGAACTGAAGGGGAGTTTAGGTGAAGAAAGATTCCTTAATGCTGACAAAGCAAGTGTCCCCAGTAAAAACTAATGATTGAAGAAAAGCTATTTATGTCTGACACATATTAAGTAGGAGACTGGTTAGAGAGAAGAGCAGGTCAGGAAGTTTAGTCCTTCACACACACCACCCACTAAAGATGCCTTCAGCAGGGTGCTGGAGCCCATAGGCTCTCAAGCTCTTAGCATCTCTTCCCACCTTAGCATTAGCAACATCACCACTAGCAGGCAACAAGCCATGGTAAGAATGTCTATATGCGCAGATCAGTGTGCAAATCAGGACCCCGGCCCCACAGAGCTGCTTGTGACACTTACCAGCACACCCTGGCATCGGGGCTGCAAGTTCCTCTTTTAAAATGAACCTGCCTCCTGGAAGGGAAACTCTCATCTAGACAGCACTGTTCCCTTTCCTTCGTACTTTGCTGATCCTTACGCTGCTACTGACCGTCTCTGTGGTCCCTGGGCAGTCACTTGACCTGTCTGTGCTTCAGTTTCTCATCTACGGAAGGTGGATGACTTCACATGTCAATGAGAATAAGGGTCCATGCATGTACAACCTTTAGAAAAGAAGCTGGCTCGTAGGGAGCACAGCTATTGTTACCTGTGAAATGCACCTGCTGATTAGGAACAAGTAGCATCTGGGAGCAGAGGAGATGGTGGGATAAAGGCAGGGTCTCAAGAGCAGTTTCTGAAGGGTCCTGCTAGGCTGGTACCATAGGAAGAACATGGGTAGACCCAGGTTTGCGATTCTGACCAGGCCCCCTGGCAAGTTGCCTTATCTCTCTGAGCCTCTCTTTCCTCTTGTGCAAGATGTGGATACCAATTCCCCCACCCTGGGCTTTCTGTGGGGATCAAACTCAGCACACGGAGTTGCATCTAAAATAAGGGCTCGGGCAAAGGAAGCGAAGATCATCACTGGCTTGTGGGCCACCCCACGTGCTGTCTAGAAAACTCTGCCTTTTTCTGGCGGCGTCTGGTTCCCCCAGGGAAGATTGCTTAACCCAATCCAGCTTCTCCAGCTCTTCCCATGCTCTTCTCAAAAAGACCTATCCCTTGCTGCCAGAAAAAAAAAAAAAAAAAAAAAAAAAAAAAAAGAAAGGGAGAGGAGCATCTCAAGCAAAGGAAAAGGGGGATGTTTAGGGAAAGTGGTGATTGCCAGCCTACACCCTTCCCTCCAGCAGCCTTGCCTCCACCCCACCCCACTTTGCTTCCGCTCTCAATTAGCCCAAAGAAGGCTGACCCTCCAGGGCTGGGCAGCCTTTCAAAACTTTTTTTTTTTCTGTTTAAAAAATTGAGATATATTGGACAAGGAACATTATATGAGTTTCAGATGTACAACCTAACAATTTGATGTTTGCATATACTGCAAAATGGTCACCACAACATCTAGGAAACACCCATCACCGTACGTAGTTACAATTTTTTCTTCTGGTGATGAGAACTTTCAAGATCGATTCTCTTAGCAACTTTCAAATATGCAATATGATATTACTAACTGTAGTCACTCTGCTATATATCATATCCCCAGACTTCTTTTGTAACTGGAATGTGGTACCGAAAACACTTCTGACATATTTTCCCCCAAACTATCAATCTTCTCAGAATCAGAGAACCCCCAAAAAGGTGGATAGAGACCTGAAGGTAGAAGGGTTAGGAATAAATGAGATGTGACTCCCAGCGAGGTATGTGAGCAGCAGGGATTCGAGAAAGAAGACAGAGAAAAATGAGAAAGGTCGAAGAAGAATGAGAAAAGAAAATATGTAATAGAAAGGAGCTGGAGGGAATGGAATATGGGAGAGAGATGATTGAATCAATCTATCTCTCTGAGGCCAGCACAGCACAAGGTCTGCTGGCCTGCTCTGACAATGACTCCGATGTTCCCCCAGCCCTCCTTTTCTGAAGTTCCAAAGTTGTTTCTCTGCTACCTTCTACCTCCCCAGGTACATTTCCTGCCTTGCCCTGAAGATCAGGGGCTACTGGAAAGCAGGGAAATTGTCTTGTCTTCGTACCCACAGGTACAGCTGATTTACGCACTGGCAATGCACTAGGATTAGCGTATTTCTACAAAATCCTCCTAAAGAAGGCAGGCCTTATTAAGGTCTTAAGAATTTAGAAGGACTTTTTCTGGCTCACTAAAAAGTGTTTCACCCTATTTCAATTCTTAAATTTCCTTTAACGAAGTCACGGTAAAATAATTAAAAGCTCTTTCAACTAAAATGATATTTTGTATTTTCAAATGTTCGGTTCATCCTTCCAGAGTCCACCAATGGAATGTGGAAAATAAACTCCCAAGATGTAGGGGTTTCTTACTTCCTGGAACCATGACTCACAATTCAAATGTTCAAAACAGTTTTTAAAAAAAGGAAAAGGTTTTCTTTGAAGTGATTTCACTTCCTCCTTATTATTCACTGCAGTTACCAATGTTTATGATGTTAACACTTTGAAAAAGATTGGATTGTGACCAAAGAAGGACTTGAAGCAGCTAATCAGGGTGCACTTCACATTTACAAAGTCTTCAGTCATCAACAGTACTGCACAAGACACGGCCAGACCGTAAGTGATAATAAAATGACACCTAATAACAAAATAGTCTTTAAAGTTCGTGAAAAGGCAGTGTTTGTAAATATTTAAAAATTTGCCTCCTTTATTCATTTTGTTTCAAGGGTTTATTCTAGCTGCAGAGAAAGTAAACGTGCAATTACAATTACACAAAACTAAGCCAGCTAATTGGGAGATTAAAAAATAAAAACGCCCTTGTCTTTTTGTGAATTACTGTTTATCTCAAGAACGTTCCATTGCGATACTAAGACTCATGCGCCTAAGGTTTTGACAGACTCAATAAACAAAAGGGATTTAGGGGAATGAGCTGACCATCTGTCCAGAGCTTCCTGAACTTTCAGTAAAGCGGATGAATAAAATTATCCTTAATTATGTTATCAGGGCTGTATGTGAATACCCAGATGTACCAGAATTTGGATCAGCCACTCAGAATTCCATTCAAAGATTTTGACTGCGTAACAGAACTTTAGAAAGTGACATTACATCAGTTTTACTACTAGGGCAGAAGATGAAAACTACCTCCCTCAGAAACCTTCCTTGCTACTGCTGATGACCGCAACAGTGAAATGTTTGTAAACAAGGAATACAGGAGTGGTAGGGACGTGGACAGTCTCTCAGATGGATTTCTCTGTGTGTTCACTTGGTTCCTCCAAGATGTATGAAACAGACACACCACCACGCGTCGCTTGCACTAAATGCCTTTGTTGAAACTGTTTTCCTCACTCAGTATACACAGGTCCTTTCCTAGTTTGGATCTAGTCACATAGCACAGTGGTTCATACCTTGGGTTCTGGAGCCAGCAAAGATAGGTTTTAATGCCACCTCTGCCACTTACTATCATTAAATGGCTCTGAGCAAGATACTTAATTCCTCTGGGCCTCAGTTTCCTGATCTATAAAATGGGAACAATAATTATGCAGTCTTCATTACCATTGCTCTGAGAGTTAAATAAGCTAATGTGTGTGTAAAACCCATGTCTGGCATACATTCAGGCTTAAAATTTAAATTCTGCAAGTATTTATTATATATGCCTATTACATATAGAAACTGTGCTATGTGTTGGGAATATAGTTATTAAATATTAGGATTTGTTATTTTTCTTACTACACTATTGCTATTTTCTGGACTCTACCAACCCATAGGATAGCTTCCTTCTCAAAATTTCCAACGTGCCTACCTCAAATGTGACACGTTAGTATTTTAGTATTCACTGCCTTATTCCTTAATTGGTTTCATGTGTGTGCATCTGGTCACTCCAGAAGAGCACCAGGTTCTAAAACAAAGGGAAACAAATTAGAGCAGGCAGATCCCAGAGCAGAAGTCAGAAAATCTGGGTCTTAAATACATCTCTGGTCCTATTACCTGCATATCCTTGGGCAAGTCATGTAACGTTTTGGGAGTCTCAAATTCCTTCTGTGTGGATTGGTAGGGTTGGTTATGAGTATTCAATGCCATTTCAGCTCTAACTAAGTGATTTGGTTTGATTTGTTGTTAATGAGCATAATCTAAGCCATCAGTACCCACTTACTAAAGAAGCCCAAATGAATGCATGCGATCCGTTTTTGTAAAGTTGGATGATATTTTGCCTCTTCGTATATGTCTAGTGATATGAGCCTGTACCATCGGAATACCATCTTCTCATGACTTTTCTACATCAAGAACAAAACGAGTCTTTTTAAAAAAAAGGAATGACTGCATTCTCTGACTACATTGTCGCTGGCTACATCATCAAATGTACACAGGGGCACCTGGGTGGCTCGGTCAGCTAAGCATCTGACTCTTGGTTTCGGTTCAGGTCACGATCTCACGATTCGTGACTTCGAGCCCCACATCAGGCTCTGCGCTGATGATGCGTAGCCTGCTCGGGATTCTCTCTCTCCCTCTCTTTCTCTGTCCCTTCCTGGCTCTCTCTCTCTCTCTCTCTCAAAATAAATTAATAAATTCTAAGCAAATGTACACTAATATACACTGACGACATTATCCAAGTTTTCCACCTCTTCTCAGTTAAGAGATGGTAAAACATGGAGTCGACGTGTACGTCAGAAAAAAGACACATGACCAGGACTCCAGTGCACCCCCAAGATACAAGAACGTTTTGGTTTTAAACCAAACAAAACCCAAAACAATAATACCCTGTTAGCTATGAGAGTATTTTGAATGAAGAAGCGTTGCTTTATTTTTAACCTTCTTTGTGGAGTACATAGATTTATTTTTGATCTTGAAAATGATTATTTCCCTCAAATTTCCAGCATCACTTCCACATCCCCCTGCTGTCTACCAACCTAGCAGCCTCACAGCCATGAACTTGGTTGTCCTGCCTGTGATTCGAGAGCAGTCAGTCCTCCAAAGCAAACACCAACGTCTCCATCTATGGGCCAGCTTCCCCATCTTTCATCTAAAGAGAGTGCTCCTGAAATAGTCCCCCATCCCAATCAACTGTCCCCTCTTCCCAATCATTTCTATCAGCAAATACATGGTCTCCTGCTCTCTCTCTCTCTCTCTTTTTTTTAAAATATGAAATTTATTGTTAAATTGGTTTCCATACAACACCCAGTACTCATCCCAATAGGTGCCCTCCTCAATGCCCATCACCCACTTTCCCCTCCCTCCCACCCCCATCAACCCTCAGTTTGTTCTCAGTTTTTTCCCAATATATAAAGTTTATTGTCAAATTGGTTTCCATACAACACCCAGTGTTCATCCAAAAGGTGCCCTCCTCAATACCCATCACCCACCCTCTCCTCCCTCCCACCTCCCATCAACCCTCAGTTTATTCTCAGTTTTTAAGAGTCTCTTATGGTTTAAAGACCCTTCCTGGTCCCACAGCTCCCTCCAGCCACTACCCCATTTCTCTGATTCCTTTTACAAACAACACCTGAAAACAGCTGCCTATATACTATTTTATAGTTCAGGAACCCACTGATGTCCAGAAAGATTAAGTAGTGTTATCTACCCAGTGATTTACCTAAACAGAAGGAAGCATTAAGAACAGAGGCAGGTCATAAATTCTAGTCTCCGATGATGCCCAATAACACATTTTTCCTATTAATAATAATTATTGGAAACCCCACAATTTCCAAATAAAAAGTGATTTACAAACACTAATATTTAGAGAGCAATGTACAGGTTATAGAGCTTTCATGTGCATTTTCTCATCTGATTCTTATAACATCCCTGTGACTTAAGTGGTTGTGACTCCATGTTGTTAATGAGGACACCGAGGTCTAGAATGTTTGAGTAACTTGCCGTGCAGAGGGGCCCAACAGTGTGCCTGTGGTCATAGACTCCGGAGGGAGGCTGTCTGGGTGTGAATCCTGCACCTACCAGCTGTGACTCTCCAAGTAACTTTAAAAAAATTTTTTTAGTTTATTCTATTTTTTAATTTTTTTAAATGTTTTTATTTATTTTTGAGAGAGAGAGAGAGAGACAGAGTGAGTGGGGGAGGAGTGGAGAGAGAGAGGGAGACACAGAAGCCAAAGCAGGGTCCAGGCTCTGAACTGTCAGCACAGAGCCCAGCGCAGGGCTCAAACTCACGAACTGTGAGATCATGACCTGAGCTGAAGTCAGACGCCTAACTGACTGAGTTACCCAGGCGCCCCTATTTATCTATTTTGAGACAGAGAGAGAGAGACAGAGCAAGCAAATAAGAGAGGGCTAGACAGAGGCAGAGAGAGAGAATACCAAGCAGGCTCTGTGTTGTCAGTGCAGAGCCTGATGTGGGGCTCGAACTCACAAACAGTGAGGTCATGGCCTGAGCCTCAATTAAGAGTCGGATGCTTAACTGAAGAAGCCACCCAGGTGCCCCCAACTCTGGCAAGTAACTCGTTCTGCTTTAGTGTTCTTAGATGTGAAATGGGTACACCTGCCTGGGTTGTTAAGATGCTGACGTGAGTTTACGTAGAATCCTCGGAACCAGTATGTGTAGTAAGTTCTAAGGTTAGTATTTATTATTGCCCAGCTGGGGACAGGCACTATGCTAGTTTTATAAATAGAAATGTAGGTACTCGACCACCAGATAATCTGTCCCTGCCAAACTCTCATTTTAGCTCAAAACTCTGATAATACATGACATCAAATCGTTAATATTTGAAATAAAACAGCTGGGTTAAAAAATACCAGAATGTATTTTGAATCCTGTAAAATAACTGCTAAAAAACAAAATGAAACAAAACCCCAAACTGTTGAAAATACCCCAGTGGTTTTCTGATTTTATTAAACTTACCTTCTTCAAGTTTCCCAGCTTCAATATAGGGAGTAAGAAATAATGGCTCTCCTACGTTTCCCTTATGTGGTACGGAAACCCGAACATTTTTGTATAAGGAGTGAAAGATCCCGCCACCAGGGCTGAACATGAACACGACCACCAAAACAATCGTCTTCCACATGGCACCAACCGGTCTCTCTAGGCCTAGGATGAAAACAAATGAATCCAAAGAGTAAATATTTACCCAGCCCTTTTACATACAAGACATTCATTTATTTCATTAAAAAAAAAAATGTATATTGTAAAATAAATGAATAAATATTCTGTGTAAAGGCCCGGGGCTATTCAAGGATTCACAATCTAACTAAAGAAACAATTTATATTTCTAAAACTGTGGTCTGAAAAGTAAACTCAATGCAGGATCAGATAAAACTTCAAGACAACAAGGACTCTGTAACTTATCACCAAATGTGTGGTAGAGATGCTTACCTACCACGGGAAGGCACAGGACTGAGAACATATCTCTGGCCAAGAGAACCTAGGAAGGCCTTAACAAGATTAGGTGTGAAGGAAGGGTGGGTGGAACCCAGATGGGCAGGAGAAACGGAGAAAGCATCACTTATGGGGGACAGCTTGAGCAAAAGTGAGACTTCAGCTGTCCATGGGCACTTGGGCAGAGAAATTTAAAATAAAATAAAAATATAAAATAAAATAAATAATAAAATAATATATGAAATAATAATAATAATAAAATAAAAAGTAAAAATAAAATAAACCAAGTGGATTTCTGCTTGCCTCTTCTGTCTCTTACAAATCACAAACTTTGCATTCAAGAACAAAAAAGAAAGAAGGGAAGGTCCTACAACTATCTTCAGGTCCCTGCCCTTATTTGCTAGCTGATAAACTTAAGAGCTATGCCTCAACCTTTGTGAACAGTTTTTCAAAGGTCTTCAAATCTGATGCTTGCTTAGACTAGTCACCTCGGCTGATAATAGGAGTGACTTAAAGTTGGCGATTTCCCTAAATTTGTAAATAAATATGTAATTTGTATTTTCAATGGGCTTCCCCATGTATTTTTAGCTGATTTGAATATCCTAATAACTCAACCAGGAAATCAAAGATTAATGGCACTAATGTTAGACAAGGAAGTGTTGATTCCTTGGATAAGGAATGCCGCAGCCAAGAACATGGTAAACCCAGTCAAGGCCAAGACCCGGCACAAGGTGAGTCAGGGGCAGATGCAGGGTCAGATCTCATCTTTTTCTAAAATTGTGATGTTTTGTTCATCGTGGATTTTCTTGCATTAATTTTTATTTTAAATAAAATTAATTTTTTTTAAAAATTTTTAAATAAAATTAAATTTTTAATTTTTAAATAAAATTAAATAAAATTAAATAAAATACTATTTATCATGATTATCGAGTTTTTTGGCACTCTCTTACATTTTATACCCTAGTCAAGTGCCTCACTTACTTCACCTTAATCCTTAACGCTAAGAATTAGGATCTTCCATCAGTGCTGTTACATTACTCGGCACCTACTACCATTTAAGCAAGATCCGAATTCTTAGCTCTAAAGTCTAAATAGAGTACATGAAACTAATGAATACTTTACTCACTTAGGTTTCTGGATGTAAAAATAAATATACAATTATGCAAATATAATGCCTGCTTCGGACTGTTCAGTGCCTTAAAATACCACGCCATTAAAACATCTTAAAAACATGAAATGTATAAAAATCTATTACCACAGGCTTGTCGCAACCCGAGTTAGCATAAAATGAAAATACTGTTTGTAGCAAATTTTAGAAGCTTTTCAGACACATTTCCCCAATAAGATAAACATTTATAATTATAATGTGATCAAATATATAATTCTTGTCAAGTCTTTCATGGTTAACTGAATAGAATTCCCCATGCTTCATGTAAACAAGCCCAACCAAATACAATATGCAGCTAAAAACTGGCCTTGCCTATTATGGACTATCATAAGGAACAAAATGAATTTAAAAACTGAAGTTAGTCCCAAGAAGCCCAAGGTACTGACCACTATGGCACTAAATTAATTATGTGAACTTGTTTTAATACTGTAGCTACTTTCAAGGAATACTTGAAATCAACAATCTTACTCTCCAACTGGTTCGGGGGAAAAAAAAAGAAGATCTGTGGAATTAAAAAAAATACTGGAAAAAGCTCTTCCAGTAAGAGGTTTTTTTCCTGGCGGCAGAAGTAAGGAACTAATCACACCATCTAATTTCTCAATCTTCCTGCTGCAAACTTCCAGCTCCCTTTAATGGAAGTCATTAATATTTAAATAACCAGGGTAGTTACAACACCTCCCTTGAAAGCAGATGTTGACTCAGAGATGTTAAAAAAGGGAAGAGGTAAAACTCGTCTTGTTTTAACTGACATAAATCTAATACATAAAAGTGAGAGTTCGGTCAATTTAGTAGATCTCATTAACATTTAATCAAATAACTGTTAGAGTCATGGTTTCTCACGGAGGTGAATTAAAGCAACAACATACTTCATTGCCTAAGTCTCATCTAACTGCCCGAATTCTTGAACTCTGCTTGGCCGTCATGTCTCCTAATGAAAACGAAGGCTATTATCACGAACAAGGAAGTGTTGTTTTCTTCTGAAATCCTTCTCAAATGTTTTTGTTTACACTAAATCAGCCTGAATCTTTTAACGTATTGAACGTTTACTGAGTCCTTTCTAAACAAAACATCCTCTACTAGAAGCAATTGCCTAAAGAACTGGAGGGCTGA
>NW_024412391.1:42190829-42218296 GCF_014898765.1 Herpailurus yagouaroundi | reverse complement strand
GAAAAAAATAGTTTTCGGCTTTGCTTTTTTGATAAGAGAAAGTGAAACAGCTGATAGATGTGGCAAAAAAAAAAAAAAAATGCTTGTTCCTCATTCTTTGGTACTACCTGGTTATGACCTCTTGTGTTTCCCAGGAATAAGTGTTCTGTTTGCTCTTCTGGAATGCACTCTTCTTTCTCTAACATTCTATGGAGGTCTGTCTTGATCTCCTAGAACCACAGAACCTCAAGACTCAAAGTAAACTTTCTCTTTGGTAAATTAGAAGGCTCTGCATAAATGTGAGGGGCTGTTATAATAATAATTACAATTATTATATAGTATTTAATGCCCCCCGGGATAGAATCCATAACAAATGTGCATGCGATTGGTATCAGCAAATATTTGTTGAAGTGATGTGTCTAAATAATGAGTCATGGTATTTTAGACAGATGTGAGATATTAGATATTCGTGTGGACCAATTCTTTCATCTTGGAGACTAGAAAACTGGAGCCAGAGAAGTACATAAGTGACCTCCTTAAGATTACACCACTGGTGAGTAGTAGGGCCAAGACTTAAAGCTAGGATTTATTTGTGGCTCTACATCCAACCTGTTTTCCACACTTCCAAATTTGGTTACAATTACATTCAGATATTCTGTTCTTGTCTCAATAGACAATTCACAGCCTGTAACAGTCGTAAAAAAAAAATAACAAACGAACAAACAGAAACATAAATAAGTGAATCTTCCTAGAGAAATTTGATTTTTAGAAAAACTGACACATTCAGCTTCTGCCAACTCATTCACTGACCATTTGGCAAGACAGTGACTTCTCTGGGCCCCAGTCGCTATGTTAAAACCGATGGTTACCTTTCCAGGAACTTTGAGAGCTAGTTGTTCAACAAAGGCATTGTTAAAGATTAAACTATGAAAACTTACCATTAAATAGGTTTTATTGAAAGATGTAATAAATACTCAAAACTCATCACTGCATAACTATTGACTACATTTTACCATGACTCGGGGTTATGGTTTTTGTATTTGGTGGACGGATTACATAACGGTTGGTTACAGTGCATTTCTTTCCAGCTCTGTGTTCAGGAACATCTTGTTGGTATTGTGAAATCAGCCATAGTGGGAGTATTTACACCACAGAAATCAGCAAACAGCACAAATCAGGGCTTTACCCCCACTCCCCCAGAAATCCAGTCGTTAAGCATTTACCCACACGTGTTGGTCTCATGTTCCTAATTTGAAAAATGAGCTGGAAACTACTTTCCATCAACTCACGCTCCAATTCCAATCGAAGTGATTGGCAGAAGGGGCGCCTGGGTGGTTCAGTCAGGTGAGCATACGACTTTCGCTCAGGTGGTAATCTCGAGGTTGGTGAGTTCAAGCCCCACATTGGGCTTGCTGTGGTCAGCCTGTCAGCGCAGAGCCTGCTTTGAATCCTCTGTCCCCCTCTCTCTGCCCCTCCCCTGCTTATGTTCACCCAAAAATAAATAAACAAAAGAAAAAAAAAAAAAAAGAAATGATCAGCAGAAGAGACAAAAGGGAAAAATCCTGCCAAGTTTTCCTCTGTGTTTGGAAGCAACCACTAACACGGTCAGATATGCAAGGCTTCTAGAAAAGAAATCTGAAAAAAAACATTGGAAACTGTGTGTTCTACCAATGGAAAAGGAATCAAAAACAAAAACTCCAGAATGAGGACAAAGAAAGCAAATGTGTCAGGCAGCCCTCTACTCTCTTCTCTCCTCCCCAAGTCCCTCTTTTGATATGTAGATTATTCTAATCAAAGGATGGAAATAAATGGTATAGCTCCAATAGACCAGCTGTTTAGATTCCCCTTACCTATTTAACTGGCTCCCAACATAATACAAACATTCCCTAAAACAAACTAATAAAACAGGCCACCTAGTGACAGACATTTCCATGAAATCTGTAGTAAAAAAAGGGTATACAAGAAAGTGGTTCCTCTACTTGAAAAAGATTTTTTTTTTAATGTTTATTATTTGTGTGGGAGAGAGAGAGAGAGAGAGAGAGAGAGAGAGAGAGAGACAGAGCATGAGCTGGGCAGGGGCAGAGAGAGAGCAGGCTCCGGGTTCTGAGCTATCAGCACGGAGCCCGACACGGGGGCTCAGACTCACAAACCGCGAGTGAGATCATGACCTGAGCCAAAGCTGGAGACTTAACCAACTGAGCCACTCAGACGCCCCTCTACTTTAAAAAGATTTAAGCACATCTTGGGGCGCCTGGGTGGCGCAGTCGGTTAAGCGTCCGACTTCAGCCAGGCCACGATCTCGCGGTCCGCGAGTTCGAGCCCCGCGTCGGGCTCTGGGCTGATGGCTCAGAGCCTGGAGCCTGTTTCCGATTCTCTGTCTCCCTCTCTCTCTGCCCCTCCCCCGTTCATGCTCTGTCTCTCTCTGTCCCAAAAATAAATAAATGTTGAAAAAAAAATAAATAAAAAGATTTAAGCACATCTCAAGATTATTCAAGCATATCCAAAGCACCTGAATCCTGTAACAAAGAGTTCTTGTGCAACCCTCAACTTAAATACCAACCCAAATCCCAAATCTAGCTCTTTTGCTAAAGGATTTCCATGCAAACAAATGGTTTATGTGTATAAACAAACAAACCTTTATCTAAATAAACAAACTTTTTAATAAATAAACCTTTATTTTTAGCGATCCACTCCTCACTTTCCTCAAGACATCATTTTAATTTCTGAAATTGATATTTGAAGCTCTCTTTTCCCAGAAAAGACATAGCACACGGCACGCAAGGTGAGAGGTGATAGGCAACTTTCTGTTGAGGGGGCACTGAGAACATGCCTATCTTCTTTTCACAGCACCCCACCCCCACCTCCACCCCCAGGGCATCAGGCAGGAGCGTCTCCTCTTGCTAATGACTTAGTCATTCCCATCTCTGCCATCATACATTTGGACTCACAAGAAAGGAAGATAAATTTGAGTTATGTGGCAGGTGGAGGATGAAAAGAATCAGGAAGAGGAGAAAATCATATCTGACACAATAGAAAGGAGCTTTACCGTGAAGTCTCACTCCAGCCAGAAGGAAAAGTTGAGTGGGGGTGGCAAGTAAGAAAGCAGACATGTCCCAAAATGTTAATAACAGTTTTGAAATAGAAAGACATCCTCATGATCAAAGGCCTCATCATAACAATACCAATCATAGCTACTAATAGTTGGACATTCTATATGTACAAGCAGATGTGCTAATTGCTTTATATTTTTATTTCTCACCTTTGGGGGGCAGGTACTATTATCATCCCGTTTTAGAGATGAGAGACTGATCCTTAGAGAATGTAAGTTATTGGCCCAAGTTCACACCACTAAGTGGTAAATCAAGGAGTTAAGGCCAATCCCAATTAGTTGGCAAAGACTATTCTATAGTCACAACACCAGCATCTCGTAAGATGTGCTATGTGGGCCAGAGTCCCTCCTCCCTTTTCAGGTAAATTTGGAAATATGACATATTATATCCCTGCAGAATAAAATTATTATGTTGCTAAGAATTTCTGGTGTAAATAAATCTGTTAAATCTTAGCCCAGTATTTCCCAAACCAATCAATTTTTGATCAGGAAATCCTTTTTATTTGGGGGCAATATCTTAAAAAAATTATGTAACACACTCTGTGGTCTTTATTCAACAAAACATGCTAGAGGAACATCTATATCTTAGGCCCTTCCTGCTCCAAATGACCTCAGAAAAGCGTTTGGGCTAACACTTCAGTTATGGTCAGGAAACATCTCTGGGTGGAACCAGCCTTGCAAATAAGTCTGTTTGTTGTTTGTTGATGGGAGTACAGTGAATGAAGGAGAAAGTGGCAAGCACATGATGAGTTCAGAGGGCGGTCAGGGCCAAAATATGTAGAGTTTTAGCCGTATTCATATTCATTAACATTAGGGAGTAATATGGTCTAATCAGAATTGCGAAACGTGAAATGATCACTCTGGCTGCCACCTAGCAAGTGGACGATAGGAGAGAAAGGATGGAACCAGGATACCGATTAGGAGGCTCATGTAATACCCCAGGAGAGATGGGAGAGGCTGGGGCCAGAGAGTAGCGTGGCGGTGGTGAAAAATGTGAGCTGCATTTTGTAAGGAAATCCACTGCCATTTATGAATAGACTAGATAAAGTGGCCGAGGGAAAGAAAAGAAGCAAGGATGACTCCTAAGCTCTTCTTCTGCCCAGAGCAATTTCATGGATTGTTACCAGTTGAATTTTGTTCCCCCAAAAGATATGTTGAAGTGCTAACCCCCAGCACCTCAGAATGTGACCTTATTTGAAAAAAGCGTCTTTGCAGATGTAATCAGTTAAATTAGAATGAGGTCATACCGGATTAGGGGTAGATTTTAATGCAATGTAACTGATGTTTAGCAGAGAAACCCAGAGAGGAGAGTGCCATGCAAATAAATAAATACATACATACATAAATAAATAAATAAGCCAGAGAAGACAGCTATGTGACAGTGGGGTGGGGGCAGAGACTGGAGTGATGCATCCACAAGCCAAGAATCACCAAGGCTTTTGCTGGCAAACACCAAAAGCAAGAGTCAGAGAAGGGTCCCCCCCTTCCCCTCCCCTTCTACAAGTTTCAGAGAGAACATGGCCCCAGACTAATTTTGGACGTCTGTATGAAACAATAAATTCTGACGGTGTAAGCCCCACAATTTGTGGCATTTTTTTTTAATAGAAGCCCTAAGAAACTAGTACGTGGATAGTGGGACCAATATCCCACTGGAGGTTGGGAAAACTGTGGAAGGAGTCGTGATGGAGAGGGGTAAAATGTGAGTCATCAACAATAAAATGGGAAAGAGAAGCTACATTGATTTCTTATTAAGATATGTGTGACATTATTAGAAGCCAGGGTTTCCCATAGGATCCTAATTCAGTAAAATATCAATAGATTTTAAAAGGACAAAAAGTTTGGGAAGGTTTGGGTTAAACGAGCTTAAATAGGCTTCCTGGTTCCAGAACATCTCAGAGCCTTTCACTTATTAATGGGCAGCATGTGTTTGTGACACTACTCTTAGGCCCTGAATCCAGAGGTTTACATAAGACATACCCAGATGGAACACTAAGTACTAGGTTGAATAATTTTTCAAGCCCCCACTTAGCTATTATCAAACAGGAAAGCTGGAATTTGAAGCCAGATCTAAGTGATCTCAAAGTCCATGTATTTTCCATATGTCACTGTGTAAATCACACAATATAAGAAAACCTGCTTCGGGGCACCTGGGTGGCTCAGTCGGTTAAGTGTCCGACTTCGGCTCAGGTCATGATCTCGCGGTCCGTGGGTTCGAGCCCTGCATCGGGCTCAGTGCTGACAGCTCAGAGCCTGGAGCCTGTTTCAGATTCTGTGTCTCCCTCTTTCTCTGACCCTCCCCTGTTCATGCTCTCTCTCTCTCTGTCTCAAAAATAAATAAATGTTAAAAAAAAAATTAAAAAAAAAAAAGAAAACCTGCTTCAGTGTAGCTTTTGATGAAAGCAGAATTCTGGGTAAACTGGATTATCTCGGCATTTATAAAACTTACAGGTGATAAAATTGCAAGTGATTTAAGGGCATGTTTATCTGCGAAGAAGAAATGGAAGAAGAAATGCTTCCTTCAGTTTTGAAAGTAATTTTGTAGTGGTGGCTGAAGCCCTCAGTCCTTTAGGACTCATGGCTAAAGCACTGTCTTCCAATGAGAAATTCTTTATTTCTCTGATGTAAATTAGACCTATTCCTCTTGGAATCAGTCTCCTTTTTGCTACCTACTGTGACTAAATTTCTCAACTAAAAACTTAAGATACACAGCGTGGCAAATACAAGGTAAGACTGGACACGGTGGATGAGAACATTTTACGTGACGATGGTCCTGGGACATTCTGCAATGTCGTCACCTTCACCAGCACTCCCTGAGGTGGCAAGAAACTCCTCCCTGATTCCAAAAGAGAGACGATTATTATAGAGAATAACCGCCATGTAATACTCCCTTAGTTGAGTCTACTATTTTTCTCATCTCTTTTCCACACGTCGTTTCATTCGGTCTTCAAAGGAGTCAGTGGCTCTTCAACAGAGGCCCACGTTGATGAAGCCATCAGTCAGTAGCAGAGCTGAGGCAGACTCCCAAGTTCACGGGGCCATCCAATCATTCAACAAAGACATACAGTTGACCCTTGAACACCATAAAGGTCATGAGTGTGACCCTTGCACAGCTTAAAACCCGCGCATAATATGGACTCCCTCCATACTCTAATGACTGATAGCCTACTGTCGACTGGAAGCCTCACTAATAACACCAACAGTCAAGTGACACATATTTTGCATGTTGTATGTATTGTAAATTGTGTTATTATAATAAAGAAAGCTAGAGAGAAGAAAATACGAAGGAAAGCATAAGGAAGAGAAAACGCATTTATGTTACTTTACTTATCAAAAAAAATCTGCATCCAAGTGGACCAGTGCAGCTCAAACTGCATATCTTTAGCTCCTACTATGTGTTAGACTCTAATGGAGGCACAGAGAACCAGGGACAAAGCGTCTGCCTTCACAAAGCTTACTTTACGGTGAGAAAGAGCACAAACGGAGCTATTAAGTCCATCAACTGATGAATGGATAAAGAAGATGTGGTATATATCTATACAACGGAATACTACTCGGCGATCAAAAAGAATGAAATCTTGCCATTTGCAGCATCGCGGATGGAACTAGAATGTGTTAGGCTGAGCAAAATGAGTCAGCCATAGAAAGACAAACATATGATTTCACTCATATGCGCAATTTGAGAAGCACAACAGGTGAACGTAGGGGAAGGGAAGGAAAAGTAAGATAAAAGCAGGGAGGGAGACAAACCATAAGAGACTCTTAAATACAGAGAACGAACTGAGGCTTGCTGGAGGGGAGGTGGGAGGGGATGGGCAAATGGGCGATGGGCATTCAGGAGGGCACTTGTCGGGACGAGCACTGGGTGTTCTACGTAAGTGATGAATCACTGGGTTCTGCTTCGGAAACCAATACCACGCTGTATGTTAACTAACTTGAATTTAAATAAATATTTTTTAAAAAAGAAAAGAAAATGAAAGCAGGGTAAAAGTTTCGGGAGTGATGGGTGGAGGAGTGGTATTATTTTATATCGGATGGTCAGGGAGGGCCCCTGTGAGGAGGTGACCTGTGAGCAGATCTGAAGGACATGAGTGACCTCTGGGTGAAGATCCGGGGAGAAGAGAGTTCCTGGCTGGAGATCAGTGATTACAAGGGCCCTATAACAGGAGGCCAAGAGGCCAGAAACTAGTATGGCTGGAATCTGGCGAGTGAAGGGGAAAGGACCAAGGGGGGCCAGGTATCCGATCATTCGGGGTGCTGAAGCCAATATGTGTTTCAGAGGCTCAGTTCTCCCCAGCCCTGAGGCTTCCACCAGTGGTGAGACTGGTCTCATGCCCGCCTCTTGTTCATTCCCAGGACGGCGGGGCGAGAGGTGGAAAGGTTTATCTGATGGATAAATATGGGTAGTAAACTGGGCATGCTGGGCTCAACTCCCGATGTCCTCACAGGGAACTGTGTTCTTCTCTCTGCACCCAGTCTGGACTTGTAAATTGTTGGGCAAATCTGCTCAACCCTGGGCTTCAGCAGTAGGAGGTTTATTTGCCCAGAACTAAGAGTTCCAACCCAACCCAGTTTCGGTAATAAAAATGCTATTTCACTCTCCACCTGCCTTGCTCTTTTGTCTTCTCCATTTCTCCAGAACTCAGGTGAGGGAAAGGAGTTTGCCATTCTGAGCGCTCCCTCAGAGACCCCAGGAGAATGGAAGTTGGGCTTTCTTCTAAGTGTAACAGGCTGGAATTTTTTTCCCACTACACCCCACTGCGAACTTTCCATCATATATATAATTGGAGCAAGGCATCCTTAACAGTATGAGCTTCACACACATATTCAGAATCTGAAGTCACATACACTCTGGCTTGCCCACACCAGCCCTGGAAAGGTATGGGAATTGATCAACTGAAATGATTTTTAAAACTCAAACCAGCCCACATACCTGCATACAGGTAACCAAAGGGCAACAAAGTCATGGACTATAGCAAGAACAAATAAATACAGAACTAAACCTCCTCATTAAGTATTTTAAAATCAAATGTGCATAGTATCCAAAGTGGACACCCTAGAAAAAGCCCACATATTTGTTCATCTGGTCCTTGAGCCATGGAAACACCCTCTATAATTACCCCTATAGTTTCTGAAGGAAAAACAAACAAAAAAAAAACCACAACAACCAAAACACAAAGACAAAAAAACAACATATTTTCACCCTCTTACTTGCTGCTTTCTCACTTTTTTCCACACCATCTTACCCCAGGCATTAATGATCTCCATATACCCAATTCAAAGGTCTTTGTCTCAGTTGCTTTCTCTGACACATTTGTCATTACCACCTTGGTAAATTTGCCATGGCCTTGCCTTTTGTGATGTGTGTTTCAGGGATCTTCTAGAATATTTTCCTTCATGTTTCCCTCTTCCTCTGCCTTGCCCCTAAACGTTAGGTTTCCCAGGAGTGTATCCTTGGTCCATGGCTTATCTTCCTCCACACGTTCTCTCCAGGGTGGGCCCATCACTCCAAGTAGACCTTCCATTGACCCCACTCAAATAACCACTCTTCTCCAAAGCTGCAGACTCACCCACCCAGCTGTCTGCTGAACATTTTCAACCGATGCCCCATGGGCATATTAAACTCAACTTGTCAAAATGGAACCTAACCCTTCTGGGAAGGCACAGTGAATTGAGCACATGTGTTTATTTCTGCTCCCTCATTAAACCACTCTAAAGTGAAAGTGAAGACATTTTTTTTAAAGGTATACATCCCATGGCTGAAGAAAACAGCAAATATGGCTGATTAAAATTTTGTTGCTGTTAGATGGAAAGTGAACAGATAGTCTGCAGAGAGAGAAAGCAGAATATCAATGAGAAACAAGCTAATTCATGTCACAAAACCACAGAAAGGCAAAGGGTAGGTGCCTTCTGTAGAAGGCAAAGCGGGGGGGGGGGGGTGGTGTGGCGCTGAAAACGGAGGGATAGATGAAAATCTGTCACAGTGGGTAGAGCCTCAGATCCCTTGCAGAGGAAGAGACTCATGCTGCAGAATTTATTTATTTGTTCTTTGAGATTTATTCTTTGAGCGATTAAACCATAGAAACTCTAGATTTGAGAATATGAAATACAGTCAAAGCTGGGGAAGAGGTATCCAATTGAAAAATAAGAGAAAATCTACACACTGATATGCCTCTGGTCCTTCAAACACTCATCTTTAAGAAAGCTGGCAGCCAGCACTATATGCCTCTATCCCTCACTCTATTTAGGAGACTAAAGGATTCTTCTCTGGAATACCTGAATCCACCGAAAGATAGATACACACACACACACACACACACACACACACACACACACACACACACATACTAACATGTCCTCCAATAAAATCTCCTGGACCTCATCAATCAATACCAAGGAGCCAGTGGACGGCTGACAAATCCTTTCAACACAACAGAGCTTCCAACCAACAACTTGGTTTCTCCCACTTAATATGAAACTAGAATCAAAGAAGCACTGGAAATTGGAAGAAAGCCTTTGATTTGAAAGAAAAAGCAAAAGAAATTACTTGAAGGAAAAACAAATTACAAGAAACAAAAACACAAAGAGTAGAATGAATAATGCTTCAATATCTATCTATCTATCTATCTATCTATCTATCTATCTATCTAGATATACATCTATCTATCTATCTATCTATCTATCTATCTATTGAAGCATTATATTGATACATCCATCTATCTATACACATATACATCTTTAAGAAGATAGGAGAAGATCTTCCATTCATTAAATAACAGAATACTGCCTTAAAAAGAAATGAAGGACAAGAATATGTTCCTGAAAACCAAAAAGGTGGTAGCAATTTTAAGATTTTGATTAAAGAGTGGGACAATAAAGACACATAAGTCTCCTAGAAAATACCACTAAAAGAGAAAAGGGGGTTAAAAATAGGAGGAAAAAAAGATAATTAAGAGATTGGATCTGGAAGACCAAAAGCCGACTAATGGGAGTTCCAGAAAAAGAAGTAAGACACAATACAGGGGAGGAAATTATGGAAGAGATAACACAAAAATATTTAGCAGAGATATAGACATGCCTCCCAGATATAAAGGGACCCACCAAGTTCCTGGATCAAAGAATGAGAAGACACAGAACACACTCCAGAAATAAAGAGGCTGTCATTAAGCTTCCAGAGAGAGAGAAAGAGATACCACAACAGAGAACCAGGAACCAAGATGGCACTGAGCTTTTCAATGGCAGCTAAAAGATGCTGGGGAAACGTGCCTCCAAAACACGAAGAGGAAAATGATCTTCACATTAGGACTGCACACCCAGCCAAACTATCAAACAAATATAAGGATAAATTAAGAAAATCTTCAGGTGGATATAAGGTTTCCAGAAATGATTCTTAACATACCACTACTCAGGAAGCTACTGGTAGATGGGTTCCACCGAAAGAAGGAAGAAAATCAAGAAAGAGAAAGATGTAAGGTCTCACTCGTAGGGGCGCTAATGCAGAAGAGAAAACCCAGGAGGACAGCTGTGCCTGAAGAGCCACCAGTCCACCAGTGCAGTTTGGAACAGTAAGACCAGTGTTTTGGTTCGTTTTTTCACCTACATACATGAACTATGTGGACAGAAATCATTAGGAACTCAAAAACTACACTTAGTATCGTCTCTAAACATGTCCCTACTTCCCTATTTTTCTGTCTTGGTTAGAAGTACTTTCAAAGTGCTCATGTCTTACATTTTAACCATATACATCAGTTAAGCTGAAAGCCTGATCAAAAGGGGGGGATTGTTAAAAAGAAAACTACAGGCCCACAAGGGCTTCACTTAGGCCAAGTCCCCAAACCAAGGCTTAATACATAGTCTCACTTCGGTTCCAACCTCCCCCAGAAACGCAGTCTTAACCAGTCAGTCAGGTATTTTCTGATGAGTAGCTGTGAGTCTGCCACATGGGAGGGGCCCTCTCTGTCCCCCTTGGGAAGATGAGGTCATCTGCATGATAAGACCCCTTGCTGTACCCCCTACAAGAAAGGTGAAAGATCCTTTTCTTTTGCTAATAACTTTCTTTTTACAACTTCTCAGAAATCCCCTCCACTTTCTAGATGGAATGCTAACCAATTCACAACTTAATAAAGCCAATTAGATCTTTAAAAAAAATTGTTTAGGTTTATTTATTTATTTGGGGGGCAGAGGGGCAGAGAGAGAGGGAGAGAGAGAATCCCAAGCAGGTTCTGCACTGTCAGGACAGAGCCCAACGTGGGGCTCACACTCATGAACTGTGAGATGATGACCTGAACCAAAATCAAGACTTGGTTGCTCAACTGACTGAGCCACCCAGGTGCCCCAGAGCCAATTCTATCTTTTTAAAACAACAAAAAAAAAAGAAAAAAAAAAAAAAAGGAAAGAAAAGAAAAAAATACTCTCAAAGCACTGAAGCTAGAAACCCCAGCTTCTTTCTGGATTTATCTGTCTCCTTGCTGCCTTCTCACAGCCAATCAATCGCCAACTGAATCCCTTAGCTGTTTTTCAAATTTGCCCTCTCCTCATCAGCGCTACTCCCATGTCTTAATCTAGGTCCTTAACATGACTTGCCTGGACCATTGTTAATCTCCACGCTGATTCCTGACCCTGACCTTAACTCCGAGTCTGGTGAATTTCCCCACACTCTTCATTTGCGTTTGTCTTTCTTATTTTGCTGGGCCAAGGGTTTTACACCTTTTCAAACTATATTGCATGGCAATAGATAATGAACACATAGGCAAGATCTCAGCATAAAGTAGGAAGTGGGTAAACAGCAGGATGGAGGAGAAGTCAACAGAGAGCAATTGCAGACAGCCTTGAAGATGTGTTCAGAGCCTCCGTCTTCTAGTGACCAGGTACCGAGGGCTCTACATTTTGAAAAGAATATTATGGCCACAGAGTAAGGATGGATTTAAATGAAAAGACAGAAGGCACAGATACAAGTGTATACACTTTACTGTAATCCAGAGTTAAGATGATGGAGCCTAAACAGGTAAGGGCAGTGGTAATAGTGTGGACAGGGCCGACTTAAACATAATTAGAAGGTAAAATTAGCAGGAGCTTGGGAGAGATGAAATATTATATGTTGAAATAGAACAGAATCTAGGATGATTCCCAGATCTGACTTAAATGGCTGGGCAGATGGTGGTGTCATTAACTAAGAGCTCTCACTACTTGATTCTGCCATGAATTTAACCAGCATTAGTGCATTAATGTGCGTGTGTGTGTGTGTGTGTGTGTATGTGTGTGTAGGGATGAGTGGAAAATCAGACCCCTGAGAAATTGAAAATCAGCCCTGCTGGTAATCACATTACGATGCTCCCAACACAACAGTGACAATGTTTCTGCATGCCCAAGGCCATACTGCAGCTGTAAAATGACTGTCAATCCTTTCTTCTGGGTAGTTACTGCTCTCTTAGCCCTGTGTCCCCCAGCCCCCCTTTGTTCCTCCACCTCCTGAACCAAGACCTCTGAGACAGTCATTTGCTAACTGCCTTGAATGCCTCCCACCCCCGCTTCCCTGATCCCTCCCTTGCCTCACTCGGCCCAAGGCCAAACCTTTCAGAAGCCTCTCCCTCTATCCCAACCTCTTCGTGATCCGTTCTCCTTTGCTGCAGGTAAGCAAATACAACTAATTTTGTGTCCTTATAAATGAAGTTAGAGAAACCATAAAATCGAGAAGGAAGAGACCATAAAGGTAGAACCTAAGCGGGCAGCTGAGGGCTCTGTATATTATTCTGTGACAAGAAAGCAAGCATCTGCCACAATTCCTGAATATACAATGTTCGATTATGAAATTTTTCAGAAAAGCTGAAACAATTTTACAACTTTAGGTAGGTGTACCCTACCTAAATTCCGTTGTCATTCAACTGGTATTGATTTAATGCCTTCTATTTGCCTGGAGCTATGCTTACCTGTAAAGGCATAAAAGCCAGAGTAACGTTAGGGAACAAGGAAGGGTTTGATTTGACAGGAGCAGAGTTTGTGAAGGGGTCAGGTGACTTTGGTCTGCGCGGTTACGTTGGGAGTCACATGGAGGACACTGAATTTCATGGCAGGAAGTTTATACTTCATCCTGGCTGCAGTCAGGAGCCATTGAAGGCATTTAAGGAGGGGAGTGTCTTGTGCTTTAGAAAGCTCATTCTCGGGGCACCTGGGTGGCTCAGTTGGTTGAGCATCCAACTCTAGATCTAGGCTCAGGTCTTGACCTCAGGGTTGTGAGTTTGAGTTCCGAGTTGAGCCCCACATTGAGCTCCGCACTGGGTGCGGAGTCTACTTAAAAAAAAAAAAAAAGCTCATTCTAGCATCAGTGTTAGGCTGGAGTGGAGAGGACCTAAAGTCTGAGAGCTAAGTTAAAGGTCTTCACACATGTCCTGGGACACGTAAAGTCATTAAACTGTGAACAGAATGGATTGCGGAGAGAGAAAAAGGAGAATCAAACCATATAATTACACAAAGATACGTCTAGGCATCTTTTTGAAAGATAAGTAATAGGATATTGAATCCCAAAAGGGAAAGGTCCAGGATACCTACATACATCTTTTGGCCTGGAAATAACCCCAATAATTTGAAAGCAGCCACAAATTAGAATCGGACTACGGAGAAAAGGTTAAGAGATAAGACCCAAGGATATTGGAAATATGCTAAGAATTTGCTTTTTCAGGCCAATAGATCTAAGGACCTAAAAAGTTATCCCCTCCCCTCCTTATTTTATTCCCCGGGTTCTGGTTTAAAGCAATGAAAGAAAAGCATGTGGTTTCACATACAATGCTATACCTGCAGTATCTCCAAGGGAGAGGAATCTCAGTAATCTGGGTTCAGTTCAGTTACGCTTAGCATTTGGGCCTTATGACAAAGCACTTGATCACTGTCTTGATGAATTCAATCCGTTATGGCTTAAATCTTTGAACTTGCAAATATATAGCATAAAAGTATAAACTCCATTCCTGGTTCTGGCCAAGAAGGTACAGTTTTCAGCATTCTGTCCAGCTTACCCTCTCCCAAGTCTATATAGATATTAATGAGTCATTTTTCCAAAAGTACCTTCCTAATTATGAGAAACCTCCCTACATCAGTTCTTTTAAATGTTCTTAGTTCTGTCCATGAAAACCCCACATTATTAAACCCCTGGGAATGCTAAACTGAAATAATCACGTTTGCTCTTTAAAATGAACTTACATTTGGGGCACCTAGGCGGCTCAGTCAGGTAAGCGTCTGACTTTTGTTTTCAGCTCAGGTCCTGATCTCACGGTTGGTGGGTTTCAGCACTGTGTTGGGCTCTACGCTGACAGAGTGAAGCCCATCTGGGATTCTCTCTCTCCCTCTCTCTCTCTCTCTCTCTCTCTGTCCTTCCCTTGCTCGTGCACACACACACACACACACACTCTCTCAAAATAAATCATTAAACTTTAAAAAAATGAACTATACTTCTTAAGAATGGGCCATTTCCTTGGGAATTTCGGTGCTAATAAAGGAGTACCCAATGTTATCTGAGGCAGTAACTAAGCTCTCCTCTTACTATCTTGATTCGGTGCATACCAGCGTGGTATTCAACACTCAGTCTTCCCTCTGACAAATCATATGCCTTCCGAAACAAAAACAAAGTCATTAGCAAATACTGTCATGCTGTTTGCTTCTTGTTTTTCTTTTCTCAAGGGGAGTGAACTGGTAAGCCCTGCAGACTTTCCAGATAACTCTTCTAAGTCATTTGAAGTACCTGTCAGTCAAAACCCACTTATTTCTCGGACTATAAAGTCAGCGCAGGAGAACCCCCCACTATAAACTGGTTTATAAGATGGACTCATATATATTGTGAGACCAATTTTGCCCCTCCAAAAAAAAAAAAAAAAAAAAGAATGCAACAGCTTCTTGCTAAGAACACTTTCATTACAATACAAAGGGTTTCCACTGGACTTAGATTAACCTGGAGTACAAATCTAGAAAGCCCCATCAGCCAAAGGGTCTTGACAACTGTACAGACTTTCACATGCCAACAAAGCCAGCGTGATCCACTTTACCAAAAGTGTAAAAGTTCCTATTTGGAACAACTTTCTTTCTTAAAAGTTATTTTTCAAGTTAGCAAAATACATTCTAGTTAGATGGTTTTTTTCTTCTTCTTTACATCTCTTTTTACTCATCTCACACCCAAAATAGTAAAAAGTTAGTTGTACATTTAAGTGGAGGAGAAAAAAATAAGTGTCTTTAAAATGGGGAGACTGAGGCTTAATAAACTTGAAACCTTTGCTCAAGGTCACCAACTAACAAAACGCATCGGTGGGATTAAATCCAAAATTTACCAAAGCCTATTTTTTCCCATGAAGCGAAGCTGTCCTCAAAGGTACTGGATGCTTCCCACTGGCTTCTAGGAACTTCCCTGCAAGTACTGAATGCACTTGGCCAGGAGCTCGTCCAGCTGTCCTATGCCCCTGGTTTTCTCCTAATCCTATAGTCCATGTCTTTCCCCTGCTTTCCTTCCCTCTATCAGGCTAAATCTCCTTTTGTGGGATGCTCAGATCAAAGGCATTTCCCTCTTCCAAAGCACCCACGAAATCAAAACATCCCAAAGAGACGTCTTGAGGGAGGCAAGGATGTGCCCCCACTTTGCTCCAAGAGTGTCCCACACCTTCGCGCGTCCCTGGGAGGCTCCTCAACTGGGAGGTTTCCTGGCCTGGAAGAGGCCTCGGTGGTGCCAGGGGCCTTCTGGAATGTTCCCCGGGGGCCGGGCGCACCCAGAGCCAAGTGCAAGGCATCTCCAGTTCACCAACCTGGAAAGTCCGGAAACTCCAAGCCAGCCAAGATGATGCTACCTCCCTTCTTGAGCACAGGGCTCCTGAGATACCTGCCCTGCGCTCCCTGAGTCCCTGGGACACTGCGAGGACCCGCTGCACCTCGCCATACTCACCGGAGCCAGCAGGCCCCCCGCAGCGGTGCGGAAGCGGGGAGAAGTGAGGCACCCCGCCCTTCGCCCCTGCAGTCAGGACTACCTTGCGGGACGCCAGCTGCTGGGCGCTCCTCTCGGCGGCCCACGTGATCTAGAACTTTGGCGCCAAAGGTAGGTCCCCACCCCCTCCTACCTCCCCCGGCCTCCGCGACCTGGCGGCACCGGGGAGCTCTCCATCCTGGAAGAAGCAAGCACCCCCAGAGTGGAATCCGGAAAGGTAACAGAGAAAGGTCGGCTGCGGTGCAACTCTGGTGTGTTTCTTCCTTTGTGTGTTTTGATTTTCCCGCCTACTGTTTTAAAGCTGCTACCAGAATTCAAACACTGTATTTAAAAATTATTCCCCACCCTGGTGCTTGCAAGCCCGGTGCTTGCATCTGGAAACCAAGTGGTGTTTTACTGCCACTGTTTAAAAAGTCCACTTGCATTCATCCGTGGTCCGCATTCCAGTCACACTGATTCTAGGAGCTCTCAGAACACCAACATGGAGTCAGGTGGTTTTCTGCGGTGTGGGGTCGGAATCTTACCGCAAGCGGGAAGTGGAGACTTAAGAGAAGTCAGGTATCCTGTTCAGGGTCACATCTCCTGTAAGTGACATCAGTAGGTATTTTTAACCCACGCCGCCCCAGGTACTGGGCACTGAGCCAGACACTGGGGGAAGAGAGAGAGAGAGAGACTAAATCGGTAAGGAGATTACAAGAACAAGGTAAGACAAAATATAGGAATGTCATCGTTCCCACATCAGAGTGTCCCCAAATGCCCTGTGGTTCAGAGATGGTTATTTAGAGCACCCCAGCAGGCCACCTGGCTTTGAATTCTGGCTCTGCTACTTAGCTACTACTTCTGATCCATTGATTGATTGATTGATTGATTGATTATCAAGTTAGTTAACATACAGTATATACAGTGTAGTCTTGGCTTTGGGAGTAGAGTCCCATGATTTATCACTTCCATACAACACCCAGTGCTCATCCCAACAAGTGCCCTCCTCGACGCCCATCACCCATTTTTCCCACCCCCTCAACACCTCCGCCATCAACCTTCAGTCTGTTCTCTGAATTTAAGAGTCTCTCATGGTTTACCTCCCTCCCTGGAACTCAGTTTTCCTTCCCTTATCCCATGGTCTTCTGTTAAGTTTCTCAAATTCCACATATGAGTGAAACATATGACATCTTTCTCTGACTGACTTATTTCACTTGCACCAAACAAAGCCACCACACTCCTTTGTGAGGTGATGTGTCCCTTCTTCCCATCAGGAGGTGGAGTCTGTTTTCCATCATCCCATTTAATCGGGGCTGGCTTTGTGCCTAGTTTTGGCCATTAGAAGGTGGGCAAATGCTGTTTGCTTCTCAGAAATCGAAGCACCTTGCAGCTTCTGCTCTGAGGCTGCTGCCTTGGGACCACCAGGCCAAGAAGCCAGTGTGGCTCCTGGAGAGTGAGAGGTCACGTAGAGGAGAACTGAAGGATTGCAGAGGTTTGGGGAGGTATGGATTTGGGGTAGGAGACACACAGTGGACTTAATCCCATGGACGCCTCACTCTATGTGGAGAAGTACAGCCAGTCGAGGGCCAGAAGGGGGCCTTCTAAACTGTGGGCCTTAGGATATAAGGACAGCTACTGGCCAAGGAATACCTTTGCCCAAAATGGAACCACTTAAATGAAAACCAAGCTGAATTTTATGGTAAATAGAAAAATGAATCACACTCAAGCATAGTTATTTAAAATCAGGGTGTCGCCAAAGTGTTACTGGAGTTTTAACGACTTCAGAGGTATAAATTGCTACAACTTACAAAAGCATCATTTCAAAGTTTAACTAAATGTATTTTACACTTATTTAGTTTTGTGAATTTTGAGTAACACGGGTTTTTTTTTTTTTCGGTTTTAATTTTTGTTTCAGTTCCCCCGAGTGAAAAATGGCATACATTGATTCAAAGGGGGAAAAAATGACATCTATTAAAATGATTAAAAGCCGGGGCGCCTGGGTGGCGCAGTCGGTTAAGCGTCCGACTTCAGCCAGGTCACGATCTTGCGGTCCGTGAGTTCGAGCCCCGCGTCGGGCTCTGGGCTGATGGCTCAGAGCCTGGAGCCTGTTTCCGATTCTGTGTCTTCCTCTCTCTCTGCCCCTCCCCCGTTCATGCTCTGTCTCTCTCTGTCCCAAAAATAAATAAATGTTGAAAAAAAAAATTTTATAAAATGATTAAAAGCCAAATAATAGAGCCAAAAGAAGTAAACTTCCAAATGACAGTTTTGTAAGTTTGTGGCATTTATACTTCTGAAGCTATTAAAGTTTAAAACTGCACTAACATATTTGAAGCACCTCGTATCTGTGGTGTGTAAGGTTTTGTACTAGGTACTGAAGCTTAGATTAAACAAAAAGGGGGGGAGGGGAATAAAGAAGTGGTCTTCTTTAAGAAACTCAGAGTTTAGTTGGAGGGAGGAACCAGTTAAATTGATCCCATAATACAGTATGATAAGGGCTGTAATTGGGGCCTCTAAATAGCATTGTAGATGCAGAGAACAGGGACCAAGTGACTCTGCCTAAGGGGCCAGGGATATCATTCCTGAGGAGGTGCAATGAAGCTGGGCATGAACAATGAACGGACATTGTGGGGAGAGGGTACCACGTGTGAATCGATGCTGTGTTCTGGGAATGATTGACTGTTCAGGGTCAAATACTGGATGTATTTGGGATGGGTCAGCAGTTGGCTAAGACAGACATAAGGAAATCAGAGTGGGAAAAGCTTGAATGTCGATCTACAAAGACTGATGTCATTCATATTTGAGGCGACTTTCTTAATGAAATCAACGTAACGAAATAGGTTAGAATAGAATAGAATGGGTTTATTAGTTTCCTCGGGCTGCTATAGCAAAGTACTAAATAACTGCGTGGTTATAAAGAATGGAAATTTAGGGGCGCCTGGGTGGCGCAGTCGGTTAAGCGTCCGACTTCAGCCAGGTCACGATCTCGCGGTCCGTGAGTTCGAGCCCCGCGTCAGGCTCTGGGCTGATGCCTCGGAGCCTGGAGTCTGTTTCCGATTCTGTGTCTCCCTCTCTCTCTGCCCCTCGCCCGTTCATGCTCTGTCTCTCTCTGTCCCAAAAATAAATAAACGTTGAAAGAATGAAAATTTATCGTCTCATGGTTCTGAGGACTGGAAGTCTGAGCAAAGGTGTCTGCAGGGCCATGACCCCTCTGAAACCTGTAGGGGAAGGATTTTTCTTCTCTCTTCCAGCTTCTAATAGCACCGGGGTTTATGGCAGAATAATTCCCGCCAGAGGCATCTCTTCATCCGTCTTCAGGGATGTCCTCCTATGTCTCTTTACATTATCTTTCTCTTATGTGCGTCTTTCTCTGTGTCCCAACTTCCTCCTTATATAAGGACACCATCATATTGGATTAGGACCCACCCTAATGACCTTATTTTAATTTCATCACCTCTGTGAAGACCCTATCTCCAAATAAGGCTACATTCTGAGGTATGGGAAGGAGGGGGGGTGAGGACCTCAGTGTATCTTTTTTGGAGGACACAATTCAATCCAGGAAAATAGGAAAGAAAATTGAGTAAGTCATGCTTTGTGAAACTTTCTTTTTCGGGTGCATGTGTATGTGTGTGTATGTTAGGTCATTGTATTAGTTTCCTTTTGGTAGCACAACAAATTACCACAGAATTAGTGGCTGAAAGCAACACATTTATTCCCTTATGGTTCTGAAGTCAGAAGTCTAAAATCAAGGTGGCAGCGGGACCGCATTCCTTCTGGAGGCTTCGGGGAAGAATCTGATTCCCTTCCCTATCTTTTTCATCTTCTAGAAGCTGCCCACATTCTTTGTCTCCTGGCCGCTTACTTACATCACTCCAGCCTCTTGCTTCTGTCCTCGTATCTCCTCCTCATTCTGATTTTCCTGGTTCTCTCTTATAAAGATGGTTGTAACCACACTTGCCCCACCAGATAATCCAGGATAATCTTCTCATCTCAAAATCCTTAACCTAGTCACATTTGCAAAGTCCATCTTGCCATGCAAGTAATGTATTCATACGTTCTGGGGTTTGGGACATGGACATGTTTGGGGAGTATTCAGCCTACAATAGTCATAATGCAAGCTTTATTTATTATATGAGATATCATCAAAATAGCTTGAAAGCCACTGCACTGGAAGTCTAAATTTTGATTAAGATATATTGCTTATTTTCTTATTATGAGCATAATACATGATCACTATAGAAATATGAGGATATACGAAAAGGTCATATAAAATTTTGTTGTGACTCCTTAGAGATAACCAAATGATGTGTTATTTATCTATGCAAGTATGTTTAAAACAAAATTGGAATCGTATTATATGGTGTTATTTATCGTGCTTTTAGCAGTTAGCATTACATCCCAATTATTTTCACATGCCGTTAATTCGAAAACATAATATCAGTGGCTGTATAATGTTCAATCATACGAATCTACCCTAATTTATTCAACCATTTCCAACATTTGGTCATTTGAGTTGTTTCCAATTTTTCCTTATTATTAATTCACTAAGAAATAGTCTCATATAAATAATTATGTGCATCTAATCATTTCCTTAGGAAAGAAATCTGGAAAGCAGAATTACTGAGTCAGAGGGTCTTTGGAAGGTTATCCAAGTACAAAGAAGAGAACTCTGTTGGCAAAGTAAAGTACATTGCAGGACGGGGGTGTGGATGGAGGTGACAGCCACGGGACCAGACGAATTGGGAGAGAATAGTACAAATGATCCCTGTAAAAGATGATGAGCCCTGGGGCCAAACTGTGTGTGGTAGTGCCTGTATGAGTTTTCTAGAACCGCCATAACAAATTATCACAAACTGGGTGGCTTAGAACAATACACATTTATTCTCTCACAGTGCGGGAGAAGTCTGAAATTAAGCTTCTGGCCCGACTGCTCTCCCTCCAGACGCGGGGGATAATTTGCTGTGGGGGAAAATCTCCTGCCTCTTCCAGCTCCCAGAAATCCTTGATGTTCCTTACCTGGAACCTGCATCTCTCCAATGTCTGCCTCCATCATTATGTGGCTGTTTCTCTGTGTTTCTGCATGTCCTCTCCTTTTCTTATAAGGACACCAGTCATTGGATTTAGGGATTTACCTCATCTGCAAAGACCCTCTTTCGAAATAAGGTCACGGTCTGAGGTTCTGGGTGGGCATACATTTTGAAGAGAACACCATTCAACCCACTAGAATCCCTATGGAAAGGAGGGTACAACGGTGAGAGGTATTTAGATGAACTGAGGATATGAGCACAGCTAAACCTGGGATGGGCAAAATGGATGAGTCTGTATATTTTCATTAAATAGTACCTACCCTGTCTTTCTTGATATCCATTCTTCAGTGGAGTGTCGCGTCTGGTGAATCTATGCACAGATTCTGTTCGGAAGCCGCCCTGCAACAGAGGAGATCATCTGTCCAGGCTGTGCAGGTACAGTCATCAGCAGCATGGCAGAGATGATTTTAGTGCATGTCTTTCCTTAGAGACAAGTGTATTCCTTCTCTTCACTACTCACTAGCATATCTTGGCATAATTGGCCCAATGCTTCTTATCTTTTTTTTGTTAATGTTTATTTATTTTTGACAGAGAGACAGACAGAGCATGAGTAGGGGAGGAGCAGAGAGAGAGGGAGACACAGAATCCCAAGCGGGCTCCAGGCTCCAAGCTGGCAGCACAGAGCCTTATGCGGGGCTCAAACTCACGGACCGCGAGATCATGACCTGAGCCGAAGTCAGATGCTCAACCGACTGAGCCACCCAGGCACCCCTTCTTATCCTTTGAGGAGTGTTTCTGTACATTTCTCCCCAAATGACCATAATTGTAATCAGCTTAACAATTGAAGAATCAAAATATGTAACTTGCAGAGGAGAATCAAACTGTTGAAAATAATATTTTTAGCCCTTGTATTGAGTACTCAAAAGTGGGCAAAAGAATGGCTTTACAAAGAAATTGGTTAAACCATCTTCTCTGATTGTCTTTTCTGAAAGCAGAGATTTAAAATTGTCAGGTTGGTTGGGGCACCTGGGTGGCTCAGTCGGTTAAGCGTCCGACTTCGGCTCAGGTCATGATCTCACGGTTCATGGGTTCAAGCCCTGCATCAGGCTCTGTGCTGACAGCTCAGAGCCTGGAGCCTGGAGCCTGCTTTGGATTCTGTGTCTCCCTGTCTCTCTATCCCTCCACCGCTCACGCTCTGTCTCTCTGTCTCTCTCAAAAATAAATGAACATTAAAAATAATAATAAATAAAATTGTCAGGTTGGGGCATCTGGTTGGCTCAGTTGGTAGAGCATGTGACTCTTGATCTTGGGGTTGTGAGTTCAAGTCCCACATTGGATGTAGATATTATTTAAAAAGTAAAATCTTAAAAAAATAAAATAAATGTCTTCATTTTGAACTTAAAATCATTAAAAAAAAAAAGAAAAAAATAATAAAATAAAATTGGCAGGTTGATCAGACCAGGTGGTTTCAGGGTTCCCCCAAGCACTTGTGTTCTCCCCAACCGCATATTCTGAGGAGACTCCGGTTTCTTAGGCCCTGATGGAACATGAGTTGGACCCAGGTTCAAATTTAGAACCTGCCATCTGGTGACCTAAGCAAGTGACTTCGTCTCAGTTTTCTCATCCCTACATGGCAAAAATAATATTAGCTACCTCAGTGTTTTTAAGAGGGTGGAGTGAGATAGTGTATGTCAGTACTTGTCATATAGAATGGGCTCGATAAATGGTACTTATGGCAATAATAATTATGGTGACGCAGGCTTATAACTCATTCTTTTCAACTGTCTCACCCAAGATAATGAATTGTATTCTCTCCCCCACTGGTTTTCATTGCATCACGACACCACAGAAAGGTGTGCCCCTCCCTGACCTCTGGCCACAGCATTGCGGTGTTCCTTATATTCCAATTAAGAAGACCCAGAGAAGAGCCCATTTACACATCTCTGGCAGGTAAATACAATTCCAATTGTCTAGCTTCGGAGCTTTGATTTCACATTAATAGCTGCTGCCTCCAAGATAAATGTGGACCTGTAATGAAAACAAGGGGAATTGATTAATCTTGTAGACAACCATGCCCCTCTTGGAAATGTCTGTGTCTCTCCCCGCACCTGTCAAGGCTTCTGCCGTCGTTCCTTTTAAGTGTTGTTACATATCTTCGATGGACGCCTCACGGCTTTGGAAACACAGCTCAGAGGCACACCAGGAAGAAGAATGTCACGGCCTGCGCGGTGTATTAACTTGTCCAATAAACCATAAACCACGCTGCTTAAGAAAAGAAGTCAGACGTGTCACATTCACAGACTCGCAAAAATGTCATTGTGCTATTAAAAAGGAGGTGCAGCTGAAATGACCTCACAGCTGTGCTGCACCTTGGCCGTAGCCTTGAGAAGTAGCCCCAGATGGCGGTGATCCCCCTGTAAGACACAGATGCGTGTCCTGAGAAATTTACAGAAGCGCATCAGTCTCCTTGCACTTGGTAAGGAAGGGCCACCTCCAAAGACGGGCCGCAGGCTACAGACTCAAGGAAGTTGTGGCTAATTACTTGGTAATTATTTATAACAAGTGCTTCTGCTCCCAGCATGATTATCCTTCCCTGGGTTGCTTGCCTCCTTGTGCCTGGTTTATGTAGGGAAACAATGTCCAAATTAATCTAAGTCTTTTGTAGATGAATCTGTTCTCTGATGATGCACCACCCTTCCACAGCAGGTGTTAAGCCTTGCTAACAAAAGACTTATTTTCGGTTTCCCTTTGGCTACGCTGAAAACCAGGCAAACTAGACTTTGGTGGATTAAGGATGAATTATGGGATTAATATAGACTTGGCCACCAAGGACAGTAGAGCTAGCCCTGTGGAAAACCATGAGAAATAATCACTGGGAGCTTTTGCAGGGTTTCATGGTTTGCCTAGCACTTTTCACATATGTCATGTCTTTAATTTGTACAAGAGTCCTGAAATGCTTATGTTGATATTATGATGAAGCTGCCCATGTGCTCAGTACAACGTCTGATTAAGGGCACCGTGAGGCTTTAGGACTAAACTGGTAGGGATTTGAATTCCAGCTCAACCACTCATTAGCTGTGTGACCTTTGCCATATTAATTAACCTCTCTAAGCCTTAGCCTTCTCATATATGGAAAGAGGACAGTCCTACAGGGCTGATCTGAGGATTTAATGAAATTGCGTATAGAGCTGTTAGCACAATGCCTGGCCCATAGCGAGTAGGCCATTCATTTGTTGAAGGCAAAAATTTTGCAGAGGATAACCAGAGATCAAAGGGAGTAGGAGAGATAGCATGTGGCATCGCTTCTTTTTTCTTTTATTCAGATTTTATTTTATTTTCCTCTAATGCAGACAGTGGTTAGCCCGGGTGCTCTACTTACTAATAAAATATTGTGCCTATGATTGATTGCATGATTCAAAGCAGTTGACCTAGAAAAGTGACTTTTCTGGTTCTATAGCCTCTTGAGGGCTGTCGAGAACTTCAAGAACTAAGTAATATCACCAAATAAAGGAATACAGGTAAAACAGGTGAAGGATAGTCCTCGGTAGGAAGACTTCGGCAATTGCCTAAAACCATTTGTTGTGTTTTATGTGTGGCAGTTGAGGCTAAACTGCTGAGAACCTCCTGCTTGGCTGGCTTCTGTGGATTTAAAGGACTCTCCCTTGACTTTGAGATGGCTACCCCATAGGAGCACACAGCAGCTGGGGAGAGAGAACACACGGGAGGACCAGTTCTCTCTTCCTTCTCTATTCTCTGTCCCTGGCTACAGCCTTTCTCTTAACCTTGGTTTTCTCATCGGAAAATGGAGGCTGTAACAATTGTCTTACCCCATCCACCCTAACCACCTTCCTCTCCCCAGAGGCTGGTGAATCCTAGGTGAGATGAGGGATATGAGTGCAGGGGCTGACAGCACTATGCGTGTCCTGTGCAGCACAGTGGTCCCCAGTGCCATGTAAATTGCCTGTGTTTAATGTATTCCCCTCCACCCTACCCAGAGATCTATCAGTAAGACGTTCTTTCTTAGAAGAACTCAACACTGAATTCTTAAATTCTGGGCTTCTTTGCACCATGATGGTTGGAAGAATTACAGCCTCACCTTTCCTGTTTCTGTGCACCTGTTGTTAATTTCTCCCAGGAAGTTTTTGACAAAAATGAGCGAGCAAAATGAAATACAGTCCATCCTCTTACTTGTGGATTCTGTATTTGCAAATTTGTTTCCATGGTTTGGATAACAGGGTCCCTCAGAATTCCTCACCCAAATGACCACAAGCCTGCTGCCAGGGCCTGCATGGATGCATTCTGCCCCTGGGGGGTGGCCAAGGGGCATACTTACGGAGTTGGATGTGCAGGCTGGACTGTGCAGGCGGAGGACAGGCTAAAATGCTATCGAGCTTTATACAACCGTGTTCCAGACCATAACTTCAAGCAGTCTCAGAATTCTAAATTCAAATCTGGTTTCCCAGGCTGTTATAATGACAAATTTTTTGAGCTAAGAAGGTAGAGCGTGTTTCTTTTCTTGGTTCGTTACCTTCATTTATAACGTTTAAATATTTAGACACATGGCATGTGGGCCTCCATTTATACTCTTGTGCCAGGCCCCCCAAGGAAGAGGCAGGCTTGGAAAGAAATACACTTCTGTGGATTTAAGCTGCTAATATTTGGGGCCTCTTTGTTACCACATCATAACCTAGCTTATTCTGACTGTTGTTATACGTCGGAAGGAGGGGGTGGGTTTTTCAGGTACAGAAGCTCTAAAGCCATATATTCTGGCATAGGAACATCAACATGGGTACCAGGAGGGGCTCAACCCAACAAGGAGTCCTAGGAGCCTCTGTGAACATTCCTGTGATCTGTGATGTGGACTACGTGAGGGGTGTCTACGTAATCTGCCTGGGGCAGGATGCCAACAGGCAAATGAGGGGCACTAGTCAGCTGCACTGAGTAAGTGAAGGAACAGTAAGGACAGGGAATCTTGAGAATCGGGCCTCTTCCCATTTGTATATAAGGAATAAGCCCCTAACGTGTTTGTCAGATCTAAAAGAGAAAGGGATACCCTACCCTCCAAACTGATCGATCTTGGACTTCTTCCCAGACTCACCAAATGTGAGCTCACATTGGATTCATTTTCAAAAAACTAAAAAGATATGGCATTTCTTATACTCCAGTATCACAGAACAGCACACACCTGACCAACATCTAAAGTGCTATTGTTATTACCTAAACTTGGTTTACACCATTTCAGAGAAAACAAATGCATTTTAATAGCCTAAGAGAAGCAGCAACTATCAAAAAAGTAAATCTCTTTCCAAAGCCAGAAGGAAAGACACGGTAGGGCACCCTGTCAAGGTCTGCACTCTGGATGATGAGCCCTGAACTAATGGGTCCAGAGGAGGCCACATTCTCCCACAGAGTGGACCAAGCATTCACCCTTTGGCTATTGGTTAGAAAAGTTATATTTACATTCAATCTGTTTTTCTTCCCTGAAATCTCAAGAGGCCCAAGGGTTGTAGAACAACAAAGCAGGGTGAGATGGAGGAAAGTTTAGATAATGTGTACAAGATTATTCCTAGACCTCAGAGGGAAGCAATTTGAAAATCATCTTGTGTACTTTGAGTCTTTTTTTTTTTTTTTACTTTGAGATCTTTTCTATCTTTCCCTGTGCCCCTGGTCTAGTCTGTATTTTCCTCTAGCAAAGTAATCACATCTCAGTATTAGGTTCCATGTTCTAGAAACGTCAGAACAAATCTCAATGATTAAATGCCGTGAATTAAGCTTGTTACTTCCTTCTCTAAAATTGATATGAAAGATACATTTTAATTAGAAAATTACAAATCTAAGCTGCTATACCACCAAGCCACCTCCAAAATCTGTATGAAGTTCTAATTCTGAAAAAAAAAAAAAAGTTAAATCCTATCTAAAGACAATGATCGTATTCAATAAATGGGGCTCAGCTTATTTCGTTTGGGTTGTAATTTTGCCCTGAGGCATGTGAGGGTAAGCTATCTCCTGTAAAGGTCATCTATGAGAAAACCTTTGAATTTTTTCTCTTTGGATGTCTATAAGCTCTAATTAAATATGCATTTATTGGTGTGATTTTGACCAGGGAGCTCTTCATTAGTATGGAAGTGACTGCTCTGGCATAGCTTACACAGAACGTTACACTAAGTTTTCAGATCTTTCTGTGCTGCAGAGCTAAAGACAAAATCCAAGAAGTCATAATTCTTTATCAAAACTGACAGTTGTGTCATGCATCTGGGGATTTGTCTAGAGAACACTACTCTGCGTTTTCAGCATTCAAATCCTATGGCTGCCCCTAGCCCCATACATTTAATTTTAACGCAAGAAAGGATGTCTAGCAAACATCAAAACAAAAGCCACCCTTCAAGCTTAATTTTCTTTTTCACACATTTGGCCACCATACCCCCCT
>NW_024412391.1:42165800-42190729 GCF_014898765.1 Herpailurus yagouaroundi | reverse complement strand
AAGTAATCTCACCTATGGAAAAGAAGCCAGCACCCCTAACTGTGCTGACAAATTGTAGGGAAGTGAAAGGCTTGATGATTGCTGAATTTTATCCCTTTATATTCCCAAAAGAAGAATAATGTAGTTTTCTTTCCTCCCACTTACCATTCTAATCACCCATGTCCGCAGTTCACACCGTGGCTCCCCACACTTCTGCATGGGAAGATAAAAAAAAGAATGAGATGTGACCCCTCCCCCACCCTGCCACACCCATTGGAACCTGTCGCTAGCGCATCCTTAATCAATCCCCAAAATCACTGTGGGACTATACAGTCCTCCCCCATTCCATGCCCAGCTCCTGCTGGTACAGGAACTACACAGCTTGTGGTAAACTGCTATCCATTATTCCTCTATATTTAGAGCTTCTCCAGAGAATTTCGCATTATCTCAGCCACGAAGCTGAAAGCTGCTTAAAGTTAGTTTTTCACAGTTGTTTATTCAGTCTGCTTCATTTACCTTGCATTAAAAAAAAAAAAAAAATCAGATCGATGTCCAACTACAGAAATGCAAACTATTGAAATATCACCTCGTAGAAAATTGACTATGATTTGCATTCCACTAATGTTGGAGTAGGTCAAAATGTTATTTCCCTCTCTCTTCTCACTAATGTTTCATTGAAGGTAAATTCTACTCCCTTCCACCAGTGAAAAGCCACTCAATGACCTGAATAAGATCTGGTGATAGGAAACATATTTTCAGTAATGCTGAAGTCATTTTTCTGCCAGAACAAATTAGTCAGTAGCTATGGAGTATGTCACAGAGGTTTTCAAGAGGCACTTAGGAGGATGCTAAAAAAAATATTCTTCTATGTAGATTATTAGAAATGTCACAGTGCTAATGTAAAAACGCTGTGGTAATCTTTCTGTTTCACTCTTCCCTACAAAAATCCTGCTTCTTGCTTGTAATTCTGCTCCTAAAAAAGAAAATGTCGTTTGAAAATTATTGCAAAGAGAACCAGAAAGGAAATTTTATAATTTAACCTGGAAAAGGCAAGATGGAGGGGTAATCAGATAACGTAGGCAAAGACACAATTGAGCTATTTCTCTGAGTTCCCATCTCTACTGAGAACTGAATAAGAAAAGGGGACTTGGGCTAGATTTATAGGAAGCTTTCCGTAGAAGAAAGTGTGTCAAAAATAGAATGAGTTCCTGAATAAATGGATGAATAAATAAATGTATGCATGAATGAATGGATGGGTAAATGAATGAATGAATTGAATGAATGGAGGGTTATCGTCAAGGACCATCTTCTTTCAGTGCGCTTTGGCATTTGAAGGAAAGCAGTTTATAGCACACACATAATACCTTGGGACCTCAGTTTCTATCATCATATAATAGAACAAACAACTGCTACTTTTCTGAGCCATTGAGAAGTTTGCATAAGATAATGTGAACAAAGCATCTAAAGGTACGTCTGGTTCATAATCATAGAAAACTAGAGTAAGATGTAAGGCTATGATGGATGTGTGTGGGGTAGGGGGTAGCTAAATCCTGAAGACTCAGGTAGAGAGGCTGACTTTATTTTATGGGGTAGCCTGGTCTTTACGTGATAGCACTACTATCAAAAGTTGCCAAAGAGGAAAAAGGGCCTCCTGAGCATCCTCTCTCCATGATCCATTTTCTCATGTTGACTCTATGCTATACGGACGATGTATGCATTTCTCCCAACTCTGTTGCTATTTGATATTAGACATGACCATAGAGTTAACAGTTTAATGTCCAAGTGTTCTCTGGAATTCTCTCGGTTCCTTTTGGCTTCTATTCAAACTCAAAAGAGATTATTAGTAGTAGTATTTGTGACTTTACCACTTTAAATCTTACAGGTGCTTACCTCTTAGAGGGAGACTTTGACATTCCAACAGATTTAAACTCGAAGTGTAAACATTCCTTTGGGGACTTTCATTTTGTTCTGGTAGTAAAAACTTCTGAGGAATGTGACTTACACCTGATTTTCCAAATGAGTTCTCCTCCAGCAATTGAAATATCCTATGTGCTTATTATCCCACTGGTTATTACACTTTACCCTAGGGAATGGGCTATAAGTGAAAATTAAAATCTAGCTGCCCATATGAAAGCTCATGAAGTCATTGGGTGGCTCTTCAGTATTTGTGAGCTTGGTTCTCCTGCTGGGAGACAGGCACAGGGAGCCCTCCCGGAGCTGGTTGAGAAGGGCCTCCTGCAGCCTCCTGTAAACAGATCTCTTTATCCAGGAATCACAGAATTGAGACCTGCAACAGATATTGGGCATCATTCTCTTCAGTTCCCTCAATCCACAGAAGAGGAAACAGATCACACAAGAGAATCAATGGTTTTTCTAAGATCCCCAGCTGGTTAAAGAAAGAGTCAGAATTAACACCCAATCCCTGCAGTATTCTGAAATCACAGAACCCACCTGGTCTTGAAAGAAGGAATTGTTCTAGACAGATATGCTTTGGATGGTGGAATTGGGAAACTGTCCAGGTTGATGGTGGCTTCAGATGGAATAAAATTTGCTTTTTTTAAAGTAGAGCATTTTACTTTGTAACATATAATGTTCTATCATTGACCCGGGTCCATGGTGCTGTGATGTACATTTCATGTGTATTTCATATTTTTAAAGAAGTACCATTGACCACTACCTTAAGACTAACAGTTTGGAAAGCATGGTATTTCAAAATTATTAATGCAACTCTTTCAAAAATGCAATTTGGACTGTAATAAAGGTCTCCAAAGAAGCAGAAAGTGGAATCTGTGCATGGCTTAATGGAACTATTTATTTATTTAATTTATTTGTTAGAAACATTTTTTTAATGTGTATTGGAGAGAGAGAGCACGAGCCAGGGAGCGGCAGAGAGAGAGGGAGACACAGGATTCAAGCTGTCCGCACAGAGCCTGATGCAGGGCTCAAACCCATGATCCGTGAGATTGTGACCTGAGCTGACGTCGGATGCCCAATGGACTGAGCCACCCAGGCACCCCTTGATGGAACTACTTAGAGTCAAAGGATCTTCGAGCTGGAAGAGATCACACATACCAGCCAGCCCAGCCCTTCATTTTACAGAAAATAAAACTAAGGCCCACTGAGTTTACCAAAGTCATACGAACCAATAAGTGGCATAACTGTGACGTATAACATTCTAACAAGACTGTTTTCCTTTCCTATTTGACTGAAAAGTCTCACTTAGAGCAGGGTATAATCATGATGACTTCATAAATGTTTTCTAAATTTGTACAGAATTGATAACTTAAATCTTAAGTATAGTGCATTGATCCAGCTTACGAGTTAAGGACAGATCATCCTCATGGCATTGTCCCGATTACAGTTCTTACAAATGGACATTAACTAGAAAAGACCTATTAATGTGATAATAACCAGCAACAATAAAATTAAGGAGATTCATTCTTAATGACTGAAATACAAGTGCTACATTTTGGTTTTAAGTGTGAAATGACAGTGAAATATCAAAACTCATACCAATGGGAACATTGCAAATAGGCCTACAGAGGTCCCCAAATTTGTTTCAAAGAGAAGCAATGGCTCACTTCCCTGAAATAGAGAGATATCTCAAGGAAGGTTTGGGAGACCCATCTTTCTAGAAGGCTAGAGGCAGGGAAGGTACCAATAACAAAGTCTCTATGTAGAGTGGCAAAATGGGCTGTCTAGTGTTAGGAAGACTCTTCCTAAAAGTGTTCCCAAGGCTCTCCTTCACCTCCTTCAAGATTTTGCTTAAGATGTTCCTGACCACCATATTTAACCTATCCCACAGCACCCAAGTGGGGACTACTGATTCCTTTTGGCCTACTCTATTTATTTCCCCTAGCATTTACCATTTGCTCATTCGTATGTAATTCACTCATTATTATGCTAAAACATAAGCTCCTGAGAGCAGGAAATTTTTGTTGTTTTTGCTCACTAATGTAATGGAAGTGCCTAGAATAGTGCCTGACTTCTAATAGGTTCTCAGTAAATATTCATGGAAGGAGCTAATGAATTGTCCCCAAATGGTATGCTTTGGACTGTCAAAGGTACATCACTTTTTCTTCTTCTGATCGGTGGTCACCTTCTTCTTACTGGACACAGCTGGTGACGGTGGGCACGAGGGATACACTGTGGATTCGGTAGACTAGTTAGCGTCGCATAAAGCTCCCCTAATTTCCTGATATTCTCCCAGTCAATTCTACCGTACTTCTCTGTGGCAGACAAGATTACTACTTGCTTGTTCATCAGTCATGCTTCCTGTTTGCTATCTCCATTTAGTTTGGGCAACAATGTGCCCAGGAGATGAATCACACTTGGCCTTAGTCATGGCAACCACTTTCCTTTCTGTCAGTGATTGTTCTACAAGTGGGTACATAGCCCAGTCTTGGTCAGTGAGATGTAATGAGAATTCCAGTGGAGGACTTGGGAAAGATTTTTCTCTTAAAGACTAATTGTTGATAAAATGTTCATTAGGAGAAGGTCAATAAGGAATTGTGATACACATCCAGTAACGTGATCGTCCATGGTATACACTGGAAAAAAGAATACCTTTTTATAGGCAACATGACTCAGGTGAAGTGACAACTTGAACCTTTCTGTTAAAAGACAGACTGAACATCAGTAGTTTTAAAAAACACACCTTGCAGATGTATTTGAGTGGCTGTTTGCACTTTGTAGAGTTGTGTGCCCCTAGACCAGGGTGGAACAGGAGGAGACATTTGAGGTTCTCCAGGTGGGTAAAATCAGGGTGAGTGACTGAGATTTCTGAATAGTCTTTGGAATTTACTGCTGTCAAGGAAAATCTCAGGGCTGCTTGAGATGGAGGTGTGAGTGGTGTTTTGGTTGTGCCATGAATATGTAAGCAAATTAAACATTAGAGCTGGAAGAATTTCCAGGGGGGCATCTGGCCCTGTTCATGGTATATGAAATATCCCATTGTTGTTTTAATTCGCCTTTTCCTGCTTACTTAATAAGACTAACCACCTTTGGATATTTTGTTCACCACTTTTTATTCTTTTCATAAATTGCCCATTGTAGCTTTTATCCATTTTTCAATTGGTTTCTTTGTCTTTCTTTTATTAATTTATAGAAGTTCTTAAAACATTTTGGATTCTCACCTTTTGTCAGTTTCATTCAAAATGCCTTTCCCTAATTTATGGTTTTTTTTTTTGAATCCTATGACTCTTAAAAAACCTTTGCATTTTAGAGAATTTCAAAGATATGTAAACATAGAGAGACTAATATAATGAACCCCCATGCAGCCATTACCCAATTTTCACAATTATCGACTCATAACCAGTCTTGTTTCCTCTGTGATCCCCACTCATTTCCCTTACCTGTGGATTATTTTGAAGAAACTGCGACATTATGTAATGTCATTACATGTCTCTGAAGATAAGAACTCTTTGCTACTTGAAGACACAGCTCTGTGTTCTGATCTACTTGATAAAAATCAAAGTCCTGGTGATTGTTAGAGGAGAATGAACTCAAATTGTGAGGAGAATGAACTCAAATTGTGGCTTGATTTTCATAGATAATTCTATTGGCTGTAAGAAGAAACGTATCTCATAGGGAATAAAATGTGGGCTTTTTCCTGTTCAGCTCACTTCCTGTTCAGCTCATTTCTTGTTTTCTTTCTTTAATACCTAGTCTAGGTGGTCTCTGCATTGTATGTTCAGCACTGTTGTATTTTAAAGGTACTTAAGTCAAAATACATGGTTGTGCTATGGTAAAGGCACTGCACTCATGTTACAATTATAGAAGAATCTGGAAAGAGCATTCCACCATTCAGTCCCTGCAAATGTATCATCTTATCAGATTACCTCTTGTGAATTATTCATGTACAGGGTGCTTTGTCACTCAGAGTTTCACAATTTCATTTGCATACCTCTCGAAAATGGTGTTTGTAATTGTTATTTTAAGCAGCACTTCATTAGTGATTTCTGTTTTTATAAAAATGTCTAAATACAATGATTTTCTGTATATTGAAAAAATACACACAACTGTTTTATTGTTATACTATCTTTCACTTAAAAAGAAGGAAGAGAATATTAAGTAGCTGACAGTGTATTGAAAAGTAACTAAGACTAGCACATGACCACTGGCTTTTTCTGCCTTTTCTCCTTTGGTTTTGTGTCCTTTAAGGGGCTGTGCTTATTTGCAGCTCTGTTTCTTTTCCTAAGGGCCTGCTTGACCCATTTGATCCCGAAAAGCTCCTCCCTTCCCTCTGATGCTGCTTGCACGCTTGCTGTGTTTATAGCTCACCTTGTCCTTATTCCATAGTTGTCTGGCAGGGATAAGAATTGTGTCCTTTTGATCCTTGTATTTGACCTTGAGTAATCTGGCACTTCCAGACTTCCAGCTGAAGCCCGTTCTCTGTAGTTGTACCGCAAGGAAGCTTATGGAGTACGGGGGCTTCTCTGAGCTCTTGGACCTTGGTCATTTGGTGCTTTCTCGGCCACTTTATGTTTGGCAATTGATTGCTGCTGATCTAGTGAAACTCTTCTCTTATTCCAGTATCTTGACACATGTCTTTCCAATCTTCATTACCAGAGTAACTCTAGGGAACAGGGAATCCTCAAACAAGATTTTAATATGCCTTTGGTATTAGTCAGGGTTCTTCAGAGAAAGAAAAACCAATAGGATCTATATAGAGATTTGTTAGGAAGAATCAGCCTATGCAGTTATGGAGGCTGAGAAGTTCCATGATCTGCTGTCTGCAGGTTGGAGATCCAAGAAAGCTGGTGGTGGAAATTCAGCCCGAGTCCAAAGGCCTGAAAACCAGGGAAGGTGATGGTGCATATCCCAGTCCAAGGGCAGCAGAAGGTGAGATTCTCCGGTTCAGCAGTGAGATGCGTAAAAAGGGGCAAGTTTCTTCTGCCTCCCCCTTTTGTTCTGTTCAGGCCCTCAGTGGTTTGGGTGACGCCCAATCACACTGAGGAGGGCAGTTTTCTTTACTGGATTCTCCAGGTCAAATGCTAATCTCATCAGAAGCACCCTGACAGAGACACCCAGGAACAACATTTAATCTGCACACCCATAGCTCACTGAAATTGACACACAAAATTAAGCATCACACCTCCCTTCAGATGTCTATCCCTTATAAAACATTTGTTCTATTTGATCCCAGAGACTTGCCCTTCCTTTAATTAATTTTGGATGTTATAAATATTAGTCCCCCTCCACCATGCGTTGTTCATATTTTCTCCAATTATTCATCTGATGGCTCATCGAAGGAACGTCTGCCTAGCTCTGCTTTATAATGGCTTTGTATATTTAGTGAATATTTTGAAGAAAGACCATCATTCATGACAAATGTGTATCTTTTAGTACTTTTGTTTCCCAGCTCCATAGAATGCATCTGACTGACTTTCTGTAATATCTACCCTCAGGCAAAAACAACTTGCACTGCTCTGTGACTCAGCTGGTCCATGTCTCTAATGGATACAAACCCACATTTCTCTTTTTCAAAATGACTGTTTATGAGGTTTGTCGATCAAGATAAAAGGTGCTGATGGGGCGCCTGGGTGGCTCAGTGGGTTGAGCATCCGACTTCGGCTCAGATCATGATCTCGCGGTCCGTGAGTTCGAGCCCCGCATCGGGCTCTGTGCTGACCGCTCAGATTCTGTGTCTCCCTCTCTCTGACCCTCCCCCGTTCATCCTCTGTCTCTCTCTGTCTCAAAAATAAACGTTAAAAAAAATTAAAAAAAATAGATAAATGGTGCTGAACACAATGAACTGTCGATTTGGTTCCCAACTTTGACTCGTGATTGCAGAGTCCTGCTACTACTTGTATATGCGTTGCTTCTTCACATGAAATAACGGACTGACACCACCTTGCCAGCTTCCCACTACATTCTTTCTGCCACACTCCTGGCAACTAAAAAGCCCTTAGGAGCACCCAGGGGATTTCACAGATCTGTAAGAACAACCTGTTAATTGAGCTTGGTTATTCTGCGGGGAGATCATCCAACATTATACATGCATAATGGAATAACATACAGCATTAGCCAGCTCAGAGCCCTCAGGCTGAGCTTGCCTGAAGAAAGAGCACCAGGTCATGAATAAGCAAAGAGGGTGGGGAATCCCAGAGGGAATGGAATTTGCCCAGAATCCTCCTCAGTTCAGCCCTGAGGTTTTTATCAAGGGTCTTCTGTGTATGGAGTGTAAGGTCAGAGACTTGTAATATTTCTTTCACTTGTGGGCAAGGAAGACAAGCTCTAAAACCTTCTGGGATGCTATTTAATCAAATTCCACAAACTAAGTATTTGCCGAGAGACAAACAATTCGGAGCATAGAACTTGTTACAGCCAAATCCTGCCGTGAGACATAATTAAGAAAATGATCAGTGTGTCTCCAAATAATACATTTTCTTTTCAAATAATGATCAATGTGTCTCCAAATAATACATTTTTATTTTTCCATAGAAACTACATGCCGAAAAGGAGGAGGCCAATAGCAAGTTCAAATGTCAATATTGTTATTTTAAAGATGGTCATCCTTTGGGGTGCCTGGGTGGCTCAGTCGGTTAAGCATCTGACTTCGGCGCAGGTCATGATCTCACAGTTTGTGGGTTCGAGCCCCGCATCGGGCTCTGTGCTGACAGCTCAGGGACTGAAGCCTGCTTCTGATTCTGTGTCTCCCTCTCATTCTGCCCCTCCCCCACTCATTCTCTGCCTCTCTCTCCTTCAAAAATAAACATAAAAAAAAAAAAAAAAGATGGCCATCCTTTGATTTGGAAAATAAAAATATGGTTCTTTCTCTCACATGGCCATGGTGTCCTGTGTCCGTAGTATGACAGATTGTGTGACAGGAAAACAAATATGTTCTGAAAAATAGTGCAGAAAAGCAAACTTGTATCAGTTGCTTTCCAGTAGGAGTTATAAGGTTGTTGGGTTGTTTTTTTTAAGGTACAGATACAGGGGTGCCCGGGTGGCTCAGTCGGTTGAGCGGCTGACTTCTGCTCAGGTCATGATCTCACTGCTCGTAGGTTCGAGCCCCACGTCAGCTCGGAGCCTGGAGCCTGCTTCGGATTCTGTGTCTCCCTCTCTCTCTCTGTCCCTCCCCTGCTCATGCTCTGTCTGTCTCAAATATAAAATTTAAAGAAATTTAAAAAAACACACTATCAGGTACAGATACATGATCAAAGCCCTGTCTTATGAATAAAGGGAATGATAATTATCTGAAATTTAAGATGTACCTGTAAAAGGATGCCCAGTGCAAAATATTTTCTCTATATTTATATCACAGTACCTGAAATTCATTATGCACTCTTAAGAGCTAGAGTGTCTCTCCAGTTTCAATTCCTAATAGGTTTTTTTTTTTAATGTTTATCTATTTATTTTGAGAGACAGAGAAAGAGTGCATACATGCACAAGTGGGAGAGGGGCAGAGAGAGAGGGAGGAGAGAGAGAATCCCAGGGCTCAGTCTCATTAACCATGAGCTGAAACCAAGAGTCAGACACTTAACCAACTGAGACACCCAGGCCCCCCTCAATTCCTGATAGTTTTAGTGAGAAAGGTAACTCATGAGCACATTAATCAACATTGTCATCCTATGTAGGGTTTTCCATGGATACATGTCTCCTTTCCGAATCCTCAGAGTTTGAGATTGGAGACAGGAGGATTCATCTAGAGTGTGAGGTTTTCCTCTGGAGGGACCAAAAGATAAATAAAACTGATATTTGAGGCCTATTATTTTCTAGGCATTGTGCCTAAGGCCATCATGATCAGCTCAACAAGTATCCTTTGCAACCCAGGGAAACTGATATGTTATCAGCCAAGCCTCTTGTAGCGGCTGGGCACAAAACCAAACTTAAAGAAAAGGTTGTCTTTGTTTATGTCTTTTAAGTTAGGTAACTAAAAAGTCTAGAGGTTCTTTGTTTCAGTTATAGCTGGTTCTGGACGCTTGAACTATGCCTTTAGAATCTCTTTCCTTTCTTTTTTTTTTTTTCTTCTGAGGTATCCTTATTTTCAAGCAAGTTCTTTCCACACAGAGGATCTCCAGGTTTACATGTCCCCCATTTTGGTTTGTCATCTCAAGTGAAGAAACATACTCTTTCTCTTAGCATCCCTGTCCACCCCAGATGGAACTTTTAAGGGACTTGGATGGGCCCTGCTTAATTAGCCCTGTGCTCACCTCTGTGGTATGGCTTCCTAGACCAGCACAAGAACCCATGAAGGCACAAGAATGCCGAAGTGGAGTCAATACTGAATGAAGCGTGCAGTAGGCAATGAGAGACATGAAGACGGAAAGATGTGTTAGTTTTCTAGTGTCACTGTAACAAATTGCCATAGATCTAATGGCTTTAAGCAACACAAATATACCATTACATACTTCAGTTGGTGAGTCTGATATGGTCTCACCAGCTTAAAATCAAGGCGTCTACAGGGATGCATTCTTTCTCAAAGATCAAGGGAGGAATCTGTTTCCTTGCTCATGCCGGTGTTAGCAACATTCAGTCCCGTGTGGTTACAGGACGAAGTCCTCATTTCCTTGCTGGCTGTTGGTCATGGTCTCTCTCAGCTTCTAGAGGCCTCTGCATTTGCTTCCTCGTGGCTTCTTTCATCTTCAAAATTAGCAACAGCGGGTCAAGTCCCTACCTTGTTTTGAATCTCTCCTGCCTCTTCTTCCATTGGCTTTCTCTCAGCACCGCTAGGAAAGGTTCTTTCTTTTTCAGTATTCACTTGATTAGATTGGACACATTCAGATAATCACGGATAATCTTCCCATCTCAAGACTTCTAACTTTAATCACACCCACAAAGTCCCTTTTGCTATGTAAACTAACATATTCACAGGTGTTGGAGGTTAGGAAGAGAGGACATCTTTTTGGGAGACCATTATTTGGCCTGCCAGACAGGGGGGTAGGCAAATGCCAAAAATAGACTCTCAAATCCATCATTTTTAAGGAAGGAGGTAGTTGTAAACTGAAGTTTCCAAGCATACCCTCACATATTGTTCCCTCAAATGGAACTCAGGTGGCTTAGCGGGAAGCCCCCAATGCCTATATCTTTGACTGTAAAGAATAATCAGTTCTATCTGAAAAGGTGGTCCCCTTCACCTCAGTACTTGGTGTGCATAGGGGAAGAATCATGGGATGGTGAAGAAGGAAGGAGACAGCCATCTAGTCAGGCAGATCAGCCAAACCTGATGCAGGGTCTTCTGGAGCAGGTTAACATGTGTGGATAACAGTGCCTCCTGAATGGAACTCAAAAGTACCTAGGTTTTCTTATTTGGGGAATTCCTGTAATAATTCAGTCCTTTCGTGAAACATGTTAATGTAAATCATTAAATCTTAGCATCACCTTCTCTCCAGGATCCAGGCTCACTGCTGGCTTAGTAGCATAAGTGCTGTAGGCACTTGGCTGATTTCTGTTAGTTGATGTGTCACATCTAATTGATCAACGTTCTGGCTCAGGAATCCTCTGACCTCTAAATTCAGGCTCACCTTCGGTTACGATAAGATCAGTGTCTAAAGTTCACATTCGTATACTATAACAACGATCTGTTTATCAGTCTATCCATCTAGTTGTCATCATGTAACCATCCATTCATCCTTTGTCAAAAAAATTTGTTAAAAATAACTAAGCTTTTGGACTCAGCAAAACTCTCAAAATCAATTTTATTTCTCTTGCAGTTGGAAAATGAATTTTAAATTATTCATGTTAACACCCTCCAGATAAATTGAACTTTTAGAGTATTTAAGAGTATTTAAGAAAAGCTTAGTAAAGTCAATCTTTTACAGTAATGGATTTCATTTTTTAAATATTAATTTCACATTAACCATTGCTTTTTTTTTTTACTTCTGCAGCCGTCTCATCAACAATTTCAAGAATCATTAATGTTAATAAGTAAAAAAGTAAATAATTAAAATTTTAACATTATAAAACATTTTTTTTCCCAATGTTTGTTGCTGGCTATAGGACTCACCAGCTGTCTGGAAGACGTTTTCTGTTATGGCCTAAAAAATGGGAGAAGATAGTTTGTTTTTGTTTTTTTTTTTTTTAAGAAAAAAACATCTTTTTAAATGCATGCCTGAGCTTACAGGAAAATAAGAGAAATTCTCTCAGGCTTCAAAATAAGAGAGCAGGCACCCGGAGAGGCAGTGAGCCCTGTCGCTGGCATTGGCCTGTAGGTGTCTGCCAGGGGCTTTCGGCTTTGAGCTCTGGCCTTATCTTGAGCTGTAACTTACCCCGAAACCCAGAGTGTTTGTGAAGTGCAAGGTGGTGCTGCTAATGATAATACTGGGAATCCTGCTCTTGCTTGGGATACAGAAAGCTGCAGGAGAAGGTCACTGCCATCTTGATAAGAAAATGCTGAACAATGTACAAAATCCCAACTCTCCTGAACTCATCAGAGAGCTGAGGCCACATATGGCAAGCAGGAAGCTGAATTTCAAAGGGTAAAAATCCCCTCCACCCCAAGGAGAGTCAGGATGCGTGAATTGTTTTGCCTTTGACAGTGTCTGGGAGGAAGAGGTGGCTGCCATAGACTTGGGGTGGGGTGGCGGGTGGGGGGAGATATTTAAAAGAAAAAAAAAGAATTTCTAAAGGCTGAGTATATGCCAGTGTATCCGTTTACAGTAACTGGAGGCCCCACATACCCAGACACAAGGGGGGGGGTTACCCACCCTCAAGCTCCTCTCCACGGTCTCCACTGGGTGCTCTTGAGAAAGACTGGTGTTAAGTCAAAAGGCTGGAGAGAGCCCCTTTTGGTGGCGCGGGATATGGAAGGCGGTGTCGCTGCTGTGCCTGCTTAGAAGCAGGATTCTAAAGCTGTTGGGGAAGAAGCAGCAAACTCTTTGGTCTTCAGTGCCCTGAGGAAGGGTGGAAGCAAAGCCATGTGCGTTTGGAGGGAGGACAGCACATCTTTGTCCTCATATCCGTATTCAGGCAACGATTTACTGTTTCCGAGGGAAGCAAAAGTAGAAACAAAAGCCATCTGCCCCTTGGGAGAAGCAGGGAAACTCTTTTGGGTCTGAACACTGCACCAATAGCAAGCAGAGGTCTGCGAGTGCTGAGGAGGAAGCAGGAACCTCTCTGGACAAGGGAACCCATCCGTGCCATCCAGCTGGTCAGCCTCTCAGGGCACAGAGCAGGGTAGAGTAAGGTGAAGATGGATTTAGAAGAGGCAGGAGGAAAATTTCCAGCACAATGAGTAAAGAATGTGTGTGTGGGGGGGTGTGGGTATCAAAAGTATGTTAAAGGAACAAGAGGCTATGAGAAACAACCTGATAGGCTTGAAAAATAATGAAATGAAATTATAAAAATGAAAAATTAAAAAATCCAAGTTATATATTCAATGCAGTTGATAAACAGCAGATTAGATAAATTGATACTTTAGTTGATGGATAACCAGCACAAGAGAAAATTAATGAAGGGGAAGATAAATTATCCACAAGAGAGCACAGGGAAACAAATAAATGAGAAATATGAGAGGAAGGTTAAGAAGCATTGAATGGGGAGGTTTGACATATGTCTAAATCACTGATGTTTTTGAATAGGTAATATTCAAAGAGTTAACAGCTAGTTTCCAGAAATGAAAAAAGATATAGCTCCTCGGATTCATGAGGCCGATGATCTTGAACAGGATATGTCACAGCTAGGCACACTGTAGGAAAACTTCAAAACCTCCAAACAGACCTCTTAAAAGCAGTAAAAAAGAGAATATAGCCAAAAAAGAGATAATAATTAGATTGATGGTGGACTTCTTTTTGTCGAGAAAATATGTCAGAACACAGTGAAATAATATGTTCAAAGTGCTGAAGGAAATTAACTGTCAGCTTGTATTCTATACCAAGCTAAATTTTTATTCAAAAGAAAAGACAAAATGAAGACATTTATAAGCAAAAATTGAGAGGGATTACTACTAAGAAATCCTCGTGAAGACACTTTACTTTCAACGTTTTTTTTGTTTGTTTGTTTGTTTTTTGTTTTTCATTTATTTTGGGACAGAGAGAGACAGAGCACGAACGGGGAGGGGCAGAGAGAGAGGGAGACACAGAATCGGAAACAGGCTCCAGGCTCTGAGCCATCAGCCCAGAGCCTGACGCGGGGCTCGAACTCACAGACCGCGAGATCGTGACCTGGCTGAAGTCGGACGCTTAACCGACTGCGCCACCCAGGCGCCCCCTCGTGAAGACACTTTAAAAGCATATGCTTTAGGAAGAAGAAAAATAATACAGAAGGAAGGTCCAAAGTACAAGAAAGAATTGTGAGCAAAGAAAATCACAAACTTCTACTTAAATCTCTCTCTATAGTTACAAACAGAGAAGGAAGCAAACCATAAGGGTCTTTTAAATACAGAGAACAAGCTGAGGGTGGAAGGGAGTGGGGATGGGGCAGAGGGGGTGGGGAAAATGGGTGATGGGCATGGAGGGGGGCACTTGCTGGGATGAGCACTGGGTGTTATACGTAAACGATGAATCATGGGAATCTACCCCCAAAACCAAGAGCACACCATATACGCTGTATGTTAGCTAACTTGATGATAAATTATATATATAACTTCTCTCCATTCTGTGGGACCTTGGGCAAGTCCCTCAACTTCCATAGATCCCTTAGAGTTCGAATTTGCTGTACAGAGACTCTAAAAGTGACTGCTATAGTGTAATTGGGGAAAATAAGGAAGAACACGCACCTAGAACTCTTGGTGCAGCTCTTGGGACTCGGTTCTCATTAGCATTTTGGCAAAGGATGTGAATAGGCAATCTGCAAAAGAAGAAATATAAATAGACGCAAGTAAAAATTTAAACCTCACTATGAATCAAACAGATACAAACGAAAACAGCGATGAGCATTTTTTCCTCACCAATCTGAGTTTAAAAATATCTCGAATTCTGGGGCGCCTGGGTGGCGCAGTGAGTTGAGCGTCCGACTTCAGCCAGGTCACGATCTCGCGGTCCGTGAGTTCGAGCCCCGCGTCAGGCTCTGGGCTGATGGCTCAGAGCCTGGAGCCTGATTCCGATTCTGTGTCTCCCTCTCTCTCTGCCCCTCCCCCGTTCATGCTCTGTCTCTCTCTGTCCCAAAAATAAATAAACGTTGAAAAAAAAATTAAAAAAAAAATCTTGAATTCTTAATTCTGGTACATGTGGGGCAAGTCTTGGAATGAGTATAAATTGAGACGATTTTTCCAGGCCATTTGGCAAATTGTATCAAGGCCTTTAAACATTTTCATAGCCTTTGACTGTGTTCAGCCGTTGACTTACCCCAGCAGACACCTCTCGAATTGTATTTTGAATTTGTACCATTTATGTAGAACATACTGCGTCTGGGGCTTTCTAGAGTTGTACAGCTGGTGGCCCTACCGTTGCCATGTTCAACTTAGAGCAATGAAGCCTAAGAAAATAAACAGAAAGGCACCCATAGATTGATGTGCAAGGATTTTTATCCTGGCATAAATCAAAAAAGCAGAATCAGTGGAACAATTTAAATTTCAATCAATAGAAGAATAATGAGAATTAAATTATTGTAGATTCGTACAATGGAATTTTAGATAGCCATGAAAAACCACATTAGGAATATGTAATGACATGGAAAACTTTTAATACGACTTCATTCCAAAATGAAGGTAGCTCTCTTGTCTCCAATTATAAAAATAAAATACCATCATTAAAAAAATTACACAATATAGAAAAATTAAACTGCTCATAGTAATTTTAATACACAAAGATAGGCACTTTTTTAAAAATATGATTGTCGAATTGGTTAACAATTAACATTCTGCACTTTTGATGCAGATCCTAAGTTTTTTTTCCACGTGTATGTTCATATTCCTACATAACATAAAATGCAAAACGCAGACTACAAAAGTGTTAATCCCCACAGGGAGACAAACACAACTACAGCATTAATGTATTTATGCATGCTGGTGGGAAATGGACGGTTTTTATTTTACTTACCTCTCTTTTACTTCCAACATGCCTACAGTTAGCGTGAGTACTTACCTTCTAAGAAAAAACATCTTAAGTAACATACAGGCAGTAAATGATTTGATATTGAGCTAACTTAGGACTATTTCTTTCAGTGCTTTGACTATAAACTATAGACATATTCCTTTTGTGAAATGAGAAATAACACTCATTAATCATGTTGCCGTCTTTCTCTTAATGAAGACATGCAAATGCATATGCAAACAAGCCGAACTTCTATTATGAGGCTGTGACAGGAAGCTCTGCAAAAGAGAAGGTAATGATACAGTTTGAAAAGTGGGAGGGCAGAGGAAGGTGAGTGGTGGCAAAAGATTTCCACTCTGAATGCCTTAAAAGTGCTGCATGAACCCGATAGTGGTCTAACAATGATAAAAGAAGACGGCAACCAGCATTAAGAAACGAAAGCTAGTCATTATGGTCTGACACACAGAGTGTACCAGGATGGGGACATGAAGACTCAAATCCAAATGAAAATGTAGAAAGTTGTAATACTGCTCAGACTTTTCCCTAAGACTTGCCAGATCCTCATACTCAACTACTTGTCAAATTCAGTCAATATTACCTGTGTATAACTCTAGGATATTTTTATCTAATACCACACATTTGGATCAAAACTGAGAAAGGCATTTCAACATTGAAACATTTTGTCTACACAATTCCATGGGCTCACATGTCTAGACATACAAATTGAGCAAACTCAGCATCCCCCAAGATCATTAACGTTCAGTAGGAAAGGCCTTGATGTCACAAGAGGGTATGAAGCATTAACGTTCTCAATATAACTGTCCCAGAGAGAATTGGAAGTAGGCTTATAGAAAATTAAATTCCTTGGACGGGGAGAAGACAATATCAGACAGCATCCTATTGTGTTAATTCGGCTTCTGCCCTTTTGTGTGGAAAATCAGGACAGCCTGCTGCCTTTAGATGGCTTGGGAAACCAGAACAAAGATAAACACTCGATTGAATCTACAAACGTTTTTAAAATTCTATTACAGGAAAGATTCTTGGGTTTGGGAAGGGAGATGCAAAACTGGCAAAACACCATTGTTGCCCTCCAGAATCTTCTCATGCCATGAGAAAGCCAGGTGGAAAGACAATTGCAAAACAACAGAATTTTTAAACGGGCTGAATTGGTGGAGTAAACACAGGAAGACATTAAAAGACAGTTGCTTAGTAAGGGACTGTGATCTCTTAACGATTATCATAGACCTTGCTACTCAAAGGGTTCACGGAGTAGTAACACCCGGGAGCTTGGGAAAGACACAGACACTTAGCTCCCACCCCCAGACCTCCTGAATCAGAATCTCTGAGGGTGGGATCCAGTCTTAACAGGTCTCCAGGTAATGTTTATAAGGTTCTGAAGCTTAAAAAGCAACATTTATCTGAAGTACAGACATTTGCGATGTAAGAGGGTATGTGAGCTTTCCTGTTGCTTGTTTAACAATGCATAATTTAAAAATCAATGATTATATATGCCCATTATAGAAAAATTAGAAAGTGTGGAGGGATACCAAAGGTACCAAAAATTACCTTTCTGAATTATTAGTCGGGTTTCTCCAGAGAAACAGAACCAATAGGATATATGTGTGTATGTATAGGTGTGTGTATATATATATGGACGCTCATGCCAATATATATTGGCTCATGACAGTTCTTTTATATATGGAGGCACATGGTTATAGGGGCTGATAAGTCCCAGATCTGCATCGTGCATCAGCAAGCTAGAGACCTAGGAGAGCTGATGGTTTATTTACCATCCAGAGGCCAATAGACTTGAGACTCGTGACGAGCCAGTGCTTCAGTTCAAGTTCAAAATCAACAAAAGAACTGGTGGTGTAGTCTGAAAGCTGTCAGAAAGAGCTCTCTCTTACTCAACGGAGGGGGGTCTGCCTTTTAGTTCTAGTCAGTCAACTGATTGGATGGAGCCCACCCACATTAGGGAGGGCGATCTGCTTTCCTCAGTCTACCAGTTTAAATGTTACCCTCACCCAAAAACACCCTCACAGAAACACCAGCCTAATCTTTGATCAGATACCTGGGCACTCCATGGCCCAATCAAGTTGACACATAAGATGAATCATCATGCCTGAATGAACCATTATAACCATTTTGGTTTATTTAACGTGCCACCTTTTCAGTTTCAACTTGAGGACTGGGAGGGTATCCGGAGGAGAATAAAATCTTCGGATACAGGGAACCAGCTAAGATACTTTTTGTCTCTCTGCATCTGGCATCAGTGGAAGTAGGAAGCAAATGCATTCACCTATGATCACCTATGATACCGCCTCTTCCTGTCCAAGATGAAGGTTTCACTTTCATATATTCATAACACATAAGAAGTGGAGGGGTTTTTTTTCCCCAAAGCAATTTTTTTTAGCTGTGGCGTGAAGTATTTCTCTGGCATAAATATCACCCTTCAACCCCATCTGAGCTGAAAATCCCATTTCTAATCTTCTTTCTGATTGAGAAATGATAGAGTGGATTTGCTGGCAAACATCTGCCTCACTGACAGCTGGCTGCTCTAGAGGGAGTGGCCCTAAAGTAAGTGCCTAGTGTTTATGCTTATTCATCGCGAAATGTATTTTTAAAATCATAATGCGGACAAAATTGAAAGACGATTCGCCCCATGTTAAGAAATTTTTGTGCTAATGTTACATTTTATTCTGTTTTCTCACATCAAGAGGGCTATGGTTACATGATCTTATGAAAGATCTTGACAAGAATTTGATTCTCTTTTCCTTGCCACCAGAGACAGTCCCAGCAAAATCGTGGAGCGACGTTAACCCTTGCTGGTCCCCATGGACCCTTTTGACATTATAATCCTATCTTTCCTATCGGTGATTCCAAACTTTAGCAGCACATTGAAACCACCTGGAACTTTCAAAAATACTAATGTTTGCGGGGGCGCCCCTGGGTGGCTCAGTCAGTTAAACCCCTGACCCTTGGTTTCAGTTCAGGTCATGATCTCAAGGTTCGTGGGTTCGAGTCCCACGTCAGGCTCTGTGCTGACAGTGGGGAGCCTGCTTGGGATTCTCTCTCTCCCTCTCTCTCTCTCTCTCTCTCTCTCAAAATAAATAAACTTAAAAATAAACAAATAAAATAAAACACTGATGTTTGTTTCCTACCCACAGGGATTCTGATTGGCTTGTTCTGTGGTGCATTCTAGGCACTGGGATTTCTAAAAAGCCTTCTGGGTGGTTCTGCTGTGCACCCAGAGTTGTGAGCCATGCCCTAGGCGATTTGTTAGTCAAAGCGTGGTGACATATCACCCACATCACCTGGGAGCTTGTTAGAAATGCAGGATTTGGGGCCTGTCCCACACCTGCTGAATCTGAATCTGGTTTTTTAATTTATTTCTGTATTTATTTATATATTTATGTATGTATGTACTTATATTTTAGGGAGAGAGAGCACGAGTAGGGAGAAGGGCAGTGGGAGAGAGAGAGAGAGAGAGAGAGAGAGAGAAAGAGAGAGAGAGAGAATCTTAAGCAGTCTCCACACTCAGCACGGAGCCCGAGGTGGTGCTCAGTCCCACGACCCTGGGATCGGGACCTGAGCCAAAACCAAGAGTTGGATGCTTGACTGACTGAGCCACCCAGGGGCCCCATGAATCTGTATTTTATAAGACCCCCAGGTAGCCTGTAAAAATATTCAAGGTTGCATACCACTGTTCTTTGTGTTGGTTTTTCCCTTGGTTTTAAAATCAGCTTTTTTGGAATCAGGAAACTTATTCAGGTGAAAATAATTATTTAGCTGAATGTATTAGGTCCCCTCAAAATTGATCGATTAGAACATGTGTCCATAGCACTGTTTAAATCAAAGAAGTGAAAGTTCTAATTTTGGAACTTCCAGCATCTGGAAGCTGGATAGGAGGGAGTTTTTTGTTTGTTTGTTTTAAAGTTTATTTATTTATTTTTGAGAGAGGGGGAGGGAATCCCAAGCAAGCTCTGCACTGTCAGTGCGGAGCCTGATGTGGGGCTCGAATGAGCTGAATACAAGAGTCAGACGCTTAGAAATCAAGGGTTGGATGCTTAACTGACTGAGCCACCCAGGCGCCCCTGGGACGGAGTTTTTGATCAGGGAACATTCTTGGTTTCCTTGGGCAAACACCCTCTTACGCTCCCTAACACTATGCCTGTCACTGCCCAGGGTCAGAACACAAGTCCTGCAAAGCCTCCAGAGTCTGGCTTGCCCAAAGATTTGTTTTAGGCAAGGAAAAAGACAACGTCCTTCCAGGTTCAAATAGAAAACCATGAATGTTTAAAGCATTTCTTTCCTAAGTGAAGGTTCAAACAGGAAAGTATGTACTGAAAAAGCAAAAAGAAACTTCAAACTCAAACTACTGGGTAATTTTGTTTTGGCATGCTCTGAAAAGTATCAGCCAAAGCTGGGTTCAAATTAATGCCTGTCTCCTTGATAGATTATTTACCCTCTCTCATTTTGGTTTTCTTCACTCAAGGGAGAATGATAATACCTCCCACCAGGGTTATGGCACATTTTGATTAAGATGTAACACGAGTTCTTTGGCCTCAGTTTCCCCAAAGGAAAACGGAGACCGTGATTCCCACTTCAGGCTGGTTGTGAATAGATGATAAGGCATAGAGTGCTGAGCATGGTCCTGGCACATGGTAAGTGGTTATCATGTGGCAGGTGATTTTTCTGTATCGCTCGCGGTAGGGAACATGCGCAGAGGGGTAAGGTAATGGCAGTATTAGCAAATCATCAAATGTTGGTTTTCTTCCCTTTATCACACAGGGGCCAGATGTGGCAGGCAGATGAAGTAACCTGCCTGTCTCTCACTGTATCATACTTTCATATTCCATCAGGATTCTTATCCAAAGATGCTGGTGGGGAAATGCCCCCACGGGAGACATTACCGTTTTGTGTGGGGTGTGTGTATGTGTGTGGTACATGTGCATATATGTGTATGTATGGGGGGGGGGTGAGAGGGAGTGAGAAAGAGAGAGAGGACCTGAATGTACTTTCTTATAGGCCACGCTCTACTCCCTGGGGGTTCTGAAACATTCTTCCCTAGCAACATCCACTCATTCCTCAGGAACTGCTATAGTTAAAAAGTACGTGTTGCACATTAATATTGTTTACTACGCTCATACACTGTCCTTTACCTAAAGATGAGGCATTACTGGGGCGCCTGGGTGGCTCAGTCGGTTGAGCATCCGACTTAGGCTCGGGTCATGATCTCATGGTCCTTGAGTTCCAGCCCCACATCGGGCTCACTGCTGTCAGCGCAGAGCTTGCTTGGGATCCTCTGTCCCCCTCATTCTCTGCCCCCCTCCCAGTTGCTTTCACATGTGCTCTCTCTCTCTCTCAAAAAAAAAAAACAAAAAAAAACAAAAAAAAGAGGCACTATCATCTCCATTTTAACAGATAAGTAGACTAAGAAAGAGGAAAAACCAAGTTCCCTGTCCAACCTCACCAGCGGTGTGTGGCAGAATCAGGATTTGAGCTGGATTTATCTCCAAAGCCCAGGCCTCTCTGTCTTCATATACACTCGCACAAGTGATGTAACACAGGAGTGGTAGGTAGAGATGGAAGTTACTTTTGCATCAGATCATTATTCTCCCAGCCTGCTCTGGAATAGTAGGTGTAAGCACAGCATGTTGTGCTCAGAACTCCCAACTCGGCTTCTATACAGCAGACGCTCTATTACACCTATTATTTCATTTGGCCCGCACAAATTCTCTGGGGTATTATTACCCTGTTTCAGAGATCGGGAAACTAAGATTCAGTAGCGGGCTCAAGATCACAGAGCTAATAAGTGAGGAACTAGGATGGAATGGGGTCTGTCTGACTCCGTAGATACACACGGTACTTTTCCAGAATCACTTCTTCACGCCTCATTTTACAAAACAATGTGGAATATTTGCAAAAGGCTAAAATGTGTTTCCTAACGCCGGAAGACTGACCCAGATATAGTGTCTTTTAGCTTTCCTCCAATGCCCACTTACTCTCCCTCCTTAAGAAAATTAAAGAGATTTTTCTGCTTTGTTATCAAATCTATAACTGCCACAGGGAAAGAAATGAAAACATTGATTCAGAACTTTTTCTGGCGGCGGGGTGGGGGGTTGGTGAGGGCGAAGGCACAGAACATTCAGAATATCTGCTTGGTTCTCTGAGCCGACAAGCTAACCCCGTGGATGAAAATATGCCAGTTATCTAGTCGACTTTGAGGCTTGGCTTTGGAGGTTTTATTTTATTTTTTTTTAATCTGCCGAAAAGAAAGTGGATGCCAGCATGGATAATACCCATACTTCCCAATTAGAGATCATTTCTATAGCTTGAAACGTTGTCCCAGTGGAAATGGAAACGCCCAGGAAGAGGCGGAGGGGATCCTACTATAGGATAGCCCAGGGCCAAGGATGCAGTTTTCTTCCCAGGGCCTAGTAGACTCCCTGAGTGCTCAAGAAACATTACTGAACGAATCAATGAATGCATAAATGCATGGACAGTTAGCAGGGAATAAATGCATTGGATACTTTTCTGAAAGCAAGTGTTGATAGTAAAAGCATAAAGCCACAGACACTCCCAGACGACGTGAGAAACAAGTTCACTGCACACTTTCGCCCAGAGGAGACTTGGGGCACTCTTCACTTTAATTTATCCTAGGTTTCTCTTATGACATTGAAGGCAGAAAAGATTTTTGCAGTTGCAAATGTCAGAGAACAAAGCCAGAGGATCCAACATGCAGAAGAAAACGTAGTCCGTGAGTTTCTGCGCTCCGTCGTGAGTTTCTAAACTGATTTTTCCCTTCAGAAAGAAAAGCTCCTGTTTCTCTGTCTCCATCTTTCAAGTCCAAGAGGTTGTAGCTGATAGCACGACGCAGTGTGTGTGTGCGCGTGTGCACCACACATCTGATCCCCTCAAGTTAAGTGGCCAAATAGGAAACTCAGGGCCATACTCCGGGAGCCCTCTCCACTTCAGTGGAGAGCCAGGAACACCTGTGCTTGTGGCTTGTGTGTCGCCACTAGGGGTCCCCAAGCAGCAAGCGATGTGAACTGGGAATTGGGTAGCTGAGGCAGCCTTCCTTTGTCTGCACCCCAGGTGTGGACTCCTTTTGTTCAGAGGCCGGGCTGCTACCTGCAGCCTCTGAGCTGTCTGCAGGGTAACCCCGCCCCTGGCCGCCTGCACACCTCTTCTGAGAATAGGGAAGGTTTCTCAGCTTCTGCCTTTAGTTATGTCCGATGTTACCCCCGAAGAGCCAGTGTTTCCCTTTAACAGGACTAGGAATCTTTGTGGTAGAAACACAGCTTAAACTACAAAGGGAAATATTTCTTACTACAACAAAGAGTATATCGATGTTGGGAAATTGATAGCGAAAAGACCAATTTCCAGGGTACAGTAGAGTATTCGCCATAAAATATTTAAAGCTAGTTGACAAATAGCCCCACTATTCTTCCTGGAATGCCGGCCACTGGATTAATCTTGAAAGTGAGGAGTATTTCATTCTGTGCTTAGCACAGAGGAAGGGAATGACCTTCACAAAGAAACACCCCAGAGTGTCTGAATCATGGGAGCCCATCTCCAACCACAACGGCCACATTCACCCCATGGTGTTTTCTTGTCTGCTTTTAAACTTCAAAGGAGAGCAGAGCAAAAATAAACAAATTACAACAACATAAGAGCTACTCTGTAAACAATAAATTATACCAGTTGAAACAGCCAGTGAAACAGGGGGTGGGGATTATAAATATTTGCTCCATTGGGGCACCTGGGTGGCTCAGTCAGTTAAGCGTCCGACTTCGGCTCAGGTCACGATCTCGCAGTTTGTGGGTTCCAGCCCCGTGTCCGGCTCTGTGCTGACAGCTCGGAGCCTGGAGCCTGCTTCGGATTCTGTGTCTCCTTCTCTCTCTGCCCCTCCCCCACTTGTGCTCTGTCTCTATCAAAAATAAATAAATGTACTGAAAGAAAAATTTTTAAACAAATATTTGCTCCATCAAAATTTTACTCTTATATTCTCACCATTTCAGTTTTTCTCGTTCACAGCAAAACAGTGTCATTGCATGCCCGTCGACTTCTTTTTGTGCTCCAGATGTATTGCCTGTCATCTTGTTGCCTGGTGGTCAGAGCTACTGATGTGAAAAGTCTCATACTGAACATGAGAACCTTTCCTGGATTTCTTACTTCCTTAGTTTACTCCCTTATTCCAGAAATATCTCCTGAGCACCTACTGTGTGTAAAGAAAGCCTCATAGGGAATACAAAGGCTGGCCAGATAGGGATCCTGCCCCCACCCCCCAGGCTCTTAATGGAGTAAGGAGATAAAATATGTTTCAAAATTACCATCAAAACAAACCAGAGCGTCTGGCAAGTGAGAGGTACAGGGGGAAGACTAGAGGAATTCAATAGAAGGAAAGCTGGATTCTGGCTTAGGGATCAGGGAAGATTCTCCAAGAAGGTGATTTCTACTACACCTTCAACAGTACGTAAGATGCTCAGCAGGGAGAGCGCCGGAAAAGGTTAGTGCTGCCAGACCTGGGTGGTACTGGGCACAGTGAGAAGGGGTTGCATGTATGAAGGGAAGAACAGGACATACGTTTGGAGAGGGAAGATGGGAAGGCTTTCAATGCTAAGTTAGCTTTCATGCTAACAAAACGGTCATTGTTAATCCTCGATAGGCCAAATTATAAACAAAATTTCTTTCGTTCCAGGAGTCTTTTAAAACTTTTTTTTTTTTTCAACGTTTTTTATTTATTTTTGGGACAGAGAGAGACAGAGCATGAACGGGGGAGGGGCAGAGAGAGAGGGAGACACAGAATCGGAAACAGGCTCCAGGCTCTGAGCCATCAGCCCAGAGCCTGATGCGGGGCTCGAACTCACGGACCGCGAGATCGTGACCTGGCTGAAGTCAGACGCCTAACCGACTGTGCCACCCAGGCGCCCCCCCAGGAGTCTTTTAATAGCTGAAGAAAGAAGGTAGACATATCTTTAAAAAATCCTGCTTTTCAAACAGACCTAAGATTTTTGCAGCACCAATATTCCC